>NC_142509.1:3499375-3817500 GCF_057876585.1 Rhinolophus sinicus | reverse complement strand
CAAAAATTTTTAAGAAATTACTATGAGCAACTGTATGCCAACAAATTTGACAACCTGGAAGAAATGGACAATTTCCTAGAGGCGTACAACCTTCCAAGGCTAACTCAAGAAGAAACAGAAAACCTGAATAGACTGATTACCAAGGAAATTGAATCAGTAATCAACAATCTCCCAACAAACAAAAGCCCTGGACCAGATGGCTTTACAGGTGAATTTTACAGAACGTTCAAAAAAGAATTATCACCTATTCTCCTCAAGCTCTTCAAAAAATCCAGAGGGAGGGAAGACTCCCAAACACTTTTTACGAAGCCACTATCACCCTGATCCCAAAATCAGACAAAGACACCACACAAAAAGAAAACTACAGGCTGATATCGCTAATGAACATAGATGCAAAAATCCTCAACAAAATATCAGCGAACAGAATTCAGCAATACATTAAAAAGATCATACACCATGATCAAGTGGGATTCATCCCTGGTATGCAAGGGTGGTTCAACATCCGCAAATCAATTAATGTGATACACCACATTAACAAAATGAAAAATAAAAATCACATGATCATATCAATAGACGCAGAAAAAGCATTTGATAAAATTCAGCAGCCATTCATGATAAAAACCCTTAAGAAAGTGGGAATTATATCTCAACATAATAAAGGCCATATATGATAAACCCACAGCTAACATCATACTCAATGGGGAAAAGCGAAAACCATTCCCCTTAAGATCAGGAACAAGTCAAGGGTGCCCACTTTCTCCACTTCTATTCAACATAGTGCTGGAAGTTCTAGCCACAGCAATCAGACAAGAAAAAGAAATAAAAGGCATCCAAATCGGTAAGGAGGAAGTAAAATTGTCATTATATGCAGATGACATGATACTATATATAAAGAACCCTAAAGACTCCACCAAGAAACTATTAGAGCTGATAGATGAATTTAGTAAAGTAGCAGGATACAAAGTTAATATTCAGAAATCAGTTGCATTTGTATATACCAATAATAAAACATCAGAAGGAGAAATTTTTAAAAAATCCCATTTACAATTGCTCCAAAGACTATAAAATACCTGGGAATAAATTTAACCAAAGAAGTAAAAGAACTGTACTCAGAAAATTATAAGACACTGAAGAAAGAAATGAAAGAAGATACAAATAGATGGAAACACATACCATGTTCATGGATAGGAAGAGTTAATATAGTTAAAATGTCCATACTGCCTAAGGCAATAAACATACTCAAGCAATTCCTATCAAGCTACCAACGACATTTTTCACAGAAATAGAACATATAATCCTAAAATTTATATGGGACCATAAAAGACCCCGGATAGACTCAGCAATCTTGAGAAATAAGAACAAAGTGGGAGGTATAACAATAGCTGACATCAAATTATACTACAAGGCTACAGTAATCAAAACAGCATGGTACTGGCATAAAAACAGACCCATAGATCAATGGAACAGAATAGAGAGTCCAGGAATAAATCCATGCCTATATGGCCATTTAATCTATGACAATGGAAGCAAGAATGCATGTCTCATATAAAGACAGTCTATTCAATAAATGGTGCTGGGAAACCTGGACAGACACTTGCAAAAAAATGAAGCTGGACCACCTCCTTACACCATATACAAAAATAAATTCAAAATGGCTTAAAGACTTAAATGTGAGATCTGAAACCATAAAATTCCTAGAAGAAAATATAGGAAGAAACTTTATAGATGTTACCCGAAGTAAGATTTTACTGATATATCCCCTCAGGCAAGGGAAGTAAGAGAAAAAATAAACATGTGAGATTACATCAAACTAAAAATTCTTTTCACAGAAAAGGAAACCATCAATAAAACAAAAAGGGATCCTACTTAATGGGAAAAGATATTTGCCAAGATATATCTCATAAGGGGTTAATATCACAAATTTATTGAAAAACTCACTCAACTCAACTCCAAAAAAACAAACAACCCAATTAAAAAATTGGCAGAGGACATGAAGAGACATTTTTCTATAAAGGACATACAAATGGCAAACACACATATGAAGAAATGTTCAACCTCACTAACCATCAGAGAAATGCAAATAAAAACCACAATGAGATACCACCCACCCCAGTCAAAATGGCTATCATCAATAAATCAACAAACAACTGCTGTTGCGGATGTGGAGAAAAGGGAACGCTTGTGCACTGTTGGTGGGAATGCAGATTGGTGCATCCACTATGGAAAACAGTATGGGGGTATCTCAAAAATCTGAAAATGCAACTACCTTATGATCCAGCAATCCCACTCTTTAGATATCTATCCAGAGAAATCTAAAACTCCAATTCAAAAATCTTTATGCATTCCTATGTTTATTGCAGCACTATACACAATAGCCAAGACATAGAAACAACCAAAATGCCCATCGGTAGACAACTGGATTAAGAAACTGTGGTACATTTATACAATGGAATATTACGTAGCCATAAAGAAGAAAGAAATCTTACCATTTGCAACAACATGGATGGACCTAGAGAACATTATGTTAAGTGAAATAAGTCAGACAGAGAAATACAAATACCATATGATCTCACTTATATGAGGAATCTAAAGAAAAGAATAAGTGAATGAACTAATCAGAAATAGTTTTGGAGACATACAGGAAAAACTGAGGGTTGCTAGATGGGCAGGGGGGTGGGGATAAGGGGGAAGCTGAGGGGTTTAGAAAATAGTCGGTAACCACAAGATGGACACGGGGTTTTGAAAATTAATTTGGGGAATGTAATCAACAACGTAAAGATTTTGTAGGGTATCCGATGGACACTTGTCTCATTAGGGAGACCACCTCAGGGATGATGTAGATGCCTGATCACTGCACTGTACACCTGAAGCTGAACAATAATGAATGCCAACTATAATTATATATATGTATATGTATATGTATATGTATATGTATATGTATATGTATATGTATATGTATATGTATATGTATATGTATATGTATATGTATGTATATATGTATGTATATATTTACAAGAAGTGGAGTACAGCATTAGGAATAGAGACAGTGGAAATGTAATGACTCTGTGCGATGTCAGAGGGATAGTGGATGGGGGGAGGGGGGTTCACACAGTGTGAGGGATATAAATGATAAACGTCTAAGTATTGCTTTGTCTTGTGCACCTGAAACTAATAAAATTAAAAAAAAAAGTAAAAAGAAGCAGATAAAATTAAGTTAATAATGTATTTCATTTAACTAGTAGATCCAATATGTTATTCTTAGATATATTATATTCTTGTGTGTGTGTATGTGTGTGTGTGTGTGTGTGTACTGAATCTTCCGAAGTAGGTGTGTATTTCATCCTTAAAACACATCCCAAGAAGGACTAGTCACATTTCAAGTGCTCAATAGCCATATGATGTCTACTGTATTGGATAGAACAAGGCTAAATAACCACTCAGGATTAAGGAGGGGATTTAATTCATTTCAGCTTTATTTACGACGGCCAAGACATGGAAACAACCAAAGTGTCCTTTGATAGATGAATGGATAAAGAAGTTGTGGTATATTTACAGAATGGAATTCTATTCGGCGGTAAGAAAAGATGAAATAGTACCATTTGCGACAACATGGATGGATCTTGAGACTATAATGCTAAGCGAAATTAGTCAGACAGAAAAAGCAGAGAACCATATGATTTCACTGATATGTGGTATGTAGAACTGAAAACAAGAAAAGAACAAGACAAACAAATGAAGAAACAAAAACTCATAGACACTAGCAATAGTTTAGTGGTTACCAGAGGGTAAGGAGGGAGGGGGGTGGTAGATGAGGGTAAAGGGGATCAAATATATGGTGATGGAAGGAGAAATGACTCTGGGTGGTAAACACACAATGTGATATATAGATGATGTAATACAGAATTGTACACCTGAAATCTATGTAACTTTACTAACAATTGTCACGCTAATAAAGTTTAATTTAACAACAAAAAAAATAGAGGAGATTTAATCCGGGCATACATTCATGGAATGAATTAAGTAGATAGTTATTCTGGATACTTCTAAGTTCCCTTCTAGCTCTGATATGTGATGAGTGTACATATTTTTTTTTTAAATTTTATTTTATTAAATTTATTGGGGTGACAATTGTTAGTAAAATTACATAGATTTCAGGTGTACAATTCTGTATTACATCATCTATAAATCCCATTGTGTGTTCATCACCCAGAGTCAGTTCTCCTTCCATCACCATATATTCGATCCCCCTTAATAAGCATCTTCAATGTTAGTGTTATAATATTGTTTTGTTTCCAGTGATAACTTTTTAATCAGAATGCTTAAGAAAAACTTACTAACGTTGTGGTTGAGGGAAATTGAATGCATTCTTTCAAAGTAAGAATGGGACTGAAACAGTCTATTATATTCAACCCTTGATTGACCACTCCTAGAATATGAATTCCTTGAGAGTAGGGACCTTGTCTGTCATATTGACAGATGTGTCTCCAGTACCTGAAACAGTGCCTGGCACACAATAGGTGCTCAGTGAATGCTTACTGAATGGATGGATGGATAAATGAATGAATGAGTTCTCTATTTTGTATTCTTTTGTAAATGGAAGCTTCTATAATTTAATTCCAATGCCTGGAGCCACTCTAGTTTCTCTTGGTCATGCTCTTTCACTATACTTCCTGGATATTCACATCCCATGTTTGCTGAAAAGCAAACAATTCCTTATTTGAGTGATAACCCTTACCAAATAGATTGTACAGCATCTAATAGTAAAGCTTTCATTGACAGAATTTTCCCTCTTTCTAGCCAGTTGTTTCAGCATCTTGCAGCGTCAGCATCAGGTTCTCCGCCTGCTTACCTTTTTTCCAGATCACATGTGCTTTCCGAAGCTTCATTATGAAGAGCTGGACGATAACGAAGAGTACGAAAATGAGGAAGGACACGAGAGTGAGCAGCAGGATCCCGCTTTTCTTTCTCATCAATCCTAAATACTGAGGATTTGCTCCTGGAAGGAAAATGAAAGGTTTTTAGACAGTTTGGGTTTTTGTGTGTGTATGTGTTACTGAGGAGTGTACACAACACTTCAAAATGTGGTGTAGGCTAATAGGCAGCTCAAATGAAAAGATAAAGGAGAGTTTTACCCCGAAGGTAAAGAGGTTCATACTATTTATTCTCAGAAAACAAGAATACAAACAAAGCAATTTTGTGGGATGATTTGAAAACGATTTTTAAGTTACATAGATATTGAACTAGTTATTTTTCATTTCTGGAGAAAACATGTGAGAATATTGACTTAAATTATAGTCAGTCGGGGGATTCAAATTAGCTGTAAGGAATGATTTTTTTTGAGCAAAGTGTAGTTTAAGCAGCAAGAGAGGTTGTTAAGGAGTTTGAAAAACTATGCAAATAAAATGAATATTTATTAATCTTGGCTAAGTTTAATGCGGTTCTATATGAAGGCATTTGGAGATAAACTAGATGAGCCCTTAAAGATCTTTCTATACCTAGAATTCTGATTCTGTAAGCTCATCTCAACTAACAAGCATGTAAGGAGTGCCAGCTACGTGTAGAACATTGTGCTCAAAGCTGCATAAGACACAACCCTATGAAATAGGGGATAGTTCTCCAAATATGTAAACAAATAGATTAATAAAAACAAACAGAAGTAAGCTATCTATGCCAAAATTTAGATCTACATGTGTTAATATACTAATGTGTTCAGGGATTCAGAGGCAGGAGTGGTTCCTGAGTTGTTTAGGAAATTTTTCAGTGGAGATATTGACCTTGAAGGAAGTGTAAAGAGACGTGTGATGATGACTTTCCTTTCATCAGGGCCAGTTAGGGTAAATGAGGGCAAGGCAATCAAAGTAAAATAACATTTTCAGAAAAAAAAATGTGTATTCTTGACCTGCTGGAGGGTCTAAGGCTTCTGTTCTGCACTGTAGACTATGGGAAGTCACAGGGCTTTTCTGAACACAGGTGTAAAGAGTGCAAAGGAATGTTTTGATAGTAAGGTGCTGAAAATGGATTACAAGGGGAGAAACTGGTTATAATATTGCATGCAGGAGATGATGAGGGTCTGGATCAGGGTGGTAGCAGTGATAGTGGACAAAATACCCGAAGGGGAAGACTCTCAAGTCCTTGGACACTGACTTATTTTATATGTGTGTATATGTGTATGCACACACACACACACACACATGCACACATAGTAGTAAAGGATGACACCAATGTTTGGGCCTCTGTGATGCGTTAGTGGGAAAAAAAGCTGTTCAGTTTTTAGCAATGTTGAGTTTGAGGAAATGGCAGAAAATTCTAGAAATATGTAGGAAATGGAAGGAAACGGACTAATGCTCAGGAGAATGTTCTGGAAATATAGGTATGAAACTCTCCTGCCAGGTAGCAACAGGAACAATCTTGGGAATGGGTAAACTCTTTAAGAATTAGGGAAAAAACCAAGGATGGAGAAGTAAACCCAGAAACATATTTATATATAAGAACTAAGAGGAGGAAGGGAAGTTAGCTAATGGATGTTGAGAAGGAGTAGTTAGCAAAAAGTAACAGGACCAGGCAGAGTGTTTCAAGTAAACCAGGGAGGCAATTAAGTCAAGGAGCAAGGGAGTGATTAACCAATAGAAAGGTCAAGAAAAATACGGACTGAAAAAGACCTTTGGATTTACTGATTAAGAGGTTAAAATGTCAAGTGTTTATTCTAAATGTGGTGGGGAACACTTACCAATGGTCAAGTCAGGGTCTTGTGTGGTTTGTTCTTCTTCTTTTTTGTCAATCTCTGATGTACTAGAATCTTCTAGTACTGCAACTAAGGTGAATGAAACATGATATACACATATGACTATGTATGTATAGTGTGTATATATACACATAGTCATCCAAAACAGCAAAGCAGCTCTAGAAACCAAATTAAGTGGTCCTCATTAAAAAAACAACGAGGTCATTTTTAAACTACTGACTTCTCCCCAAAATGGTTGCAAACGGCCAGGCTCACTTTGCCTTATTTTTCTCAGGTAAACGTTTATTGAACATTTACTTTGTGCCAGGCCTTAAACTGAGCAGTGGTATATATTATTTCTCACCACAGCTCTGAGAAAATAGGGTTTTAGAGAAGTAAATTGTCTAAAGTCCTGCAGCAAATAAGTGGCAGAGTCAATGTTGAAACTCAGAACCCAGAATTAAAGCCATTATTTTATATTAATACTTCCTTCCTCAATCAGGCGTTTCAGTGAGAAGGTCCTTAGGGTGCTTCAAGGTAACAACTGAACAGTGGAGAATCACATCCTGAGTTTTATGGATAGAAAATCTACAGTCCAAAATGCACAAAGCAATGATTTTTATGTTGAAAAGTAGACTCAGTTGTTATTCAAACCCTGTGCTTGCCCCACCCCCCAGAAATGGGATGTATTATGATGCGTTTGCTAGGTAAGAGAAATTATAAAAATAAGAGATCTCTTTTTCTGATTTTGTTGTTTATCCTCCCTATTTTCTGTTTGTTGTTGTTTCGTTTTGTTTTTCTGTTGCAGTCTCTAGCTTTATTTAGCCCACCGCACAGCGCCACTATGTGGAAGGCAACGGAACCATCCATTCTTCTGAAAATTATTAACAGTAATAAAACCAGAGAAATTGAAAGCTGAAAGGAATTTTAGAAACGATATTGTTAAAAACTTACGTTATATTTGAAAAAGCAGAGCAGAAAATTGAGTTGTTTAGTAGTGGTGAAAGCCAATTTAAAAACAACTAGATTCTAAATGTGTGTAAAAATATTGGATTATTAAAGCAAGTAATGTGGCTGTTCCACTTCATAATATTTTCAATTTCCATTGTCCTTTAAAAATCTGTATGGTACATATTGTATTTATCAGTGTTTAAAACCCCAAACATTTACTCTTAAATATTATTCAAGATAAAATTTTTTAAATATGATCTTATACTCAGAACTATGACCATGATAATGATATGAAAGCACTTATCCCACCAAATTTAATTGTTGTAGAGCTACTCTCTGAAACAAAAAGAGGACATGTAGGAATTTATGAAAGCACCATAGCAACTGCATGCATTCCTCCATTCGTTTATTCACACTGCATTTTCTGTGTACCAGCTGTTGCCAGATATTATGCTAGGTAAAATGCAAAGATAAATTAAATATAATTTATCTAATGATCATAATTTATCTGATCATTGTCCAGAGTTAATATCTCAGTGGGTTCACTGTCTAAAAAACTGGAATTATAATCTAGGCTTTCTAAATTCTTCTGCATTTATAGTTCAATCCTGTCATCAAAAACTATCTGAGTTCTTGACAACCACATAACTGATGATTCTTCAAAGGTGGTTTTGTTATTTGATGACAAAGAACACCAAATCTCTAGATCCTGCTTCTTTGCTCTCTGTTGATACCAAGTGTTTATTTTGTGTTTGGTCTGTTTTAGACTGAAAAATAAAGAAATGGGTCTCCCTATAAACGAATTCAATTTTGCCCTTTACCATAGTGGAAATGCGCGCGCGCGCGCGCGAGAGAGAGAGAGAGAGAGAGAGAGAGAGAGAGAGAGAGAGAGAGAGAGAGAGAGAGAGAACTTACAAGGCATTAGTTACCCCGAAGCCCATCCCACTAAGGGAACACTCCTGATATGGCACTGATATGGCACTTCTCCAGGTTACCACAAAGCTGGAGCCAGTTGTATCCAGTATGGTCTTGTTACAAATTAAAAGAAAAAAATAATCTTAAAACTTAGAATTGGAAAAGTGACTTCCCAAAGAGGGACGATTTTTTAAAAATGTTTTAATGATTCCGACACTTACCAGTACTAGTGGGCCACTGAGGATCTTGAGAGGATGGAGAGCCCTTCTCCAGGACATCTGAAGCTGTCTCTTGATCAGGAACTAGGAAAGGGGAAAAACAAAATTCTGCAACTATGGAGAGCAATTTTATCCACATTTTACTCAGTACAATAGGTTGGAGAATGTATCTGGCTGCTACCTACTTGTGTAGGTTTTGCAGAAACCTCAGAACTATATGTTCTGCAGCTCTTGTGCTGGTTTGTGAATCTGTATCCTGCTGATTGTCCATCTGCTATGCTGCCTGGCTTAGAAGTACAGCATGCTGGACCTCTGTGGAGTGGTGCATTTGGCAGTCGTTAGGCAAAGGGTGTTTGCTGTCTCTGCCTGTATCAATCTACCTATCAATCTGTCTGTCCATCTGTCTATCTACCAGTTCACATATCTACCTGCTTATTTGTTAGGCGACCTTGGAGTCAAACTCAGAGTGGGTTGAATTCCAATATTGTTATTTGCTTTCTGTTGAGTGAGTTTGAACAAGGTCCCTAATCTTTCAAATGCTCAGTTTTTTGTTACCTATAATATGAAGATACAGCATTTACCTCTAGGAATTTTTTTATGGGAATGAATGCATTGCTTCATACAACATGTTTAGCATAACGCTTGACTATTTATTAAGCACAATGCTTGTTACATTTATTGTATAATATAAAGCAATGTTTAGAAATGTTTCCAGAGGTTCAGATTAGCATAGATCTGACCAGTCCATGAACAGGCCTGCAACAAAGGAACATATAAAAAACAGTTGCCTGTTAATTTGCAAATACTGATACTGATATGTGATAGATGGGTAATATCTTTATAAAATCTATGGATGCTTCTCAGCTTTTTATTTAATCAAACACCTTTCCGTGGTTTTGAAAATTTATTTTCTTAATCAAACATCTAAAATTTTGGAAAACTATAAAAAAGCCTGAACTGCATTCAAGAGCTCTGAGAAAAGGAAGAAGAACCACTAAGGAAACATTGGAGAAACAGTAATATAAACCATAAGGCTAACGTGAACTTTGTGACCACAAAGCTACTAGAGAAAATTGAAGAAAGAGGAGAGCTACTGACAAGGAAAAGGGGGAAAAGCTTGACAGAGAGTCAAATAGATGCACTAGAAACAGATTACAAGAAGAGCATTAAGTGAGAAATATAGAATAAAATTTATCAAGAATGATTAAGATCTTCTAGAATAATGTATGCCATGTGAACTCAGATAATTCTATATTTGTGTACAAAACAGTTTATATATACACATAAATACATACATCTATACTCTAGTAAATATCTGTAAAACTATATATATATATACACATGTTTTATAATACATTGTATATTATATGTATGTATATATAAACCTGTTTTCTAATAAGTGTATATATATATATACATATATATATATATAGTGCCAAAAAATGTATACATGCTTTAAAAAAGGAAAAAACTATTAAAATTATAATACTTGATATATACCAACAGCAAAAGATGAATACAAGTCAAATTTGACTTCTGCAATTACAAGAGGTCTTAAAGTGGTTACTATCAGCATCCAGACACTTCTGATTACAACGAACTACTGCTTTAGCAATGTTGACCAAAGTGTCCACTTGTATATATTTTTCTGGCACCCCCAGTATATATGTATAAATTAGAGTTTGTATTTACTTTGATTTCTCCTCTCAATCAACAAGTTCCTAAATATTTTCATTCAGACTGTTGTTTTGATTAGGTGAATACTGTTGCATTATGATTTATCTTTCTAGATGATCAGAATGTTATAGCCTTTTGCTATCCAATATAGCATCCACTAGCTACAATGACTATTTAAATTTAAATTAATAAGAATTAAATAATATTAAATGTTTAGTTGCTCAGTTGCTCAGCCACATTTCGAGACAGAATTTTGGAAAACGTGTATCCAATTCTGTAAGCTTGATAGCTTCTGAATACTTAAAGACGTCTGATGAGATCAGTGATGATATTAATGAATGTGATTATGATAGTCAAATGTGTCAACATTTGAATCATTAAATTAACATTTTCCAAATAATCAAGGCATAATGTCACCAAATCATGCCTGCATAAGATTCGTTCAAAATGCAAATTTGTTCAATGGATTTGAATGCATGAATGTCTGAAAAGTTTGTTGAGATGGTTTCAGAGTCCACATAGGAACTAACGTTTAAGAAACTAACTCTTGGGGTGGCCGGATGGCTCAGTTGGTTAGAGTGTGAGCTCTCAGCAACAAGGTTGCTGGTTCAATTCCCCCATGGGATGGTGGGCTGCACCCCCTGCAACTAAAGATTGAAAATGACGACTGGACTTGGAACTGAGCTGTGCCCTCGACAACTAGATTGAAGGACAACTAGTTGGAGCTGATGGGCCCTGGAGAAACACACTGTCCTCCAATATTCCTCAATAAAAAATAAAAAAATAAAAAGAAAGAAAGAAACTAACTCATGTCAAGTCTTAGTTCAGCATCAAAGAAGAATATCCACAATTATTTGAAAAGGCTGTTAAAATACTCTTCCCTTTTCCAACTGTGTATTTGTGTGAGGCTGAATATTTTATATATATGTATATATATATAATATATATATATTATATATGTATATATAATGTATATAATATATATATATATATATATATATATATATATATATATATATATATCAAGCAAAACAACATATTGTAAGAGATTGAATGCAGAAGTTATTACCATATGAGAATCTAATTGTTTTCTGTTAAGCCAGACATTAGGAGATTTTCAAGATGTAAAAGAATGTCATTTTTCTCACTAATTTCTTTGGTGTTGCAATATATAGTTATTTTTTCATAAAAGTATGCCATTTCTGTTAGTATTTAGTAAATTATTTTTTAAATAAATATTTAAACGTTTCAGTTTTAATTTCTAATAGGTACATTTTGACAGATGTAATTCACATAAGTAAAAGTTTTTTGGGGTCCTTAATTATTTGTAGCTGTGAAGAGGGGCCTTGAAGTCAGAAAGTTTGAGAACTGTGGCTCAACTTTTTGTTTTTATCCCACCTTCAGATAAGTAATAGGAAACCAAAATTCCTCATTTGGAATACTAAAAAGATGAAATAAATCACTTTGAAAAAAGTCTCATCTATTCCTGCTGTTGTGTTCTCCTCCAAGCACTGCACTGTGGGTTTTTCAAAGGAAGGCATATTTCTTTTCAGCACCTCCCAGACTTGGGGCTCCTCAAATGATGCTCATTTCCCCTATGTCCTACCAGGCAGAGTGTGGAGATGAAAGGGGTCATGCTTTAAAGCCTCCTCAGACAGAAAACTTCTAAATATAATTGGATGAACAAAATGTTTGTAACATCTGTATATCAATGCAGTAGCTCGCCAAAGGGAAAAAGTCATAAGCTAATGGAAGCCACCAACAGCTGATACTGAAGTTGGTCTTTGAATACTTATTGGAGATGTGGCAGCAGGTACTAAATAATAGTTAGATCATAAATAAAAGTTGAGCCTTAACCTATTACTATTAGAAACATTTTATGGCTATGATTTTGAGTCTCAGGGAAAGAAGGAAGGAAGAGAAACTGATTCCCCCTCAGTAGTAATTTCTTTGTAGATTGTTATTGCTGAAAAGTAAAATCTTTTTTCGATATTATTGGTTTTCTTATTTAACAATCTGAATGTCTTTCAGAAGCATTAGCTAAATAAAGTCTCATTTTCTCTTTGGTGATCCTCCCACATCTGCTCCCATTCCACTGATGAGGGTGGAGGCTTGAGAGGGCGTGAATAATAATGAGGCAGGAATATTTGCGTCAGATTACAGCACAGCCTGGTCTGTGGGTCCCTAAGTCAGTCTTCCAAATGCAGCTGCCAAGAACTACCTTTGGTTTGATGAGAAAGTGACCGGTGAAAAGCATGTGATAGTGAGAGGAGATCTGTTAACCAGAGCAACAGCACCATAGGGCAGCAAGGCAGTTTTACCATGGTGAAGTTCTCATCAACAAATGCCCTTCTTTGTCAGATATTTCATTTGGTAAAGAGCTTTTTCAACAAATGCATTGTCATCCAACTAGTTCCTCATTCACTAGTGTGAGTGAATCCCTGTAATTCAGGAATCTCTTTTTACACTGAGAAAAACCTTATAAAATAATCCAGGTCAGTGTCCTGTTAATTACAGATATGTGATTCATGCTACTTCTTATAAGATGCTTCTTGGCTCAAAAAGTTCTATATAGTTTTTTTTTTTCTTTTTAAAGATTTTTATTGGGGAAGGGGAGCAGGACTTTATTGGGGAACAGTGTGTACTTCTAGGCCTTTTTCCAAGTCAAGTTGTTGTTCTTTCAGTCTTAGTTGTGGAGGGCACAGCTCAGCTCCAAGTCCAGTTGCCGTTACTAGTTGCAGGGGGCACAGCCCACCATCCCTTGCGGGAGTCGAACCGGCAAACTTGTGGTTGAGAGGACATGCTCCAACCAACTGAGCCATCCGGGAGCTCAGCGGCAGCTCAGCTCAAGGTGCCGTGTTCAATGTTAGTTGCAGGGGGAAGAGCCCACCATCCCTTGCGGGACTCGAGGAATTGAACTGGCAACCTTGTGGTTGGGAGCCCACTGGCCCATGTGGGAATCGAACCGGCAGCCTTTGGAGTTAGGAGCACGGAGCTCTAACCACCTGAGCCACGGGGCCGGCCCCTGTATATAGTTTTGAAATTATTTCTTTAACTTATGGTGAAGGGATTCAAGAACAGAGATTCTGAAAATGGAGGCAACTCCTCTTTACATTTAATATTTGATATTTTGTTTATTTTTTATTATTTTTGTGTTCTGTTCAGAATATTAATATAGTTAGACTAAAATCTTCAAAACAGTTATAACAAAATAAATCTAAAGAGTAATCATGACTTAATGTGACTGCATGGGTGCTTTATAGTAACATAAACAATATAGACAAGTTTAGATTTACAGAGGGTGCCAAAAAAATGTATACACATTTTAAGGAAGGAAAACTGTATTAAAATAGTAATACTCAATATATACTGATAACAAAAGATGAATACAAGTTACGTTTGACTTCTGCAATTACAAGAGGTACTCAAAGTGGTTACCATCAGCATCCAGACACTTTTGATTACAGTGAACTACTGCTTGAGCAACTTTGACAGTGTCTACTTGTATACATTTTTTTGGCACCCCTGGTATTTCCGTTAACATTATCTCCTTTTAGATCAAATATAAAGATGCAGTGTGCTTCATATGATCTCTCCAAAAATATTACTGCAATTGTCACTATCAAAAAGCAAGCATGCCGCTATTTGCATATGACACTGTGCTAAATTTTTTGCACAGCTGGGGTTCTTCTGAATGTTGGAACAGTTGCAACCCTGTTGTCCAGCTGGAGAAATTTCAATCATTAGAAGAATTTGCTATTAAGGAGAGCTCTGTTGACAGCAATCTCAATCTGAAAGACTTTCCCCAATCCATTTAATTTTGTTTGATAGTATAATACTCAGGTAAATTAAAAATGATTATAAACATCATTCGTTCTTCTTACCTAAATCTTTAAACTGAGAAGATGCTACCAGTTTTCCTCCTTGCAGGCCTCTGTGTCGGATAATGCAGTCCACTGTTGAGTTTTTGCCATATGCGTGGACTCTGAGGGTGCTACTGCTATTACATTTCTTCCCATCAATTTCAAATTCATGGTGAGTTTTACCTGTGGAGCAATTTTAACAGGTACATGAGGTTGTGGCTATTGGATGCTATTGAATGTGTTTGGTTTTCTCAGAAACCAAGGGCCTTGACCTTTTGGCAAAAGTCTTCTAACTTCATTCTAACCACAGACAGCTGCTTTGTGCATGCCTAAGCCTAGTCACAAAGGGAAGCAGGTAAACAGAGTGGATAGGTTTCTATAAACGCTTTACTCCTGAAAAAAAAAAAATCCCAAACTTGTAATGGTCATGCAAGAAAGACAGCCTGATATTGTTGTGAAGTTCAAAGACCCAACACTACTCTGGTGGAATAAATAAGGCAAATTAAAGGAGAAATCTTTAGTGCAGTAGAATTGGTCCTGGACTGGGAATCAGACATGGTGTTTAGGTTTTTTCTCCTAGAACTCCATTTGGCTCCTTGGTTTCCTCAACAATAAAGGGTTCCTTCCAAGTGTAAGAATCTAGGAGCATGTAAAATCAGATGTATGGTTCTGTTAAAATACAAAAGAACCATAAATAGTTTCCAAGCGTGACAATTATTAATAGTTATCTGCTTCAATCAAAAGGCTCAATGCTTAGAGTCTTTGTTACTATATATTTTTAATCTGTCATTGGTGGTATGACACAATACTATACTATATAAGGAAGATCATGTATTATGTTAAGTGTGTTTTTAATTTTATGCCTACTAAAAAGCTTATGCTCAGAGGTAATAGCTCTATTTCACCTTTTATAATATTTTATGAAATTTGGTCAAATTTTAAGGCAACATAATAAATATTACATTTTAGGTTTCTACCTTGTTTTAAATAAAACATGTAATCATGTTATTTGTGATTAGCCATTAAGATTAAGGAGTAATACTGATTGGTTATAAAGATAACTTGTCTGGAAAAGAACTGATGAATTATTGAATGGTGTTTTCTAGCATCTCCTGCCACCAGAGGGTGCCAGAACATTTAAAAATCCCTTGGAAATTTAAGTAGGAAGGAAAAACAAAGGAAGGAAGAGAACTACTTCTCTACTTGCCGTAGACCTCTATGTCGTTTCCGAACAGCCAGGTCATCTGTGGGGGGGGCTTGCTTCTCAGGGTGGAGCATTTCAGTATAACGTGTGCTTCTCCGTTTTGCGTTCTGATGACTGAAGCTTCCAGAGTTGGCTTGAAAGGAGTTGCTGGGGGGTAAAAAAGGTTTTTCTGTGCTTAATTAGCTGGTCTACATATCTCACAGATAAAGCACAGAGCGTAATAATCTTCAGAGATCATTGTAGAATATGGTCTAAATTAGTGGGCATGTTCTTTTTCACTCAATCTTTCCCAGAATACAGTTAAAGGGCTTTTATGTACCTATAAAGTTAGTTTGGCTGTAGTCAGAATGTTTGTTACCCAGTGGATATAATTAATCCCTGAAGATTCCCAAACTGACTATATTGCAAAAGCAATTCTTACATTTGACATATGACTATATTTGATTGGTTGATAGAGATCTGAATTCGAATTCCTCCTTTGTCACCAACTAGTTGTAAGAACTTGGGTTAGTCCCCCAGTTTTTTGGTTTACCAGTTTCCTTATCTGTATGTGACATGAAGGAGTTGGTTGATGAGTCGGCTGTTTCAGCTCTAAACTTTCCTGGGTCTATGACTCACCTCAAGGTAAATTACTTCTGTCCTCTCCTAACATCAAAGATGCATGTGTCTTATAAAGAGCCCATTGGTCCCTTTTATTTCTACTTCTGTCCTGGAAATACTTTTTAATTAGGCTTACTTCCTCTTTCACATTTTAATTCACACTTTGGTCCAGACCTGCACTCTTCCATATTTACTCATCCACCTGCCATCGAGACATTTTAAAGCCAGCTCCAAGTGTGCACTAGATATGTTAGATGCTGACAGTACAAGTATGGAAAAGGAGTAATACTGATTGGTTATAAGGATAATTTGCCTGGAAATGAACTGATGAATTATTGAATGGTGAATTATTGAATGGTGCCATTGTCCTTCAAGGAACTAATAGCCTGATGATAGACTCAGCCCCTAAACTGTTAATTAAAAGATCATATGTTAAGTGCAATGATGGAAGTATGCATGAGGTGTTATAAAAGACTGGAAGGGCACCCAGCCAGACTGCTGTTAAGGGTGGCCAGTAAGGTGTGGCGGAAAGACAGCAGTTAGCTGAGTCGCATTGGATCTCACCCCGGCTACCGTGGGAGCCACTCCTTTTCTGATACTTTGTCACCATGCCATTACTGGAAGGCAGGCACCATACTAATTAAAGAAAAGTCTAAGAGGGGCAGCCAACTGGCTCAGCTGGTTGGAGCACACGCTCTTAACCACAAGGTTGCTGGTTCAATTTCCTCAAGGGATGGTGGGCTGCGCCTCCTGCAACTAAGATTGAACAATGGCAACTGGACTTGGAGCTGAGCTGCGTCCTCCACAACTAAGATTGAAAGGACAACAACTTGACTTGGAGCTGATGGGTTCTGGGAAAAACACACTGTTCCCCAATAAAGTCCTATTCCCTTTCCCCAATAAAATCTTAAAAAAAAAGTCTAAGAAATTTATTTGTGTGGTATGTACAATTATGTTATTTAGAGATAAATAAAAAGCAATGTTTTTAATTGATCTGTTTTGCCATGAAAAGAAAAAAGTAAAAATAGTAAGACTTCCATTGAACACAACTGACCATCTACAGAACTGAACAAGTCCCAGATGATAAGGAGGCTGTCACTTCCTATCTATGTCTCCCAACTCCACCTCCCAACAGAAGAGAGGAAGTCTTGTTTTGGCAAAGGATGTGAGCTGACTGTCCAGGGCAGCCACATCTGAATTCTGATATGAATTCATTCTGTCTTTGGATATGCTGTCATAATGTTTTACTGTATTTACATACATGTTTTGCCTTCTTAATCTAGTGTGCAAACTCCCTGTGGGCAGAGATTGTGCCTAATTCATCTCTGATTCCCTAGAGCCCAGCACAGTGCCTGGCACATAGTCACAGGCCATCAAATATTAATTTCCTCTTTTTAGCGCCTTGGAGAAAAAAAATTAGTTGGTGCCAAAGACAAATTTCACAAATTCACATTTTAATCTAGAGCTTGCAATTCAAAATGTTTTTTTTTTTTTCCTGTTCCTTTTCAACAAAAGATGGCAGAAGTGCCCAGGAAATGCCTTGCTGTACGTACATTATTAAACTAAAATGTTAAGTTTAAAAATGATATATCATTTTCCTAGGTATATTGTTCCCATACTGGGTTTACTCGCTTTCAGGCACCTACCCAGCACAATCACTTTCACTTCCTTTGTTCTCACGGAGTTGCTGTAATGTAAACACTTGTACAGGCCTTCATCTTGTGTGGTTACATTAGTCACGCTGATGGAGAGCTGATTTGGGGAGTGATGAAGAAGCTGGTATTTGGAATTTTTCAAAGCTGTACAGGAAGGAAAAAGAGCTGTTAGAAGGAAAGGCATCAGATGAATACAGACTCTCAGTGGATTGATTATTCACGGGAACAGCTTTTGATTTTAAAGGAACAAATACCACATCTTTTATTGAGCAGACTTCTAAATTCTAGTGTTACAGCTAGATGCCTCTCAATAGCTTGAAGTTACTTTATGAGATATTGTGATACTGGTATCTGTGAAACAAATAATTTGCTTTATTTGTGTTTATAGGAAATTAAGAACACTGTGCTGGTGCAAAGTTTAAATTGCAGAATTTAAAAAAAAGTTTTTATTTTTTATTTTTTTATTAAATTTATTGGGGTGACAATTGTTAGTAAAATTACATAGATTTCAGGTGTAAGGGGGATCGAAAAAAATGTTTTTTACATTATGAAAAATGTCTCACTATGATTTGCCTCTTTGAAATCTAATTCATTTGATATTGTCTTGTTACAATGAATATGAACAATAGAAGATAAATGCATTGATATTCATTGCTCCACCTGGGTGCTTTATATTTTTAATTTTTAAAAGTTCATTATTCATTTTTTTAACAATTGTTTTAGTTTTCAATTAGAGTTGGCATACAATATTATATTAGTTTCAGATCTACAGCATAGTGATTAGACATTTATATAACTTACAAGGTGATGATCCTTGCGAGTCTGGTACCTACATGACACCATGACTATTTTTACATCCCCATGACTGTTTTGTAACTACCAATTTGTACTTCTTAATGCCTTCACTTTTTTCACTCTCTTCCCTAACACCCCTCCCAACTGGCAGCCATCAAAATGTTCTCTATATCTATGAGTTTGTTTCTGTAGTTTGTTCATTTATCTTGTTCTTTAGATTCCACATATAAGTGGAATCATATGGAATTTATCTTTCTCTGCCTGACTTACTCCACTCAGCACAATATCATCTAGGTTCACCCATGTTGTTGAAGATGGCAAGATTTCATTCTTTTATATGGCTGAGTAATATTCCATTATATGTATGTACCACCTCTTCTTTATCCATACTTCCACTGATGGACAGCAAGGTTGCCTCCATATCTTGGCCATTGTAAACAATGATGTAATGAACATATGGATGTACATGTCCCTTTGAAGTAATGTTTTGAGTTTCTTCAGGTAAATATCCAGAAGTAAGATTACTGGGTCCTTCTTTGTCTCTTGTTTTAGCCTTTGTTTTAAAGTCTATTTTGTCTGGTATAAATTTGGCTACCCCAGCTGTTTGTTTGATTCCATTTTCATGAAATGCCTTTTTCCATCCCATTACTCAGTCTGTGTGTATCTTTCAATCTTAAGTGTGTCTTGTAGGCAGCTTATGTAAGGGTCTTGTTTTCTTATCCATTCAGCCACCCTATCTTTTAATTGGAGCATTTAATTTATTTACATTGAAAGTAATTGTTGATAGATATGTAGTTATTTTATTACTTATATTTTTTAATCATTGTTTTTTTCTTCTTCTTCTTCTTCTTCTTCTTAAAGAAGTCCTACTAACATTTCTTAATATAGGTTTGGTGGTGATTAACTCCTTTAGCTTTTTCTTATTGGGAAGCTCTTTATCTGTCTTTTCAGTCTAAATGATAGCTTTGCTGGGTAGAGTAATCTTGATTGTAGGTCCTTGCTTTTCATCACTTTGAATATTTCCTGCCAATCCCTTCTGGCCTGCTAAGTTTCAGTTGAGAAATCAACTGACAGTCTTATGGGGGCTTTCTTGTAGGTAACTAACTACATTTCTCTCTTTATCTTTAACCTTTGGCATTTTAATTATGATATGTCTTGGTGTTGGGCCTCTTTGTGTTCATGTTGTTTGGGATTCTCTTCACTCCCTGGGCTTGTATGACTATTTCCTTTGCCATTTAGGGAAGTTTCCTGTCATTATTTCTTCAAATAGGTTTTCAATTTCTTGCTCTCTCTCGTTTCCTTTTGGTACCCCTATGATGCGAATGTTGGTATGCTTGGTGTTGTCCCAGAGGCCACTATTTTCATTTTTTGGATGCTTTTTCTGTTCTGGTTGGGTGTTTTCTGTTACCATAACTTCTAAATCGCTGACTTGATCCTCTGCTTCATCTAATCCTCTGTTGATTCCCTCTAATATATTTTTTATATCAGTTATTGTAGTCCTTATTTCTGACTGGTTCTTTATTATGTTTTCTGTTTTCATTTTTATGTTTCCTATCTCCTTGTTATAGTTCTCACTGAGTTCATCTACTCTTCCCCTAAGTTCACTGGGCATCTTTATAACCAGTAATTTGAACTCTGTCTCTGGTAGATTGCTTACCTCCATTTTGTGTAGTTTTCTTTTTCTGGAGCTTTTTTCTGTTCTTCCATTTGTGACATGTTTCTCATCTCCTTATTTTGGCTGCCTCTCTGTGCTTGTATCTATGTGTTAGGTAGGGCTGCTATGCTTCTCTGTCTTAGTAGAGTGGCCTTATGTAGTAGGTGTCCTGTGGGAACCAGTTGCACACTCTCCCTTGGTCACCTGAGCCTGTTGCTCCAGGTGTGTCCTGTGTGTTGGTTTTGTACGTCTTCCTCTTGTAGTTGAGCATTGGTTGCTGTTTGCATGTCAATGGGAGGGATTGACCCTTGGTCTGATTGGTTGTGAGGACTTTTCATGACTAGAGTGGAAGAGCTATTGTATATAGGCTGACCCTACAGAGCAGGATTCACTTTAGCGGGACTCTGGTGCCTTCCCATTCTGTCTTTTGTGTGTGTCACCCTCGGAGAAGGCCGAGTGGTCCTCCAGCTTGGTCCAAAGCCAGCCACCAGTTGTGCCAGTCCCAGGACTTCCTATGAGGGACCCTGAAGCAGCCAAGTTCAGCTGCAGGCTGTACCCTGCCTGGACCCACCTGGTATGAGCCACAAACAATCCTCAGATGGCAGCCACCCGCACCAGGCTTGGAGGTACCTGAGAGAGGCTAAGCCATGAACCAAGCCTGGCTGCCAAGCTTGGGGCTGCTCAGCAAGCGGTATAGGGCACACTGGGGCCAGATGCTGCTTATTTGGGATTTGTAAAGCTGTCAGAGATTTTAAGAAAGGATGCAGCTTGAGCCAAAACAAGCCATTATTATGGAAAAACCACTGGAAGTGGCTTGGGTACGTCCACAAGTTGGATGAGGCAGGATTACCAGGGCAAGATCAACAGTGCTAGCCAGGTTGATGGAGACTCAGATATGGCAGCCGCCTGCATCCAGGAGTGAGGAGGGCTCAACAAAGAAACAATAAATTCTGCCAACAGTTCTACTGGGAGAGAGCTGCCACTCTAGTGCTCGCCCTGCAGCCAGACAACTCAGTTCCTCCTCATATGGCACGTTTCAGGCTGCTGCCCAGAGCTGGAGCTCAGAGTAAGTGAGTCTGTCAGTGAGTAAGTCTGTCTGCAGCCCTTGAAGAGAAATGCCTGGGACTCCAGCAGCCCTTTGTCTCATCCACAATCTCCACTGGTTTTCACAGCCAGAAGTTGTGGGGACTTCTTTTCCTGGCAATGGAACCCTTGGCTGGAGAGCCTGGTGTGGGCTTGGGACCCCTCACTCCTCTGAATGGGACATTCACAGCCAAGATATCCCTCCCAATTTTTAACGGTCACACACGAGTATGGGACCAGCCCATTCAGTGCCTCTACCCCTCCTACCATTCTCAAGGTGGCTTCTTCTCTACGTCCTTAGTTGTAGGACTTCTGTTCAGCTAAACTTCAGGCTATTCTCAGTGATGGTTGTTTTGTCATTTGATGTGGTCGTGAAAGGAGGCAAGCACAGCGTTGACCTATTCTGCCATCTTGACTGGAAAATTAAATGTTCATTATTATTTGAAGTTCCCCAAAGATTATGACTTAGTCCTTCCAGGTGTTTAGCTAACGGGGGGTGGGAGGGTGGAAGCAAGCTCAGGAGAGTTTCAACCAACAGTAAGTGTTCCTTTTTTATATTGACCTGGGATGTCCATCTCAGGTCAAAAGTCCTTTAGCAGATCAGAGGCTCCTGAAATGAGTAGTTTTGTCTTCTTTCTTTCCTTCCTTCCTTCCTTCCTTCCTTCCTTCCTTCCTTCCTTCCTTCCTTCCTTCCTTCCTTCTTCCTTCCCTTTTATTTTTCTATTAAGATTTATAACACATATCAAATATATGGTGATGGAAGGAGAACTGACTCTGGGTGGTGAACACACAATGGGATTTATAGATGATGTAATACAGAATTGTACACCTGAAATCTATGTAATTTTACTAACAATTGTCACCCCAATAAATTTAATAAAATAATTAAAAAAAAAGATTTATAACACAAATAAGCCTAAAGTAGTTAAAGTTTGAATGGCTGACCAAGGAAGTTTTTTTCTCATCTGGAGCATCGGTTGTGTGTCCTGGTTCACTGATGTTACATGAACTAAAGTTGAGGAATTCTCAACCTCAGCACTACTGACATTTGAGCCCATAATTCTTTGTTGTGGGGGATATTCTGTGTATTGTAAGATGTTTAACAGCATCCTGGCCTCCTTATTCACTAGATGCCAGAACCTCCCCACCCCCCACCTCGTCTTTCTCCAGTTGTATCAACCAAAACTATCTCTAGGTATTGTCAAATGTCCCTTAGATGGCAAACATTATCCTTGCTCGGGAACCACTGAGCCAGATCAAGGCATTCTGTAGACATTTAAGAATCTCCTCCATGTTTAACAAAATCCCAAACAAAATGACAGAAAACATATAACATAATTATCCCTACTTAAAGTTTTTCTTTCAGAACTTTTAATAATTAGTATCTACTTACTCTGTTGGAATCTAGTATTAATAGTTGATTTAGTTTGAAATAATTATATTTACTTATTTTGTACCTAACATATCAATATTAAATAATGTTTTCACAGCATACATTTTTTAGAGGTTTTGCTTTGCCAAGCAGAATAAAATTAGCTGTTTTGGAGATTTTTCCAAGTATGTGGCAGTTAGGAATATTAAATGCAAATATAAAAAGATCTCATTATGAAGGGGAGGGTTTAGTAAAATCCTGCCCAATGAGATGAATTAAATAGACTTTTACAAATCCTGTGAGGAAAAAGATTGTAACTATATGAGGTAATGGATGTTAACTAAACTTACTGTGGTAATCATTTCAAATATATCCATATATCAAATCCGTATGTTACATACCTTAAATTAATATAATGTTATGTGTCAGTAATATCAATGAAACTTATAAAAAAAGAATCCTTTTCCATCTCAGGCATCTAGGACTCACCTAATGTGTGTTTGTGAAGAGAGGAATGACTGCCTTCCTTTTCAAAGTAATGTGTCCTGTGAATTCCTATGCTCAGTGATCTCCATTTTATGTTAAGCCTGGTAGGAGAAGAGGAGATACCTGGAAGCTAGCTTTGGGATGGGATTTTGGATTGCTCATGTGGAACATGAAGCAGCTGGCTCCAGATATGGAGCACAAGGGCCCCAAATCAGTTGGCTTCCTCTTTATCATTGTGCTGCTAGTTGTTACATTGTCACTGAGACTCAAACAGTGACATGGGGGTGAGGTGGGAGCATGGAAACATGCTTTGTAATGTGAGCCCCCTTTACCAGCTATTCTGGTGGGATTTCCATTTCAGACTTCCTGTCAAAAAAACTAGCCAGGTGTAAAATAACAGGCTTTTGGGTGTAATTCACCAATAACAGGAGGTAGAGCCAAGCCCACCATTTGGGTGACTCATACTGGCTTTTTGTCCCACCAACCTCTCTGTCTGAAAAATCCCTCAGGTTGAGGTATGGTGACAATTTATTTTTCTTTCACTTACCAGGATGCTCATTTAAAAAGATGGTGAACCCAGATGGGGCCAGCCACTGCAGGGAGGCAGTCTTCGCCTGAGAAACAACACAGTTCAGAGTGAGCATGTGGCCTTCCTCCACAGTGATGGTTTCTGTGTGGTTAGTCAGAAAGGCGTCTGCAGAGGAAGAGAATTGGGGACAGTCAGAGTGGCGCAAGCCACACCAATCCTGAGCTGAGGCAGGGACTTAGTCTCAGCCCAACCTCATTCATTTATTTGATCATTTATTACACGTTTCTTATAGAAACAAATTATAAGTCAATACAAAAAGAAATGTGAGGAAAGGAGTGGGCACTGTGTGTTGGAGCAGTAAAGACATTTCTTGAAGGCAGTCAGAACAAAGGGGTGGGGTTTTGATAGGAAAAAAGGGGGAAAGTTGAACAACATCTTTTGGCACTTGCTCTCTCATATGCCAGGAACTGTGTCAGGTCATGTTACCTATATTTAATTTAACTTTGAAACTACCCTTACAAAGGAAGAATTATTTGGCTCACTCTACGGATGAGGGAGTAGAGGCTCAAGGTCACACAGGTCCTAGAGCTGGGATCTGTACCAGACATGTGGGCTAAAAAGTCCATGCCCATATGATTTGGTTGCACTCTCTAAATGATGAAACCCCAGAGACATCAGCCTTTCTAGCTTGGGTTTATAAAACGAGGGACTGGTGCATTTAAGGACAACTTATGTGTCTAGGTTTCTAGGGTAGAATGTTATAGATAGAACACTATAACCCATGATGTCCTTGTGAATTATGGCACTGCCCTTCATGGGAAGTTGTTAAGTCCCACCTGCGGAAGAGCAGGGGAAGGGTGTTCTCAGATCTCTTCCAATTTAATATTCCACAGCAGCACTTTCTCCAGGCAAACTGGGCCAACGTGAGAGTCTAATTTCCCCAAATCACGATCCCTAGAGAATGGCAAAAAATTGGATCTAAACACCTGTAAAATTATCCTCCCCAAAAAGGAAATTGATAGAAAAATAAATTGGCTTCACTGCCGATTTGGCACATATGTTGCTGTTCATCATTTCTTCAAGTTTTAAATTTAAAAAATATTTTTTGAGGATGACAGTTCTTATCAATGAAAATACTTCCATAAACATAAGAATACTGTGGGGTTAGAAATTATGAATAGCAAATGTAATGCATTTACTGCTTATTTAAACTTTAAAAAAGGAAAGAAACAAGAAGAGAGTTTATTTCCTTGTGATAAATTTCAAGTATTAGGAAAAGTGCTTCGGAGAATTTTGGAAATTCATTGGTGCAGACTTTTTAGTTTATTCCATTCCTAGATCATTAATTTCAGTCTAGCCTCTGGCATAGTAACCCAGAATTACTGTATTGTATTCATTCTGACTTTCATGGGAAAACAGTTTTCTAATGGAAAAATGTCCATATGGTCAGCAAATGGTACAATGGACAACAAAGAGTCAATAAAAAGCGATTGTGTTTTCAAAAAAAGCATTGAAGCATAACGTCAGAATTCTGCTTAGATTGGGTCATTTGGAAATATTCTCATCTAGAAAATCAACCCATAATTGACAAATAAAGGTATTATTAGAAACGTTTGAAATTACAATGGAATTTCTTCTAATGTTAAGCAGCATCTGAGCCAAGACTTTGAATCTAGTACCGTCTAACTTCCATTGTTACATAACCATTCCATTATGATTCTTGCTTTATTCTAGTTTTTGTGCATTATCTTGCAGATTGAAGTTTCTAGAGGGCAGTGACTATGTTTTATATTTCTCTAAAATTCATTTTTTAAGAAACTATCACAGTGTGAGCTTGAAAAGTAATGGTTTAATGCCAGCTTTCATGATGACACTAAAATGTAGGCAGTGGACAGATATCTTTGCTCTCTTGTTGTTAATAAGAATATTGAGAGACAGAAGAGAAGTTACTACATTGAATCAATGATAGAATAAAGCAACATGTCCTGATTCCGTCCTTTGGGCCAGAAGTTGAAACTTAGAAATTTTGCCAATGTTCTTCCCTTTGGTAAAATGATTGTCTAGACAGGGAGACTGCATTTTGGGAGATGGGATTGGCAAGATTTATCTGGTAGCCTGTTTTTAAATAAATATCTCCCATTTAAAAAAATGTATATATCATTGTCTTTTCCTCAGGATACATGCTTATTAATTAAATTACATCATTTAATTTTTACAATGTCTTAAAAATTGTAATGAAATATAGTATGGCTTTTTGGCATGTACTAAAGAATTGTATCTTCTAAGATTAGTATTTGCTCTTGCTGTTGAGAATTAAATATCAGAATTAAATATCAAACTGACCACAGCTATAGATGCCTGAGTTTCAGATGGAAAAGTCTGTGTTTAAGGTAGAGAATATTAGTAGTTTTCTCTACTCTTTGCTTCAAGCCTTGCTTTTGGCTGTACAGGCCTATTTGTCTTTCAGTGTTATCATGTAGACCCCATGTTTGATTTAGAGACAGGAAATCATTGTAGAAAGGAAGAATAGCCCAAATGAGAAGCCACAGACCCACACTGCCTCAGCTATAGTGCTTAAAAATATTGTTCAAAGTGTCTAGGTCATGTTAAAGGGTGGATGAAAAGGATAGCTGTACCTAAGTTTTCATGGCACATTTCCTAAGGAAAAGTTCCCATGATCCTCTTATTGCCACTAAAAAACTAAACTGGAACTCTTCTTTTAAATTGCTGTTCACCTAAGTTTGGAGTCAAACTTTCACCTTCTTTGTCAGAGGGGTGAGGTGTGGGTTTTTTTCTTTATTCACCACTTCCTCCCCTGCAGGCTTTAAAAACATGTATATCCTTATTTACCCTTAGCCTTTCTTCTATAGATGCTGAGTGTTTTGTGCCTACTCCTTAATTCTCCCCATCTGGGCTTCAGCGTTCCCCCTAGCAAATTAGCTCTATGTGGCTCTGAAATACTGAATATACAGAGCTTGGCAATGAATGACTGTGGGGTCTCTCCTGGTAGGTCACCACTAACCACTGGTAGGTCATGTTCACTGAGTGAGACTTCTGGGCTTGGTCATTACCTCCATAACTGGATTCATCCATTCATGCATAGCATGTATTAAGAGGCTGTTCATTGAGTTTAGGGCTATTAATTGTGACTGGTTTATATATGGAAATGGAACCTGTGACCTTCACCATCAACTCCACCCCCAACTCCATGAACTAATTGTCCTATCAGTGGAACGTCTTCACGCCAAAGTATATGTGACCAACCCTCAAGCAAAAGGGCAAGCAGCAATCACAGCCACCTACAAAAACACACATAAATAAAACCTGTGATGTTCTTAAGATTCCTTGGTTTTTCCCAAGGTTTTGGGAGTTGCAGTGTGTGATCTCCACCTTTAATAAAGGTCATGACAGTAGACTGAAGAAAGAATAAAGTATACTTTCATTTTCTTACCTTAGTAGCCCAAATTATTGTATATGGTAGATTTAAAAACTCCCAAATAGAGCAAGTGTGTCCTGCAGGGACCCTAAACTAGACGTGTCCAATTGGAACTCATCATTTCTATGGCTCCCTATGCTTTACACATTATCACCTGCTCTGCTCATGTTTCCTTGTATTCATTAATGTCACACCAGCCATTGCATACCAGATATTTGAGAGGCACCCTAGTCTCTTCTCTCTCCAAAGCAGCTCTTTAATCAATTTGTTCCTCTGTTTTTAGCTACTATTACTGCCTTAGTGGAGGTATCCATTTTTCTCTCTTGGATTATTGCAATGACATCCTGTTAGTCTCTCCTCCCTCTAATTTATCATCCTCATCTTCTTCTAGAATTACATTTTAAAAGCATAAACTTGATCCTGTGTATTCCTTCATTAGAATATTTCTTAAGGCTCCCGTTGCTTTTAAGAATCAGGCCAAAATTCCAGGTAACTTGACACCTATCTTCTCCAGTACCATTTGCTGATACTCCCTTCCAGATGCTCCACGCAAATAGCCATTTACTGTTTTCAGAAAGTTCAAGGCTCAAGAACGTACTTTGCTTTGGTCCATGCTGTTCTCTTGGCCTAGAATGCCTTTCTTATCTCCTTCAAGACTCAACTCAAATTACATCACTTTTGTCGAACTTGCCCAACCAGCCTTTAGGCTCAGTCCTCCCAACCATTACCTAGTACTCTCTCCTCAGGATACCCAAATGCTTTCAACAGACATCTATTATAGCACTTAGCACAATACTTTATAATTATTTGGTTACAAATATGTTTCTGTGGATAGATTAGAAACTCCTCTTGGAAAAGTTGTTTGACATTCATTCATTTTATATTACCGGGGCCTAGCACAAAGTAAGATTTTAAGTATTGGTTGAATTAATGGGTAAACGTGAATAAGTGCATATATTCAGAAATAAATATTTTAATAAGAGTTCAACTTTGTAATCGTTATGTTGAATAATAAAGACTAGAGCTGAGTTAAAACCAGAGCCACACAATGAGTTAATTCTCAAAACAGAGCTTTATTTACATGACTACTATGAAGCAGCAGACAAAATGTGTTTCCATTCAGATCATTACAAAAAAGAATTATTATTACTGTTTAGGTAGACTCAATAGGGAAAACTACAAGTGTGAAAATTAATCTTTGTTAAAATCAAATTATTTCCAGTATAGCTTTAAAGAAATTGTCTCAAATATGTGCCAACAAACACGTGACTCTTTCCTGATCAAAAAAAGAATCAACAGGACTCTACTCAGTTTGTAACTGTTTACATTTTCGGCTTCCTAAGCTCCACTAAATAACTAGAATAAAGGGTGCAAATTGGCGGATTTTCATCAACCACAATATGGGTCAATGGAATGAATTTCGAAAAATTCTTCATTCTTATTGTGTTCTATCCATCTTAGTAGCTATTTCTGCCAATAGTAGCCTTGAAAAGAATGCAGACTCCAAGATTATGGGACTTTTCTGGTCTATACATTTTGGGCAGCTTTAGCAATTGCGCAGTAGAGGAAGGTAGAGTGATTTCCCCATAATCCAATTAGCTAAAAACAGCTGGTGATTTACAGTGGTGCCAAAATTGATGATTTACTGCCTTTTGACTGATAAGAAAGCAACATGGCCAGCTCCTTTCTTATTTTAGACTCTGATGGGCCTGAGCAAGGTTAGGTCTGAGTGGGCAATGGATGCTCAAATACCATTGAGCCTAGAAGCCCTCTGCGTGGCCCTTCGGATGAGTTTTCACACTGGGATTTTTCAATAATAAATCTTAAAAATTGTGTAAATCGGTGGCTTTCTAACTTTTTATTCACATTAGGAAACACATTTTTTATCACAACCCAGTACACACACACACACACACACGCACATACATTAATTAAAAGTATCATGCGATAATACTTTTAGTATGTGCTTTGCACAGTGATGTTTATGTTATTATTTACTAGCTGTGAAAACTTGGGCAGGTTATGTAACTTCTTTTAACCTCAATTTTCTTATATGTAAATTAGAGATAGCAATACCTACCTACGTATCTTTGCTAGAATTAAATGTGCTTAACACAAAGTACCCAGCACTGTGCATTGCACAATAAATATATTTATCTCTTGTCTTTATAAATAATATTTGAATATATTCTAAAAAACTCGTCTTAGGTTTACCGTAAGACATGGTTATTGCTGTTTTTGTTCAAAAACTTTTTTGTGTGAGGTGTTTTTATGAGATAATAACTTGAGTCCTGAAAAAGTTAAGATCAGTTAAAGGTTTCAAGCTTTGAAATAATTGAAAGTAGTTTAAATTTTTTTAATGTATTTGCTATTCTTTAAGCCACTTATTAAAGAAATTAATATTATTTATTACCAAAATTGAATACTTATAAAGTGTCTCAACATACAGGGACCAAAAAAGAAAGCATCAATTGAAGTGTATAAAATAAAAAATTGAAGTACCATGTAAAATAGGAAATCTATTTTTTTTTAAAAATAGCATCTTTCAGATGCAGTTGTTTGGTAAGTGCAGATTTAGAAGTATAGGTGCCTTAACTCCAGGTTCTATACTTTGAAACAAACACACAACAAGTAAGCAGTATGTTTATTTGTAGTTTCTTCTGCAAGAATCTGATACAAGTTGCAATCAGAACTTCAGGGACGCCTATAAGCTGCCCCCACTTTTGGGGAATAATTTGACCTGCACTTAATAGGTAACTGAGTCTTTCTTTAATTTCCATAATACTACATTAGAATTAAACACCAAAAATCAAATTTGAAAATTATCATAAAATGTAAATATAACTCATTCTTAAGAAATAAGCACAAAATTTTCATTGGACTCCTTATTATCTCTGAACTAGTTAAAAGTTGTATAATGCTTTGTCATTTGCAAAGTGCTTTCACATTTGAAATTTGAGCCTTATAACAATCCAGGGAGTTTTATAGATGAAACATTGTTATCATTCTCATTTCCAGACATAGAAATTGAGTTTCAGATAAATTAAATTATGTGACTAAGGTTTATACATCATGAAGTTTTTAAGATCCAAAACAGATGTTCTTTCAACTGGTATCTCTTAAAAGACAGATTCAGTAAGCTTGTTAGATTTTACCATATCACAGATCCCACAGAGACACACAATGATCATTTTTATACCCTTTAGCAATTGACCAAGAGATTAAATAGAGGCAGTAACATCCCCGTGTAATTTTGGCGTGGCTTGGAAATTAGCAAGTTTATCTGGATTTGGCAAAACATTAGGTCAACTGAGCATCAAAAAACATTAGCTCTAAGTCCTTACCTTGTAAGGGGAACCAAGCCAGCAAGCTGCAAACTCTCCACCACATATTGTGCTGTGCTGCTGTCACACTTTGTTGACTTCCTCTAGATTCTGAAATAAATGGAGAGTGGTTTCTTTTGAAGGGGGAGAGGCAGTAGCTCTGTGACGTCATGTGTCTCAACTCCTCCATCGGCGCTGAAAGCCCCTTTCTTAGTTAGCTGCCCCCAAAACACCTCCTGGTGGAACATTTAATGGACCACATGTGTCATCTTGATTGTGGAGTGATGTGAGTGATGTGTTGGTGGCACAAATGATTCTACCACACGTGGGTAGCACTGGTAAGTCAACCAGTTGCAAGGCTTTTGGGGAGGAGGAGAGCTGGGAGAGATGTTAAAACGTCCCTGTGTAGTGATGTCACCTTATTTTTACTTTTCCAGTTTATTAAACAATTATAATTAGACAATTTTTGCTGAGCCCTTAGGAATATGTTATATTTCTAACTCTGGCAACAATTCATAATGGTTATCAGGAGTAGAATTCATTCATTCATATATTTGCTCATCTAAAAAAATTTGTGTATCCATCCACTCATCCACCCATCCATCCATCCATCCATCCCTTCATCTATTCAGCCATCTAGTATGCATTGCTCCAAGATATGATCAGATATGAAAGACAAATTTTTGTTTTTAGGAGGATGTGGTCTAGTAGGGGTGACAACATACAAATGAACAATTTTGGTATTTAATTCTCGATAATTAGACAAATTGAGCTAGACTTGATTCCCTATATCCAGGGACACAGCCAAATAGTGATAGACTTATCTTTAGAAGACAGAGACTAATCTGTAACATTTGGAAAATTGTAAAGGAAATAATGTGTACTAATTAACATGAGTGTTAATATTCTATAAATGTATTGATAACTTGGGTAGGGCAAATTTTATTAATCAAAAATGTCTTTCAAATATTTTACCAATTTCAACAGGTAGAAAGGGAATAAAGAGAGGACAGAAAATAGAGTTTTCCTGCAGATTGTTAGGGTCAGCCCCAGATTGATTAAATCAGAATCTCACTTGAATGAGGAACCAACTGTATGTTTAACAAGCTTCCTAGGTATCGTAAAGTAGGTTTGAGAACACTGATAGTGCGAGTATTCTGGAATAGAAACCAAGAGATGTGGGAGTTAGCCATGACTGTGCTATCAGCTGGTATGGCTAGAGTCATAGAAGGTTTTTCTGAATGCTTGTTAATTATATTGAAATATATTGACTTGCTTATGGAAGCAGGGTGTAAGTTGCATTGTACCATTTTTTAAAAAAGAAATAATCAAGGAGTTTGCTTGAGGTGACACAGTGAGTTTGTGGCAAAACTGAGAATACAAACTAAGACTTCTGAGTCTTTGGTCAGCTTATGTTTTTCCCCATTAAGATTCCCTCCAGGACTCCAGTTTTTATATTTAAGGCTCCATGGCTGTCTAAGCATTTGATTTTCCTTCCAATGTTGTGTCCTTGCTTTAGGGTGACAATTTATTTTTGTACCCTCTCTCCTACACCCTTGAGAAAGCCCAAGGAAAGTGTTTCTTTGGGCCTCTCATGGAAGGTATGAATTGCCCATTGCTTGTTAATAATTTCTCACATTTTCACCTAGAAGAATGTTATTCTTATAGGATTTTAAAAATACTTCCTGTCAAAACACAGGAGGAAATGGCTTTATTTCCAATAGTGTCAGATGTGACATCATGGAGCCAGCAATATGTCGGGTCTTAGATATTGATTGATCTTTCATATCTTGAGCTTATCATATAACTTGAATGTATGATGAGGTCAAGAATAAATTTTACAAGAAACAAAAGTAAAAATGTCATCATGGCACTTCTCATTTGAAGCCATTGGGAAAAAAATATTGGACCAGTTCTAAATTAAATTCAGGTAAGGGGTCTGGAAAAGGGTCACTTTACTTTTCTGTTTTCCAGTTGTGGTTTTCTGTAATTTTCTCGTTGGATAAAAATGTACAGAAACATAGGTGAAAACAGAATGAATACAGGACTCAGGTAACCAGAGAATGAAATATTCTGAGATTGAAACCTAAATTTGCAGTGTAGTCTATCCCAAATCTATTGATTTGATGTGATTTTAGTACAACACCTGTGAACGGATTCATATAAAATTTGCCAGGTATTCACTTAACTGCAGACAGATTTTTTCTTTACTTTCCATTCTCTTTCTAAAACACAAATTTGATGTTATTCTCTATTCAAAAACTTTCAGTGGTTTCCTTTCGCCTGAAGGTTATAGTCCAAACTCTTTAGCAAGTCATTTAAGGCCACTCACACCCAGGCTCCAATCTACCTTTTCAGTCTTTTCCACTGCTCCCCAATATATACCCATAGAAAATTCTTATCATATTGCAAGCACATAGTACATTTTTATATTTGTAGTCATACTGTGCTACAGTCCACACTGCCCTCTCTGCCAAAAATGGCCTTCTCTTTCTGGGGAGATTCTATTCATCTCCCAAGGCCCAGATCAAATGCGGCATTTTTCAGAGAGTAGTAATAACTGGTGATTAAGAACATGGACTCTGGAACCATAGCCTTCATTTCCTCACCTATGAAATGGGTATAATGACAGCACCTACCCAGATAGTTGTTGTGAGAATTAGAGACTTTAATGTACCTAACATCTGGCACATAGTAAATACTAGCTGAGTTAGCTGTTACCATCTTCCATACTCCCAGAAAAATATCAATTTTCTATTTTTTTTTTGCCTCCATAATAGTTTCTTTTATTATCCTGGTTTTTATTTTGATTTGCATTACATTTAGTTGAATATGCATCTATCTGTCTCCTTTGCTAGTCTCTGAGCTTCCTGAAAACAGTGTGTTTTTTATTTACCTTAGTGATCCTGAAGCCTGTCACAGACCCTTTCATACTATAGTTGTTTTTAAAATAGATTTATTGAAGTACAATTAACATAATGAGCTGTACATATTTGAAGTGTACAATTTGATAAATTTTGACATGTGTACATCTATGAAATCATCATCACAATTAAGATAGCAAACATATCCATCACTCCCAAGTTTCCTCTTGCCTGTTTTAATCCTCTCTGTCCCTCCCCACTTTCATTGATCTACTTTCTATAGATTAGTTTTAATTTTGTAGAATTCTGTATGAATGGAATCATACAGTGTCTACTTCCTTTTGTCTGGCTTCATTCGCTCAGCATAATTATTTTGAGGTTTATCTATGATGTAGCAGCCTGTGCTGAGAGTACATTCCTTTCTATTGCTGAGCAGTAGTTCAGTATATGAATATACCAGTTTTTTTTTTTTTTTTTTACCCATTCACCTATAGATGGACTTCTGGGTTGTTTACCATAGTATGGTTTTCAATACTTATTTATTAAATTGAATCAGTTGTAGGTAAACTTTAAATAAAGGGAAGCTGGTATGTTCCCAATATTTGCTTTTCATGATAATATCCTAACTCAGACAAAAATTTCAAAGTTAGCAGTAGTTAAATTAAATGCTGGTCCTTAGTTGGCACTTCGGGTATGTACTCTGATGTACCACTCAGATTCTTCCTTGATCCCCAGTGGCTGGAAAAATTGGACATGTCAGCTGGGTTCCCTTCTGAGAATTGCGTGAGAACCATCTCACTCATGGTCACATCTCCTTCAAGGGGCACCCAGGAGAGGACTTAAAGGTCCTGTCCCCTTGCCTCAAAGTAGAGCAACTCTGATGGGAAAGGTTCCAGCTCCAGAGCTCCTGTGAAGTCTCAATCAGTTAAGGCCTTTTTTGCAACTTCATCTCAGTTCAGCTCCTCTCAGCCTGATCTTGCTTCCTTCATAAGTATTGTCCCCAAAAGCACTCTCCTATAAACTCCAGTGCATAAATCTCCATCTCAGAATCTGACCCAGGGAACCTGACCCATAATTGCACTTGAAATATGAGTGAGTCAAATGAGTGAATGAAAGAATGAACTCTTCATTTGAAATGTAAGCACTGATCTTTTGCTCTGAAACCTAAAAGGATACTTGACTTACAATTCTTCCCAAGCATTAAAGAAGATCTTTAAATTTCACTTGGGGCAATGATAAGTATATCTTTTTCACCCACGGGTGTGATATTCAACTGGTCACAAACATTGACAAATGTCATGAAAGTCCACTGGACTCAGAGATTAAAAATGGTCCGTGGGGGAAATGCTACAAAGCAGGCTTGTGAATGACATGCATTTGTGGTTTTCACGGTCCTTCCCACTCTCTCATCACCTCCACGTCAACCTGCAACACATAGGGGGTTCAACAGGGAAAGGCAGCCCATGTGGCTGCTAGCAGGGTGGACGGAAAAGATGAGGTTGAAGGGTAGTGGTCAGGGAGTGACCTTCTATCTATTTCTAATGGAAAGGTGTCTACTGACCACACTGTATGTGGGAGGCCTTGCAATCGACAGCCAATTTGTCGTCTGATCTTCATTTCATGAAATCGTTATACTAGTATATGTTTTAGTACTAATCAGGAAGTGACATTTGATGGGGTGAAGGTGTGGAGATAGATTTTAGAGAAATAAATAAACATCTCTATTTCCCATCATCACCTTGGTCAATGTAGATTCTCAGGGAGAAAAAAACTGAAAAAGGAGACATTCATTAAGCAGGTGAAAGACTGTTTTAAGGGTAACAAAAAATAGGGGGTTTTCCCACATGTAGAAGCCACTGGGGGTTTTGTTGCGATTCTGAGAGAGGCCTAAGCTTTCTTTCTGCCCTTTCATGGCTCCCTGTGAAGAATATGTGGCCTTTCCAAAGACCAGGGCAAGAGGGGGCCTCACCTGCATTTCCCAGCAGACGCCTCGGATGGCTAGTTCACACCCAGTGCTGGGATTCTTTGAGCATTTTGTGGACTTACAGAAAATGGCTATGGAGTTTCTAAGCTAGAGCAGCAACCTTGTAATTAGTTATTGATTGAGAAAAAGTCTTTCTAGAAGCAGCCAACTGGAATAAGTATGGGAGTAAGAGGCAGACAGACTCGGACTTGTCACCTGGTCCCTGTCACTAGCAGCTGTGCAGCCCTGAGCAGACTACTTGCTTCTTGGTATCAGTTTCCTAATCTGTAAAATGGGGAGAATGATTACGGCACGAGGTGACTGAGAGGTATAAATCAAATATGGTACCCAGAATGCCCAGCACAGTGGCACATAAATCCAACAATCTGCAGACCTCAGATGGCTGGGGCCACATCTCATCCCTACAGGAAACATAATAAGTTAGAGGTGCCTGTAGAAGGACCGGACAATGAGCTTCCATTCTTAAGGTTTGTACCTAGAATTTAATCTAATTAAATGGATCAGTCTGAAAACAGAACCCAAGTAAGACCTGATATCGAACGAAATTGTGGTTTGGTAGGAATGTACCACAAAAAAGCAAGCGCCAGCTTCAGGTCTCAGCTCATGGATCTTTCCCAGGGCCAGTGTCTTCTGCAAATGAGAGGATGGGAAGAGAACAGTGGTTTCCAAGCCGTGTTCTGAAGGATCCAAGTATCCTCCAGATGCCTCAGGGTTCTGGAATATTTTCCTTAAGCTTTCTCTAAGAAAATATTTTAAACTATTAATCCAGGCTCTGGAACCAGGCTGGCATGGCTCAAATCTCAGCTCTCACACATGTGACTTTGGGCAAGTTGAATGCTTCTAAGACTCAGCTTCTTTTGAAAACTGGGAATAATTATAGCATCTGCTGAATAAGGTTGCTGAGAAGACGAAAGAAGTTTATACATACACGTTAAGCACTTAGAAAAGGGTCCAATTATACACACACACACTCAATAAATGCTGGTTGTCACTTTGCCCGCCACTGGATATCACCAATCTATTAATTTGTTATGGCAGGTAAACTAGTTTCTATGCCAGACTCTTTGGGCCTAGAACAAAATCCAAATGTTTCACCCTGGTCTATAACACGTCGGCAAACTTTTTCTGTAAAGAGCCAAGTAGCAAATATTTTAGGCTTTGCAGGCCATATGGTCTCTACTACTGACTTCTGTCCTTGTATCCTGGAAGTAGCCATAGGCAATATGTAAATGAGTGAGTATAGCTGTGTGCCAATAAAACTTTATTTATAGACACTGAAATTTGCATTTCGTGATTATCATGTGTTATAAAATAATATTCTTCTTTTGATGTTTTTCAAACATTATAATTGTAAAAAAACATTCTTAGCTTGTGGGCTGTACAAACACGGGCTGTGGGACAGATTCTGCCTGTAGGCAATAGTTTGCCGACTCCTGGCGGACAGGACCCCGAGTTTTTGGGTCTGCCTCCTCGCAAGCCTCATTGCCCTCCCTTTCTGCCACGCTGACTAAGCTTTAGTTCCCTGACCCCTTCTGTTCCAACCCAGCTGGCTCTGTCCCACTTAGGGGCTTCTGCTCATTCTGGCTTCCTGAACCCTCCTCATTCAGCTCTTCACCATGACCAGCTTCTACTCAGCCTTAAAAGTCAGTTTAACTGCCACCTGCTCAGGGACACCATGCTTGACCATTCTCTCTAAAGCAGTACCCCCTGTCCCATATTGCTCCCAAAGTTACTCTCTAGCCTGTAACCCAGTTTTTTCTTTTTCCCTAAACAGCATTGATCAGCAGCTGTAATTACGTATCGTGTCCATTTATCTGTTGACTTTCCATCTCTCCATTCCATAGGAGCAGGCAACCTGTTTTCTTATTTGCCACAGTGGCTCCAGCTTGCCACCCTGCTAGGAACATAGTGTTCAATCAATATCTTTCGTACAGTGAGTGAATAATACCTGATCTTCTTACCTTGTAAAATTGTGATGAGGACGAAATGAGAATGCGTTTTTAAAACGACAGTTATACAAAGGGAAGGTGATAAGGCAGCCCCTTAGACAAACCGCAGAAATCAACCACTACACACACTTTTACTGTGGTCGTTATTGCAGAAGCCAACTTGTGGGGAGAATAGCAAAGTCACAGCAACAGGAACGCGGCAGTTTTCCTTGCCTCGTTCCTTGTCCTTCATGTCCCCCAAATACAGGAAATGGCTAGATGCGTAAGTTTTATCTTGGCCTTAGCAAAAGCGATTCTTCATTAATTAGCATATAGTACCTTATTACTATTAGCATGTAGTATTAGGTATTTTATATTCAGGATCCCATTTGATATTTACAACCACACTGTAAAAAATCATTATGTGCACATTATGCAGGTGAAGTGAGTTTAAGGGCTCTAATAAGCAGCTGGGCCAGGAACATCACCCAGCTTCATCGCACTTGTGACTCAGGGTTTCTTCTCTGGAACAATAGGAAGTTCTTCTCCTGTGATACGCAGACCTTCTGGATTGCCCCGCAACAAAATGGCAACAAGTAAGCTAAATAAACCTTGGCATCTTTTCATGGCGAGGAGCAAGCCATCTGGGTTTTACATGTGTATTTCTGGCGAATTGAACTATTCTCTTTCTGCAGAAGGAAGACTGTTTTTTGGTCCTCAACTTAAAAACAACAACAAGACATTTTGCTCATTGCAGCTTAAACAAATCCAAAGCACATTTCCTCTGATGTGTGCAGGCAGGCTTTACATAAATCAGAAAAGGGCAAAATGAGTTTGGGAATCTGTCAAGTAGAGAACATCTGAGAACCAGCTACAAGGCTAAACGTAGCTTGATCTTTTGTCAGATATAAGCATTAGCTGTGATGCTTCTTCAGGAAACATACCCTGCCAGGGTAGGAGCCAGTTGTGTCAATGAAAATCTGCATTCGAGTCCTGAGCATAAATGTTCATACATGGCTTATTTAAAATCTATTTGCTGAACACATCATTACTTTGAAAATGGGGCCTGTGGTTTTTAGTAGTGTGGAACCTACTATAAGCTGGATTTCCCCTTGCACCCAAAACTCTTACTCTGTGGGTGGTTCCTAGTGCACCTCCTCGAGGTGGGTAGTGGTGAGGGATGAGGCTTGCACATGGGGCAGTGGAAGCATTTTGGATGGGTTTTCACTTCCTCAGCCCGGATGCCTCAGGGATATGTAACTAGAAGGGACCAGGGACCCACAGTGCTACAGGAGCGTCCTCCCATCTCCATCAGCAGCAAGTGTCCTTCTGGCCCTCGGAGAGATAAATCACACTCTTAATGGACATTTAATGGACAAAACAATAATGATCACAGTAATGCCTAAAAACATGATGGGAATAGAGTCCACTCAGAATTTCAATATGAGATCGCTCTGGATTGACTGAGGACACAGTTCCTCTTTATTAAATCATCGATGGACAACTTAAATGGAGATGCTCATGGAATGGAATGAACTAAATTACAATGGTGCCAGAGCTGTATCTAGAGGAAGAGCACACAGCCGGGAAAGCACAAAAGCCATAGGTAGTTTACAAAGAATTTGGCAATACAATTAGGTGTGATTTCTTTTTTATACAGACCTCTTCTTTCAAATAAATACACCTGAATCACATAGAAAAGAAATGATACAATAGCCTTACAAATGAAAAAGAAACCAACATACCTTCAAAAACAGCAGGTTTAGAATGGTCTGTGCATATAACCAAAATGCTTTGGATGGTGTTCTCATCTTGAGTGGCAATCAAAGAAAGAACCAGTACACATTTCCCATTATACATATGTGTCCTGTACAGAGTCCAAGAATAGTTAAACAGCTGCAAAATTCCAATTTTTGTGGGAGTAATGGCAGCTAAGTGGTACCATGTAAAACATTTGTAAGAACTGAATGTATTTTAAGTTTAACTACTTATCACTATAATTTTAAGCCTACATACACTACACATAATATTTTATGTATTTAAAAATCAAGTTATTTCCTCTGTTTTTAAAGGCAATTTTTTTCCTTCTCTTGACTTTTCATTACAGCTAGTCACTTTCCTAGGAAAATTCAGTATGTTGTAGTATTAAAGAGAAGCAAATCCAATTTTAATCCTTTGCTTTAAGATGATGTAAAGCATCTGCTAGCACCTAACAAAACACCACCATCACCTTTGTAAAGTATTAACCTAAATAGATGCTAAATCACTCCTTTCCCCACCCTTCTCTGCCAGTTGCACCCCTCCTGGCAAGGCAGACTACTGGGGCCTGAGTTCTCACACGTGTAGGGGGCTGCAATTTAAATGCAAATAACCCTGTGCCTCATTATCTGAGAAGTTGGTGCAGACACAGTACAATTGTGGTTGTGTCTGTGAAAATTCAAGGAGGTTCATCTGCATTCTAACACACGTATCACTTAGAGTAAATTCAAAAGAGCAATTCATCACTGCTTTCATATTAACACTGGCATGGCAGAGTGCCTAGGTAACGGAGAAATGCCTCCTTTTTACTACACAGGGATGCCTTTCTACAAAGGCAATGAGGTAGGAGCTTCTCTCACTCTAGCTCTTCAGTTAGTTCCCAACGACACTAGGTGATTGAAATAAGAGGCTTTGTTTAATACAAATACAGCTAGTTGAGTGGAAAAGATACATTATAGTAATGCTAAACACAATTGGATGACAATCATTATGCATTCCAAATACCACTGACAGGAAAATAACCACATCAGCCTAAAATGCAAGAAAATCATCAACAGTAACTTATCAAACCGACATCACTCCAAGACATGATTTTTTATTTTTATTTTTTGCAAAATCATCTTTCAAATATAAGGTTATTTTAAAATAATTCTTTGGTTAAAGTATCATTAAAATAAAAAGTAGAAACTCTTGGAAGCCTTTCACTACAGGGTGAAAAATACCTCCCTCTTTTAGCCATCAGATGGCCATTTAATCAGCCATTCAGATTCTATGAATCTAAATGTAATGGAAAACACTGTATTCTGAACTCCATACTGAGGTGAAGCAATAAACTCCTAGCTACCACTACAGTGATGGAGAAGAGAGCCTGGAAAAATGAAACTCCCAGCTTGTGCATTAAAATGTGCCAATTACTCTAGTCCACAGAGGAATAGATGTGGCATTTTAAAATCACAGAAACCAAAGTCCTATCTATGAATCATACTGGGGCATTAGCGGATTGATGTGGCACAGTTGTACAAGCAGCGAACTGTTTCAGACTTTCAATCCCAGATTAAATCCTGCAATTAATTTCATCTCAGTTTGTTTACAAACTGAGTTTGTCTGTTATGTCCACATAACTTTCTACATTTAAAAAAAAAAAATCCTCTCTTGAAGAAACCATCTGGTTCTTGTCTGGCATTTCCTAAATTCCTTCCTTCCTTCCTTCCTTCCTTCCTTCCTTCCTTCCTTCCTTCCTTCCTTCCTTCCTTCCTTCCTTCCCCTTCCCCCCATCAACATTTGTTCTTAACAAGCATCAGGCTCAGTTCAACAAGAACCAGCCTGAACAGGTTGTAGTATCAACCTAGAGTTTTTGGATTAATATGAAATCATGTTTCTTTTATTACACATAGATTCAACATGCCTTCCAAAGAATATCTCAGTTAAAGTCCAAGTTTAGTTGTTTAAATAGGTAAATGTGAAGAGAATTTCATATGAATTCAGATTATTCAGGCCATTTTGATAAACAAGCTGGATAATTAAAGTGGAGGAATAAACTCCTTGTTTACTCAGGGTTTTCCACTTAAATTAATCAGAAAATGATTTCAGATCTCTGCCCCCTTTTGTTCATGTAGCCTAAGGCTCTGTCCGGATTGGACTAAGGACAATGGATTGTATGTAGCCCAGGTAAACTGACCTGTCAGGTCATCATAGGACTAAGACAACCCAGAGCAGAGCTGTCCAAACTGCGGCCCGCAATCCACTGTTTATTGGCCCGCAGCAAATTCCAAAAATATATTTAGTTTACTTCAATAAACCAGGTGAGGCAATACGTACTTCACCTCGAGTGAGTGGCCCGGCTGTTTGTTTGTGTATTTTACCGCATATGGCCCTTGGTGAAAAACGTTGAAAAAAGTTTGGACACCCCTGACCTAGAGGGAGGGAGAGGATAACCTGTTCTGAACTTTGTTCTTTGCAAGTACAGACACAGACCAAAACAGTAGCCCACTGTTACTATTTTGAAGGAAATCACATGTGAGGTGTTCAAGCATTATTCTGAGCATTAAAAGTCCATGAATATTTGTGGAGAATCTAATCAACATTATAGATCTGATTAAACAGTGCATTCGTTTTTTTACAGATAAAAGAATGAATGGCAGGGACATTACATTAGCTGTAATGTGACATTTCTCTTAAAACCTCTAACAGGAATATTTCCCCTGTTTTAAGTTTAAAACGTTTATATTAATCAGTGATGTCAGCATAGAATTATTTCTATACCCAAAAACTAAATCAGTGTGTGTGTAATGCTAAATTTCTTAAAATGTATAATTCATAACATTTCTTTAGAAGACTTAAGAAAAACCCAACTATAATCCTCTTGCTGACTAACATACATAGCCAGCCTCCTGTCACTCGCTCTTCTTCTCAAGAATCCTCAAATTCCCATTTCAAACAGAGGCATAGATCTATTTTTAGATATCATGTTTTATGCATCGGGGTTTTGAAGCTTATTCAATGTTACAATGTATATTGATTTGTTTTACACTAACGTTCCCTTTAAGTGGCTGGGATTGCATTTTGCACACATATTCTACACAATGAACTATACTATACCAGACTATTTTCTGCAGCCGTCAGCAGTCAGCTAGTCACACAATTAAATAGACATTGATAACTGATGTTTTGGCTTGATTGTCATTTATTTTTCTTTTAAATAAACTCCCTCTGAATTCAGGAAGCAGGTGTGATGGGAAACCACAGGATGTAGGTCTCCCAATTTTCCTGAACTAGCCCTACCTACATATTTTAAATTATCATAGAAAAACAAACAAACAGAAAACAACAGCTCAAGTAGCAATGCAGTTGTGACTGTCATCATTTAAATTAGTTCCCTGACTTCGTTATACATCCCTGGTATAATTGATGTGTTTGTGGATGTTCTGTTATGATTGACATGAACTGTATGTAAGTGGACAACGACCTAACCCTTGGTATGATTTGGAAAGATGTCCATATTGCACAAGAATGAGCTTTTTGCTGACTCAAATAATGTATCTAACACACATCCTTGCAAAATGTCAACTTCCTTAACTAGTTACCATGCACCAGACTCTAGGGCCAAAAATAAGCAACCACGGTGCTGTGGCTCTTCCGGTTACAACACAGATGATTCCAAGTCACTTTATATTTTGCAAGTTCTTTGCTCCTACAATTGAATACGTCACACACTTATCATATCTTCCGCCTGAATATCCAAAAGTGCTTTGGAGAGCAAAAGTGCTTTGTCTCCCCATTTCACATATAGAAGCAAGGGGGAAGGGCTGTTGCAAAAAGCTGTAGCCAGCTGCTCTAGAGAAAATGTGGCAGTACCAGAGTAAATGTTAGGGTCCTTAGGCAGGCGTCTGCAGCCAGCAGCACTGGTGTATGGGTCATACTGAGGACTGAATTTGAAGTGTAACCTAAGAATAACTCTCTGCGGGGCATGTTTTCCAATAACCTGAAAAGAATTCCTCAGCTTAGCTTTGCCTAACTGGAACATGGAGTTAAGAAAATCCCATCACCAAACTGGCAGTGCAGTGTCCCTCTGGACTTCTGGACGTCCTCTTTCCTCCTGCGTCCTCCCTAGGGCTGGGCTGGAAGCTCCCGTTGGGAGGACTCCGGGTCCTTGGCCATGCTTGGATTGAAGGAAGGCTCCATCCTCTGCCGGAGCAGTGACTCGACTTAGGAAGACAATTCTCGAAAGCCTTGTTAGCCAGGTAAGAGTCCAGAGAGAATGATTTTGTCCCTGAATCAAGCCGTTCTCTTATTCACACAGTCTCATCACAGAATTTTAAAGCATGAAAGGAAATATGCTAAATTATTCTGAGCTGTCCGCTTAGAATATGGTGCAGAGTTTCCACTGTTACTAAACACACAAAAAGACACTTCTCCCAAAGGCTTTCTAAAGTCTTTCCTTGTTCACTGATGTGGCTCATTCTTGTAGCAAGGTCTCTCTCCAGTTGAAGCCCCCAGTTGGTCCATGGGTCAGAGGAAGGATAGGTGGGTCTGTCAGCTGCCATATTCCAGTTTCTCCCAATTCCTCACAGGAACAAAACCCCAAGTATGGAATCTGAAGTAAGAGGGGTAAGCAAAGGGAAAATAGAAAACAGGTTTAACACTTTAACTATTACCTAGACACAAAGATATTCAGATGGCCCTTGAGAATAAGGAATATTCATAGGAATTAATAAGGGCTTTGTAGACATGCATCCCCTCTAAAAAAAAATCCATAAAGAAAAAGAAATGGATAAAACAGATACATTAGAGGGAAGACTATTTACATTGCAAGAGGATTCACCAAAAATGATTCATTATATGGTGAGCTCCCATACCGCAGCTAATTATTTATAGCTTGCTTCTTAATAGTGTGGGAGAAAAGAGGACAATATATAAAGCTAAGGTGCTACAGGTTAATTCCTACTTTCTTAACTGCAAATAAAGCTAAAAATGAAGCTCAAAAATTTCTGAAATTATACTTAGACAATGGGAAAGATTATTCAGTTTTTGAAAAGTTGTTAATTTGCTTCACCCAGCTTCCTTCCTTCCTTCCTTCCTTCCTTCCTTCCTTCCTTCCTTCCTTCCTTCCTTCCTTCCTTCCTTCCTTTTCTTCTTTCTTTTTCATGTGTATCTGTAACAAAGTTGAAGCTGTGCCTTTCCTAACTTCAATAGTCATTGCATTTAAAAACTTATTTTTGGGTGTGTGTTCAGAGCTGCATTTATAAACAAGACACAAATCTCTGCCGTCAAGTAGCTTACAGAGTAATGGGAAGAACAGATGCATAAAAAAGGTTTTAAAAAATGAGAAAAGAATTACAATCGAGTTTGAGCCAGGTTCTTTGGGGGCAGATAAAGGAAGCATGTTAAGTGCTTCCCTCAGCCTGAAGGGAAGTGTGTGGGAGGGTAGCTGACAGAAAAGCCTTTTACACACGCACAGGAACGAAGAATCCAGATGTGTCAGTCAGCCGCATGGGTTTTCTGTCTCACTGCCTTGTTCCTAGGTTTGCCTTTCAGCCTGGCATTTTAAATCACTGCTTCCCTTGGCCTACCAGCCAGGACCTCTCTTCTAGCTAAGCTGTCAGATGCTGTGTTTTGGCCCACTCACCCTTCATTCAATCCACAGTCCCTCGTGGAAATCCAATTTGCTTATAATTCTTAGTTACTTCCTCAATTTTAGCTCTTAGGAACTAGAGCTAGAACTAGCTCAAGCATGTCTTTTTCTAGTCTACAAGGCCTAATAAAGTGCCTTACACATAGTACCACTCAATACATCTTTGTTGAATCAATAAATGCATCTTCCTACCTTGTTTCCCCGAAAATAAGACGTAGCCGGACAATCAGCGCTAATGCTGATTGGAGCAATGCGTCTTTTGGAGCAAAAATTAGTATAAGACCCGGTATTGCATTGCATTGTATTATATTATATTATATTATTATATTAATTATATTATATTAATTATATTACATTATATTCCCGGTCTTACAGTAAAATATATTATATTTTGAAAAGTTGTTAATTTGCTTCACCCAACTTATATTAATTTTTGCTCCAAAAGACGCATTAGAGTTGATTGTCCGGCCAGGTCTTATTTTCGGGGGAACAAGGTAGCTCAGAGAAGAAGCTACAAATGACTTAGCTGTCAGCCAGTCATTGAGCTGTTCTAACAATTATTGGGCACCACAGGCCCCTGAAATGCAAGTATTAATTACCTTTCGGACCATTTGTACAAAGTCCTTGGAGTTCTGAGGTGACAGGCCCTGAAGTTGACAGGTACATGCTTCAAGGGAAGATGCATGGGCCACAATCAGGATGTTATTTCCTGGGGGGAAAAAGAAGGACAGGGAACATCATTTCTATAAAGACATATGTAAACTTTGTGACTACTGGAAGCCAGGTGTTCAGGTAGGGGCAAACATCCTCAAGAAGGAGAGAATTTGGCCTAGCGGTAATTTGAAAATGCTTTGTATTGTTAAGGCAGCTTAATGTCATTAGGGGTAGCCGGATGGCTCAGTTGGTTACAGAACAGCTCTGAATAGCAAGGTTGCCAGTTCAATTCCCACATGGGCCAGTAAGCTGCACCTTCCACAACTATCCTGTTTCCTGGAAAAAAAAGACCTAGCCGGGCAATCAGCTCTAATGCGTCTTTTGAAGCAAAAATTAATTTAAGACCTGGTATTATAGTATATTAATTATATTATATTATATTATATTATATTATATTATATTATATTATATTATATTATATTATATCCGGTCTTATAGTAAAATAAGACCAGGTCTTATAGTAAAATAAGACCGGGTCTTATATTAATTTTTGCTCCAAAAGACACATTAGAGCTGATTGGTCCGGCTAGGTCTTATTTTTGGGGAAACTCGGTAGATTGAAGACGATGAGCTGCCGCTGAGCTTCCGGAGAAGCAGCCAGATGGCTCAGCTGGTTAGAGCGCCATATCTCAACAACAAGGTTGCCGGTTCAATTCCCACATGGGACGGTGGGCTGTGCCCTCTGCAACTAAAGATTGAAAACGGTGACTGAACTTGGAGCTGAGCTGTGCCCTCCACAACTAGATTGAAGGAAAACTACTTGGAGCTGATGGGCCCTGGAGAAACATACTGTTCCCCAATATTCCCCAATAAAAAAAATAAAAACAAAAACAAAAATCCCTTTAATATTAAAATAATTATAGATTCAAAGGAGGTTACAAATACATGTATATATAACATAGTTGACACTTCAACAACATAGGTTTTAACTGTGTGGATCCACTTATATGCAATTTATTTCAATAAATACTATGAATGTGTTTTCCTTATGATTTTAATAACATTTTCTTTTCTTTTGCTTACTTTATTGTAAAAATACAGTATATAATACATATAAGATAAAAAATGTGTTAATCGACTATTTAGGATATCAGTAAGGCTTCCCGTCAACAGTATGCTATTAGTAGTTAAGTTTTTGGGGACTAAAAGTTATATGTGCATTTCTAACTGTGTGGGAGTTGGTGCCCTTAAGCCCCGCATTATTAAAGGGTCAACTGTACATATAGTATATATACAATACAATCATGTATTATATATGTCATATATATTGTACAACTTATGTACACATATATTTACATAGTATGTGTGTATATATATATATATATATATATATATATATACGCAATAAATATACTACACACACACACACACACACACACACACACACACACACACCAGGGCGGTCCCATGCACCCTTCATCCAGCCTCCTCCAATGGTAACAGCTTGCTTAACTGATATATTATCAAACTCAGAAAATGGACACTGGTAAAATCCACATAGTTTATTTAGATTTCACCAAGTTTACCCAATTCTATTGCATGTGTAACTTTTTGTAAACACCACCACAAACAGGACACAAAACTGCTCTTTGTCTACCTACAGTGCTCTCTGCTACTCCTAATATAGTTTTCAATGTTGTCACTGTAGACCTGCAGGCACTTGAGGCTTCTGGTTGCTAGAACATGCTGAATATCTTTAAAGTAGGAGCACGGAAGTGCTAATAAAGTGAGTGGCTTTATGAGTGATAACTGAAAGGTGGGAATCATCCATAATGCTGTTGACCAGGGCTATCCACTGTTAACATTTTGGTGTATTTGATACAGGTTAGCTAGCGTGTCCCTAGGTAGACAGGGAGGTCCCTGGTGGAATAAACAAAGACAGTCATATCCTAAAACTTCAGGTTTTGAAATCACTCCTTTGCTCCAGGACATAATGTAAAAAAGGCCTTGAGGTTAATCATAAAATTTATTTTGGCCTGACAAATGGAGCAGATCTGACAGATAAAGAGTGGGTTAATTTGCTAATTCCTTTAGGATAGGCAAGCAGAACAAACCTGGTAGACGAATTTCAAGCAGGCAAGGGAAGGTATAAAAGTAAGAGCTTTTGCCTCAGTCAGGGGGCACCCACCATTTGGGACCCCCTCCCACTTGGGAGCTGCAACCTCTTCTCCTGCCTCTAATAAAATATCCTCTTTTTAAAACTTTTTGCCTCTCCCTGGTCCGTGTTTCCATTCTTCAGCTTCACGAGACACAATCCCGGCCCACACTCAGAAACTGCTAGCAGATCCAACATCACCTACATCATATTCAATTCCAGTCTTTGCTCTATGAAGACAAATATTTTATTTTTTTTAAAGTGATGGGAATGTAATACTCTTTTGTAATTTGCCATTTTCACTAAAAATTTTATAGTGAACAGTCAGTTCTATATGTCATTAAATATTTGAGTTCAATGTTTGTAAAATTCAATAGCAAAAAGCCCTGAGTCTCATAGGACACTTTGTGTCTGGTGGTAGCAGTGACAGTACGTGTGTTTGTGTAGGTGTAGTTGTGTGTGGATACACATGCTCCTGGATCAAATCATAGGCAAAACAATGTTATGCCAAAGAACTTCTGGAAATTGTAATAGGGAACCTCCTTCACAGAATGCAAGATAAATAGCTGGAATACAGAAATCTAAGTTATTTCATATAGTAACTAAGTCTGGTGTATTCTCATGGGATATCTACCGTTTTAGGTATTCAAGGGAACATTACAAATTTAACATGAAAGTATCTACAAGAAAATCCAGAAATATTTTTTCTTTCTTATTTAGCAAGTCTGCCAAAACAAGTTGAAACATCTTGAATAGCTTATTAACCATGATGGAGAAATGGTGACATATTTAAATGTGGAGTCCAACATAATACCACCTACCTTTACTTTTACATTCACTTATTATTTCTTTTGTTACTTGGAAACTTCTACTGATGTAAGTGTCATAGGATTCTGAAACCACTAATTTGCTGACTGGAATGTGAGGTCTGTAACAGAAAAACGAACAAAGACAATAAAACATTTTGATCCTAAGACAAAGCAATTGATATTACTCTAAATTATTATTTCAAGACCTTTCTAAAGTTCCTGTAATTCTGTTTAGCCATTTCCTTAGAAAGGAAGGAGACAGAGGGAAGAGTATTTTCACTCTATAGAAGTGGGGTTGAAATGTACAGATTGTACAGAAATAAAGGCTATGGGTGCACATGGTGTCAGAGTGACCAGCTGAAAAATGAAACATTCAGTGCAGGTTTCACTTGCAGGATGATTCACAAGCATGTTGATTAATTTTACTGACCATCAGTCTTAGGCCACACAGCCAGTAGGAAGCAAAGCAGAGGTTAGATCTCATTATCTATTTTAACCACCAGATATTTCCTAAGCCTCTCTTTAGTAGCCTTAGAAACGATAAGCTGTAAGGATAAGTTTTAGTTTTAAATTTTGTTCCAGCTTTACTGGGATACAATTAACGTAAGTTTAAGGTGTTAAGACATGTTGATTTGATACACATATATTTCAAAATTATAATCAACATAGCCTTAGCTAACACCTCCATCATGTAACATGACTACCATTTCTTTTTTGTGTGTTGAGAACATTTAAGATGTATTCTCTTAGCAACTTTCAAATATATAATATAGTATTATTAACTATAATCACCATGGTGTACATTAGATCTCCAGAACATATTTATCTTATAACTGGGAGTTTGGACCCTTTCACCAACATCTCTCCATTTCCCCCAGTCCCTGGTAACCACCACGCTGCCATGTTTCTTCGAGTTTGGCTTCTTTAGATCCCACATAAGTGACATCATGTGCAGATATCTCTTTGAGATTCTATTTTCATTTCCTTTGGATACATACCCAGCGGTGGGATTGCTGGATCATATGGTAATTCTATTTTTAACTTTTTGAGGAACTCCCATACTGTTTTCCATAGAGGCTGCACCAATTTACATTTCCACCAATAATGTAAAAGGGCTCCTTTTTTTCCACATCCTGGACAACATTTGCTATCTCGTCTTTTTGAGACAACCATGCTAACAAGTGTGAGGTGATAGCTCACTGGTGTTTTGGTTTGCACTTTCCTAATTAGTGATGTTGAGCATCTTTTCATGTGCCTGTTGACCATCCGTATGTCATCTTCTTTGAAAAAATATCTATTCAGTTTCTCTGCTCATTTTTTAATCAGACTGTTTTTATTTTAATATTGAGTTGTGTGAGTTCTTCATATATTTTGTATATAAACCCTTTATCATATATATGATCTGCAAATATTTTCTCCTATTCTGTACATTGCCTTTTCATTTTGTTGGTTGTTTCTTTTGCTTTGCAGAAGTTTTTAGCTTGATGCGGTCCCACTTTTTAATTTTGACTTTTGTTACTTGTGCTTTTGGTGTCATATCCAAAAAAATCATTGCCAAGACCAATTTCAAGTAGTTTTCCCCCTACCTTTCCTTCCAGAATTATTGTGGTTTCAGTTCTTATGTTTAAGTCTTTAATCCATTTTGAGTTAATTTTTGTGAGTGATGTAAGATAGGGGTCCAATTTTATTCTTCTGAATGTGGTTACCCAGTTTACCCAACCATTTAATGAAGAAACTATCTGTTCTCCATTAAGTATTCTTGGCTCCCTTGTCAAATATTAATTGACCATATATTCGAGGGTTTATTTCTGGGCTCTTGATACTGTTCCATTGGTCTATGTGTCTATTTATATGTCTGTACTATACTGTTTTGAATCTATAGTTTTGTTGTATAGTTTATAATCAGGAAGTGTGATGCCTCCTTTTGTGGTTCCATACAAATTTTAGGATTGCTTTTTCTATTTTGTGAAAAGTGTCATTAGAATTTTGATAGGGATTGCATTTAATCTATAGATGGCTTTGGGTGGTATGAACAGTTTAACAGTATTAATTCTTCTAATTCATGAGCATGGGATATCTTTCCATTTGTTTGTGTCTTCAATTTCTTTCATCAAAGTCTTGCAGTTTGCATAGTACAGATCTTTCATTTCCTTGATTAAATTTCTTCCTAAGTATTATATTGTTGTTGCTGCTATTGTGAATGGTATTGTTTTATTTCTTTTTCAGATGTGTCATTGTTAGTGTATAGAAACACAATTGATTTCTGTATGTTGATTTTGTATCCTGAAGCTTTACTGAATTTGTTGGTTAGTTTTGACAGTTTTATGGTGGAGTCTTTAGGATTGTCAATATATAAAATCTATCATTTGCAAAGACAATTTTACTTCTTGCTTTTCAATTTGGATGCCGTTTATTTCTTTTTCTTGCCTGATTTCTCTGGCTAAGACTTTCAGTACCATGTTAAATAGGAGTGGTTCAGGTGGGCATCATTGTCTTTCTCCCGATCTCAGAGGAAAAGCTTTCAACCTTTCATTGTTGAGTATGATGCTAGTTGTGGGCTTGTCACATATGACCTTTATTATGGTGAGGTATGTTCCTGTATAGCTAATTTGTTGAGGATTTTTGTTATGAAAGGATGGTGTATTTTGTCAAATGTTTTTTCTGCATCTATTGAGATGATCATACAATTTTTATCTTTCACCCTACTATTGTGGCATACAACATTTATTGATTTTTATGTGTTGAACCATCCTTGCACCCCAGGGATAAATCCTGCTTGATCATGATGTACGATCCTTTTCATATGCTGTTGAACTTGGTTTGCTAATATTTTGTTGATAATTTTTATATCTATACTCATCAAGAATGTTGGTCTCTAGTTGTTTTCTTGTAGTATCCTTATCTGGCTTTGGTAGCAGGATAATACTGGCTTTATAAAATGAGTTGGGGAGTTGTAAAGATAGATTTTAAAAGCAGATGTTTGATCCCTTCACTATTTAGAGTTTCTGGTCTATGAGATATTTATCTTGTTTTTGAGTACAACTATGTCACATTTTCTGTTTTCTTATGTTGTGTTTCATTTTTTATATTTACAGCATGATAGGTTGAGGTGGTAGTGAGTTCTAAAATTGAATTCACACAAAATCTTGATCAGAATACATTACTATTGCTACTACTATTATTACTACAGAGATTTACTGAGAGGTTCCGATGTGTCAAGCTCTGTGCAAATTACCTTCTTGCATTCTTTAACTATAGCTCTCGTAGAAACACGTTTGCAAATTCTGAGTTTATGAATGACGAAACTGAGGCTCAGAAAGGCTACAGATGCCTTGCCTATGCAACACCATCAGCAACTCTTAGAGCCTGGATTTGAACCTGCGTCTGATCAATGCCTGTAAACTTGTCCACTTTGGATTCCTTTTGACAGTGTCTTCCTCAAGGTTACCTCTCTACGTACTTGGGTTTACTGTCCAGAGAGAAAGGGTGCTATTCTATTTGAAGGAAACCTGCTCTCATCTAAATCACATTCTCTCAGCAAGCCTACTTCTGAATCTCACCATACCCTGGGGGCTAGGGAGAGACATGAATCACCACTTGTTAAGGATGTACCTCTCTGTTCTGGAGTAAACTCTTTTTCTCCGTCCAAATCTCTCATGCAGTTCTATTACCACTTATGCCATCTGGTCTCCCAGGAGGCTCCCCACTCCCCTATGACAAAAGACCTCTTTGTATGGTTCAGAGTCATTTCAAGGGTAAGATCACACTGTAATGTATTGTATAAGTGAAGAGCAGGTAGATGCTGGGATCCAGTTCCTCCTGGCCAGTTCTTGTCTTAGGCAGTTCTTGCCTTGAAGTCGAACTTATGAATGGCTTCCATGCTTGAGCTACCAGTCCTGATGAGAATGGGACAGAGTCAAAGCTTTCTCACCCGTTAGCAGCACATGTGATGCTCTAGCCACACCTGCAGGACTTTATGTACTGTACTCAAAGTAAGGTGGGCCTCCAACCATCTAGACCTGCAACCCTGAACTCTAAGTACTCAGGGAGCATCCCTGGGACAGTATTTTCCCTGGTACACTCTCTCCTCCTCACCCTGCTTGGGTCCGGGCTGTAGAGCAGGTTTCTGTCTTGAGCCCCACACCGAAGTTTGATCCATTGGCCCTCTTAACACTCTAGATCCACCGCCAACTCCCTCCCACCCCCAGTCAAGACCCTGTTCTGAAAGCCCTATCCAACTGGTGTATATTGTTTTTTCTGGCTTGCTCCTTCCAGCCTAGCTACCTAAGAGCCGGGATGCTGTCACATCCAGCCTACAGGTTGGGTCTTGCTGCGTGTGTGGCACTTGGATGCTAGTCACCAGCCTGGTTTGCTTCCTCCACTCTAGCCCCCAGTCCTGCTTCCTTTCTGCTCCAAGGCGATGGGTCTCTAAGCAGTGCTTGCTTGACTTGTAACACCCTGGCTCTCAGTCCTGCCTACACCACGTTTCTTCAATCATTTGGGCCCCACTACTTGCTCCAAAAGGCCCACTCACTTTGCATAACTAATTTCAGAGGGAATTTAACCCTAGGGGTGGTGCCTTTCACATGCTTTATTGTTGACTTTCACAGATGATTTACAAAATAGTAGGATTGATTGAGTTAACTTTATTTTTGAAGAATGCAAATTCCTTTAAGCAAGAAGAAGTGCACATTAACGTATGGGGTTATTTGAAGTCTTATTTGCAGAGCAGGAAAATGAGTCTGGGGAAAAGGGGTTTTCTTCCACCTTAACCTGGAGCTCACGTAGCTTCATTTGTAATTTGCGTAGGGATTTGAAATGAAAGGTCGAGGGATAGCACAAGGAAGAAATTTCTGCTTGTTTTGGTCACTTGTTCCAAATTCTGCCCTAAGAAATATGAACTTAATTCCCCACTATAATTGTTGTGAACATCTGTCCCTCCTCAAGACATTTTACAAATGTCTGAGTGGATTTTTGATAGTTAATGTAACTATATTATTATTGGTTAATTCTTAATTGTTTACATGTGTATTATTCACATGTGAGCAAGGTACAACACTTGTTTTTAATTCCAGCACAGGCAGTCTAGCCCAATGGGAAAAAGCAAAGGGCCAGGAATGAGAAAACTGTAAAGCAGGTTACAAAGTGCTTAAAAATGATCAATACTGGTTAGTTGTTATTATTATGTGTGGCCACTAAACGTACAATTGTAGGCAAAGCCACTTGCACTCTTATATGTAAATGTAGCTTGCCTATATTTTGGGATTATGGCAACAATAAATGAAGATAAAGAGAATTAAAAATATTTTGAAACATTAAAAATGACAGCCCAAGGTGAGACATTGTCATTCCCCTATCTCCCAACAAGCTCTGGAACTGGATCATCATTTGCTGGTGCCTGCTCCTGGAATGCAAAGTAGTTTTATTATTTACTGAAAGCGATATAATAAAGTCAGGAAAATCCAATATGTGTGTGTGGAGATATAATCTAAACTATGCTAAATACAAGGGAATTCTGGCTTTTTTTCAGTTTTGAGTTTTCAAATCATAGCTTGACTTCCGCCAATATGGACAACTGCCAGTGGGCTATGCCTGGTCCTTCGTCTCCTTAAGTAGCCTGGCCTGGTGTAGTAAAGTACTTCCACACTGGCCTCAGGAAACAGCAGTTTCAGAGGGTTACCTGTAGGTTGTATCAACACTCAGGTTGGCTGCAGCTAACTCTGATGGAGGTATCCATGCAGGTAATGTGTTCCCAGCGACCCATTTTGTCCACTCAAATAAGCCAGGCTCTACACGGATCTTCAAGTGATTTTCTTGTTGTAAACCTTAGAGATAAAATAAAATGACAATGAAGGAAACATCACTACATTCTCAGTGGAAAAGTAGATTAGAGGCCAAATTGTCACAAAAATTCTGGCAAATCTTCTGTTCTCTTTCCTACCAGATGCTATGTATAGTGAAAAGAAGGTGGAAGCATGTAGATTTAGACCCAGGTTTTCAATTTTTGTGTGTTACAAATATATGACTTTAATACTCTGGCCACACCATCAGGATGTATGCTGGCTTTAAGTGATAACTGGTTTAAGGGTAAACATTGTAAGTTATTGCCTATATAATTTATACAGTTCTGTGACCACTATAATTCCTTTTTCTAAAGTAAGTTCCAAGATTGCTTTATGAAGAAATTTCAATAATGCTCTTAACATTCACTACTCTACAATAGCTTACACTGAATTTGAATATGTATATTATTCATTTTTCTATCAGACTATCCAATGTTTAATATTTATAAGTGCCAGTGCACAAGTCTTGTGTTTCATCATAGTGTAATTACACCCACAGTAGGAATTTTCTCTGTTTAACTCTCATTATATTGCCTTAAGCCCAGTTTTTCTGTGCAAATTTAATACATTTTAATACATAAATGCATTCTGGCTTAGTTAAGATTAATGAATAGAAGTCTCAAACATAGTGTAAATTCTTTGTTGGCTCAGCTATCTCTGGCTCATTCATTTCTTTGATATAAATAAACAGTCCAAAGCTGTTTTTTCTGGTTTTCTTTCCATTGAAATCAGAATTGTGATCCCTTTAACTCGAGCTTCCACGGATTTCATGGTGAAATTTGAGTATCTTTATAGCAATGGTGCTTTTAAAGTCATTCCAATTAACTAAAGAAACAGGGATGATTAAGATTAGCAGACGCCAGGAGCACCTCTGCTGCTGTAAACAAGAGGCAAACAGAGCAGAGTGGAAGGAAGTGATGTCACTGTTTCTTTGCAGAAAAAGGATCATGCTCTGTAGGCTCTAAATTATTGCCAGACAACTATATATTTTACAGGCTTACAATTCATCCAAGAAAAACATTTTCAAGAAAAAAAATTATTTGTATACTTCCTTTCATCACACTTACGCTGCCAGGGTATTGCTTTGGGGCTTTTGTAGAGATATCTTGCAAAAGAATCATTGCTAAAAATTCAAAATTTGAAGCTTTCAATTGGCATATGTCCCATGAATCTAGGATAATTTAGGTGTGGGGCTCCCTGAAGACAGAGAGATGGACTAGTTGACCTTTATCAAATCTTACCTTTCAAGATATTGAATGCAGTCTGAACACAGCGCAGGGATGGGGAACAATAGACGTGGTCAATAATGGTGTTACTCTCTAATAAGGCTTCACCTGCAAAGAAAACCAAAGGAGAATCAATCTGATGGATTTACTCAGCCTCAGCTTGACCCTCAATGTGGGAGAGGGTGTCAGGCAGACCCTGCAAACCTCTCTATCAGTAGTGGCTCATGTAAGCCAGCAGTTTCCACCTTGTTTCCAACAAATCCCTTGATGAGAGTTTCTATGAAAGGCCAAATAAAAGACCCCTTCTTGTCTGTTTCTTTCCTTCTCTCTGGTGCTAACAAGTGGCAAAATGTCCATCTAGGCAAGACCTAGAAACACGATAATGCTGATTTCAAGTCTGTGATAAATATGAGAGGGTTTATATTGTGAAAATTAGGTTTTGTTTTAACATTATCCTGTGCTAAATAATATTTCAACTTGTCATGTTCTTGGATACTAGAGGTAAATCTCAACATCTGATAGTCCAACACTTTCCTCATGGAATCCACTTCCTTTTCTCTACTGGATAAAGTCCAAACACCTTAATATGGTTGTCAAGGTTTTCCATGAACTTGCCTTTATTCATCTCGCCAGCCTCATCTTTCGCCCTGCTCACAATCTGTGCTCTAGAAACAAGATGGCTTGTTTCCTCTGTACTCTTGACGCTGTTTCTCATGTATGGTTTATGTTGTTCTTCCCACTAAGAATGCCCTTCCCTCCCTCCTGTTTCCTCTTTGCCCAGCTGACTTCCACTTCAGGTCTCAGCTTACTTCTCTTCTCCTCTACCAGGTCTTTTTTGGTGCTCCCATAATTCTCTGTACATACTTTTATTTTTAAATAACATACTGCAAAATATTTTTATATTTATACCTTTATTTCCCTGAAAGTGGGGGCTCACACTTAGATCCCCAACACCTAGCACAATACCTTGTACGAAGTAAGTGATCAATCAATACATGTTCGGTGATTGAACAGGAGGAGGCTGCTGTTTCTGTGACAGGTTTTTTGCAAAGAACTGAGCATCTTCAAAGGATCAATTGGCCTTTATACATTCAGCCACCCCAGGGTTCCCTCCCCCTCCCCCTTGTTTGTGCTCGAATCTGACCTCTCTGCCACACCAAGCCTGCCCTTGCCCTATCACTGGACCATATGCCCCTCAACAGAAATCACGTCCTTTTCACTTTGGTAAACCAACCCCATGCCAAGCACAGTGTTCTGAACTTAACGGTTACATAAGAAAACCCTTGAGGAAATTTATTACTTCAAGGAAAGTTATAGAATTCCCTAGGAAGTGTCCTGGCATACCTACTGGAAACGGCATTCTGAAGACATGGCCAGAAATGGCTGAGCAATCACTCCAAGATTCTTACCCACTAGTCTTGCTTGCATACATCCAAATACCGTGATTGGAGCATCTTTCTCATAATCCCGGAAACCACCACTCCGCTGAGGTAAGCTATGAGGCATGTTCAGGTTGGTGCGTATGTAGCGGCCTAGAAAAAAAGGCAGACAAAGGCTACATGAGTTTCTTGTTTCCATAGGACTTCCACTGCTGACCCTCACCGCCTCTCCATTTTCCATTCCTTTTTGGCCCAAGATACTAAATTGAGTTCTTTCGAAAATATCAATACTGACACTTTTCCTTTGGTAGAGCGTCTTAGAATCCGCTTCTCCATGCTGCCGACAAAAGTTGATAAGAGATAGTTTTTAAGTGAAAGCAGCAATCAGACACTCTAAAGCAGGGGGCTTCTCTGATATGCAAGCATCCCTATCTTAAACATGCCACTCAAATGAAAATGGAACCAAAATGAGCCAGGAAAAAACTCTGGCCATCGAATCAGGATACCTGTCTCTGCCTCTGACTTTGTCATATGACCATAGGCAAAACATTTGCCTTCTTTAGTCCCTGGTGTCCCAGTTTATAGAATGGAGACAAGAACATTTACCTCTTCCCTAACACTCAGGACAATCAGGAAGGACTTACAAATGTAACAAATCACAGGCTTTCCAAAGCCCACGTAACTATAAATGACTCCATCAAGATAAATGTAGCTTATAGTACCCCCTAGAGGCCATGATAGGTATGGTAATGCTGAGCTGGCCTATCAGCTACTCACCTTTGGCATCAAAGCACTGGGATAGCCAGTACTTCCCAAATACAACATCCATCCTCTCACCATGCCGACATACAAAGAGGCATCTCTTTTGAGGGCCAGGCTGGCTGTTGACCCTCAGAGGCTAAAGAGAAAGAAAGGCTATTAGTGGGGAAAACATGAGAAAGTAGACATCTCCTAGAGATAGGTTCCAGGTGAGCTGAGCTCTAGACCAAGTTCCCAGTGTATAACTTGGATAAGCCCCTTCACTACCTTGTAGTTAGGTTGGCCTGTCTGTAAAATGGAGGCAGTGAAACTCATCCTACCGATCGCACAAGTTACTTTGAGGCTCAAATGAAATGAACTGAGATGCTTTGCAAAATAAGAAGGGTTATGAAAATGGTATTATCATTGCTGCTGCTGCTGCTGCTGCTGCTGCTGCTGCTGTTAGTAGGATTAATGTTTAGCCAATACTAAAGCATGAAGGCCGCTTGAGTTACAGCTCAGAGGTAAAACTAGCCAGTATATAGAGATAGTTATGTAGTAGGACAGCTTTCTCCCATAAAAAGATGCTTGATCAACTTCAGGGAGCGAGGACTTTTATTATCACACATATGTCTGCCTCATCTCTAACCTGTGGTGGTTACACCATATGGTCCAATGGTCTCCTCCAGCAATGAGGTCGGGTTTGTCTATTCCAGTCACAGTTTAGGCCCTATTGTCCAACTACATGCATGTTGGTAGTTCCCAGAAACGGTTCAGGGAGGACGATGGCTACTTCTGGGTGATGAAATAGGCAAGTCTAGTCAAAGGTATGTCCAAATGACTTTGGTTTCTATGACTGCTGGCTGAATCATTATAGATGTTTTTGTATTCCTTCTTTCTGACGGAGTCAGCTATTCCTAGTTTCTTTAGTGCTGGCCGCTTCATGTTGGCCAGCATTTACATTTGTTTTCAGTTGCCCTGACAATATTAATATGTGGGACAGTGGCGGCATGGTTTTCCCCTACTGTTCTCTAATTCAAGCCCTGGGCTCCAGCCAATGTGATCTAGTCTTTTGATCCTCAAAATGGTTGAACTTTCACCTTGCCTTTGTTTGTATTGTTCAAAAGTCCTCCCCCCACTCTCCATTTTGCAAACTTTCTGGCATATATCAAGCACATACACTGAACACACATTATGAGCCAGGTACTGTGCTAAGAGCCTTATTATTACCTTTCACATTTTCATCAAAGTATAGTTGACATACAATATCATATTAGTTTCAGGTGTACAACGGAGTGATTCGACATTTATATACCTTACGATGTGATCACCATGATATACCTGTATCTAGTAACCATCTATCACCGTACAAAGTTATTAAGATAGTATTGACTATATTTTCTGTTCTGTATATTACAGTCCCATGACTTATTTATCTTATAAGTGGAAATTTGTACCTCTTATTTCTCTTCACCTTTTCACCCCTCCCCCTACAAGATTTCCTTACTACTTTACAGATAACACGTTCTCCTCCCCGCGGAACCGCCCTCCTTACCAGCCCGCACCCAGATGCTGGTGGTCATTGCACTACCACCCCTCTGACTCTTCCTAGTCTTGAAGTTTTGTACAACTTAGTGGCCTCATACTTAGTAAATAGGGGCTCAGTGAATCTTGAGATGAGTTGAGGTAACTCTGGCGATCAGCCTACCTGTGTGGGCTGGCAGATGATAGTCAGGGGAGTTATCTCCCCCAAGCCCTGGTCCTCATACGGCCGCCTCTCCAGTATGCCGTCACCAAATGAGAGAGCATTGGAAGATGATGTATTTAAGATGGAGTAAGAACTACAGAGGAAGATAAGGAAGACGTTAACTGCTTTGGCCAGGAGTCATCAGCACTTTATCCTTGGACTACGGATGTGTGGGAATTGGCAGGGAACACTCCCTGGGCAGTGCAATGGTTTGGAAAGCTGAGCAGGGGATGCCCCCTTCCTGGGGAGGAACATCTGGTTTTATACTGAAGTCTTGCAGTTAATAAATTAGGGGTGGATGGATTTCTGTACTTGGAACAGATGAATTCGTCCCTCTGAGCAAGGATGGGGCCTGTTATTTTGTGCTTATTAAGATGCCATGGGCGTGGTTGGCACCAAAGGCATGTTAAAGAATAATGAAGTATTAATTTTGTACCATTGTTTCCAGCTGTTTTTCTGGCTCGAAAGAAATAAATAATTCCTACTGCCTTTAATCTTTTCCATGGTGATTTGCATCTGAACTGACAAATTAGAGGGAGCATTTTTACTGTCTCCACCACTTTGCCTGTGGCTCCTAATAATCAAGGAAATCTTACAGCCATTATCCACTATTCTAGCTTCTTCAGTCTCCAAAACCCTCTCTCCATCTCACCTCCAACAAGATAATGAAACAAAGAATGATTTCAGAGGAGACCATTCTCACCAGATGTGTAGAGTTGTGAGCCAAGAACTCTCATTTCTGGATGCAACACTATAAATATAGACGCCCAAAAGAGGTCTTGCTGAAAGGGACGCAGCAAATCCTGCCATGTTTAAATTATCTGGTTAGTTAAGACCTCCAAAGAGCTTTATCTAATAAACACTGCGATTTAAATATGGGTGTTAGGCAAATGCTGTGAACATCTCCTGCATCACTGGGCAGTATGAATAGAGAACATTTACATTTTAGATTTCTTGCTTCTTTACAACTAGGGTAGCCACAAGTCCCAGTTTGTCCAGCCCAGTCCTGGTTTATATCTGTTGGCCTAGCAATCTGAGCAGTTTAACATCTGTTCTGAATTGTTTATTTTTAACACAGCATTACTCTTAGAATTTTAATTTTGAAAGAACTTTTTTATAGTCACCATTATAATAGAGTTAACTGGTTGTTAGTAAAAATTCTTTCAAAAATGATATGATTTTAATAATTTCAGCATCTCTTCACTCTTGGAGATACTTTTCTTTGACTGTAAATAGACTCATCCTACTTATACACAAAGGTCACAGAAGCCTCAAACCCTAAAAAAAAAAAAAAAGTGATGTTTCAGCCCTTGTGCATATCAGAATCACCAGGGGACATTTAAAAAATACCTTTGCCCAGGCCCCACTCCTCACACAGGTCTGGGGTGGGACCGAGGAGCCCACAGTGTAATAAAGCTTCATCAATAAGTGTGATGTGCAGCCAAACGAGGCCGATTATGGTAAAACTTAAGTGACCGTAGACCAAGGAAATCTTGTCCCATTCACACAGTCTAATAGACCTGCTGTTCTCCTTTATTTCAAGCTGAGACCCTCCCAAACATCACATAGTTAAAGAAAATTCAGTTTCATTGTCTAATTCCTCAAAGCTTCAGGGCCTGAAATGTCTGGATGGAAACGTCCTGACATTGTGCTTATACCCGCCCCTTAATTTCTTCATTTATTATAGCTGTGAAGACACTGATAGAATTCCTTCTGTCTCTCCTTCAGCTCAGTTGGCAAGGAGAATGCCAACTTCTTTCTCTTCTTAACTGTCACTGTAATCAAAGGACCTGGTTCACTCTTGAGACGGTTTAGGGCTGTCAGTTCCAGTAAGACAACAGTCAGATGCTTTATGTTGAGTGCAGCATAGGGAGGAAGTTGAACCCGACATCCAGAACATCTTCAGAAGTAGCAGGGAAGTGGCACCTCCCTAGGACACATCAGGCCTGTGTGTAAACCCAGTCCAACCCAATTCAGAGGACACAATGGGGCCTCACCAATTGACAAATATCTAGGGATACTCAGAACCAGGCAAGACTCTCTAAGAAAAGGTGCAAGGACAGTATTTCCTTAAGATGGACTCAGAGAACTGAGGACAAGGTAGGAAGGGTGGTGAAGGGTCATAGACCTCAAGTCTCTTCTTGTTGCTTGAATCCCCTGCACAGCTTCCCATCAGGTCAGCCAGGGCATGCTTGAGCACCCCTTGAGGCTCTACCTCCTGGTGTCTATCTTTGGTTAGAGATGAGAGAAGATCTGCCTCCCTGAATCATATCCACCTCTGGGGTTAAGTAGGAAAGTGCAATTCTTCTATAGGACCGCTTTTGTAGAAGAGACATTTGATTTGATGAGCATGTAAGAGGACTAGAAAACACAAGTTTAAAAAAAAACCACCCAAGTTCATAAAGCTGATGACTATTTTAGATTCAGTTCTGTTATATATGTGGCACCGATCCATATAAAGTTAAGTCCCTTACTGTAGTCTTCACAACACCCGAGTTAATTGTAATTAATTGTAATTAACTGTCACTCTCATTTTATAGATTAGCAAACAGAGGCTCAAAGAGGTAATGTAACTTGGCCAAGGTCACACAGCTGGTAAGTGGGAGAGTTAGGATTTGAATTCGAGACTATTGGACTAAAAACTCCAATTCTTAATTACAACGTCCTAACACCTAATTGTCAGTATTTCCCCACTCTCAGCAGGGTTGGCTATGGAAGCTGATAATTTAATTTCAGACACAGTTCCCAGGAAAATAACATCATTAGTAATCTCTCAAAATAAAAGGAGATGACATACACACCTCCCTGTGAACCATGGACTGAAGTCACTTAGGTTCCCTTATGTTTCAGCCTGAGTTCTAATTTGGGAAAGAATGGGATTGGATGCAGTGATCTGAAATGGCTCAGCAGGGCTGGCTTCTCACATACTCTTCTCCCACATGTAACCCTACTTTTAAGAAAGTCATCTAAGAGCTGTGCATCATCAAAGACTCTTTTAGTTCTCAGTTTATTCACGTATATTATGCTTCACTTGTTTTCATAGGAATAAAATGGTAACTTTGGAAAGCCAACTTATTTATTTTGATGTTCAGAAACATTTCTGAAAAAAGCAAACATTTGGGGAACATGAGGCAGCTCAATCTTCCAATTTATGCCACAAAACACTAGATGTTCAGGGGAGGGGTAGGGGGCGGACTAGAAGAAAGAGGAAGGAGCTGCTGGGTACCGGTGATTAAGGAAGAAGTTCTTTCCCACCTTTTGGTTAGTGGTTTGTCTGCCTGCTGCTGCCAGGGTAGGGGAACTTCTTTTCTTTTCTCCCTCCAGGCAAAACATTCACTGAAATCGCGCCTCTCTGCTTTTCTTTTATGGTGGCAATAACCATGTTAGACACCCTGCAGCTAGTGTTAGAGTTTCCGGCTCTCAGCTACATTGGCACATAGCAAGGATAAGAGGAAGGAAAAACAAAGCAGCATGCACACTGGCAGGATGCCCGAGTGTGCCAGGGTAGGACTGGCTTTGAACTTCTCAGATTAAGAAAGAGAAGTGCCTTTTATTCCTATTTTATCTAGCAGGACAAAGCTGGCTATACAACACAGGTTACTCTGAACATGGGGGCAGTTTGGTTTAGTGAGGAAAGGGTGAAAAGTTACCACTCTAAAGATGACTGGGGAACCATGTGTCATTTTAGTTTCTGGCAGTTGTCCCTAGACACACTCTCTGTCATATAGGTATTCCTGTGCCAACTTTGAGTCATCAGGGTCATCTAGTAAGTAAAGGACGATTCGGTCTCCTGACCCTTGCAAACCCTTTCATTACCGGCCTGGCTGGCATAGTTGGAATGTGCCTAGCTGCTCTGGGGAGTTAGACCACTCTGAGCAATAACCCAGGACAAAGTGGACAGAAACCTGGGAGCCATGAAGACTCAGCCCTGGGATGACTCACACTTCAGCCATAGGAGATGGACCCCCAAGCAGCCTGGTTTCATCTCCAATCTGGAACTCAGATAGGCAGTTATACCGAATGGGGTAGGCAGAGTGAAACAGAGCAATCCATCGCTTGTTTTCCCCATGTCCCAAGTCAGCCGTTCTCTGGAAGTCTGGAACCAACAGAGCTTTCCTCCCCATGGACTCCATTTACTGTAACTGCTGCCATGTGTGTCAAGAACCAAATTCATTCCACCACCACCCCTCCCGAAAGTCTGCAATGTTCTTCAAAAAACAGCAGGCAAAGAATTGTGAATCAGCTCACCCATGAAATATCCAGGTGCTACATTCATCAGCCTTGGTGATGTAATTCTCAGGCAGTAGTCCGGAGCAGCCGGTGGTTAAGGACGTGCCGTAGATCCAGCCCTCGCTGGCACTGGTCTGCTCCACGGGCGACATAAAGATGAAGTCCCCAGGGACCAGCTCCAGCTCATCGTCGTTCTGTGGAGTGTAGGGGTAGATCACCTGCAACGTCTGGAAGAGAGGGAAGAGGGAGGCTCACATCGGACCCCTTTCCCAAGTGCCTCCAGGGCAGACCTGTGTGTTCTATTTTAATAGTGTCCACATCCAGATGTCGACATTTATAGGCGCCCCTGGGGGCTGCAGGCTTTGAGTAGATTTGGATTCAGATCAGAAAGCATTTCTTATTATTTCAGGGTATTGTGGGTATGTGTCTGGCGCTACTAGATGGTTCCAGACTTCCCTTCAGGCATGTCTTTGCTTTCCTTCAGGATTCAGATATGGTTTTTAGAAATTCATCAGAAAGCCCATAGGTACTCCTGTAAACTGCTACACAAATGCGGTGGGACCTAGTTTCCCCTGCTTCCTCGCTGGGGTAGGCTCCATAATAGACACCCGTAACCCAGCTCAGGGAAAGTTAGTCTTCCATCTCAGGGTTACAGATGGGCCACATGGAGACTCTCCTGTAGGAATGCTTGGGGAATGAAGTATTTCCCTTTCTATGTAACTCAGCTGCTTAGACAAGACATGGTTTCCTGCCTTCACTGGGCTTTCTTTAAACCTACATTTTTAACAAAGACCTTGAAAGAAAAATATCTATCATAGCCATCAATGTGTATGTCTGTGCAACCAGCTTTCACCGCAAACAGATGGAGACTGCGTGTGTTCCTTTTTTGGGCTCAGAAAACCACCCTTGGCCAAACACAGGCCATGCTGCTTGGCTGATTTATTCCATTTTTTGCCTCTTTTCCTGGTACATATAAACTGCATAAGCATAGAGATGACGATACTTTGGAAAACATCCATTTTACTATTTTTTAAAATTTATAACAGGAGACCTCAATAGTAAGGAAAATATTTCCTATCCCATTTGTTTCACAATGGACACTGAGACGGAGATGCTTTAACAGCTTTTCTTATGATCCCAAAGTCACTAGGAGTAGGTTGTATCTTCTAGTTCCCACTTTGAGATTTTTAATTTTGGTGTCAGTTTTCGCATCTGTAAAATAATACCTGGACTATAAAATTTAAATGAGACAATCTAAGAAAACTAACTGCTTAGGACAGAGCCTTGTACACAGAAGGGGCATAATTGTTTCTACTGAACCATGATGCCTCATTTCCTAGGCGATCTTTCCTTCTCGCTGACCCTGACCCTGGTCCGTGTGCTGGGCAGAATTGTAAGCTAATCAGCTCACTAGTGTCAACATGATGTACCAGAACATGCTATAAAGAAAGAATTTCTTCTGTAACTCTGTAATGAATGGAGCCAGTAAACATGTGATTTTTCTCAGAGAATGAAAGTAATATAGCACAGAACTGGATTGCACCACTAGATTTCTGATTTTCCTTTTATTTAGGGCCCCTGTTTCTTTCCCTTCTCCAGCATCTTTCAGCTCTAGATCTTTGCCCCTGATCACCTCTCCACTCTTTTCCCTTTCCTCTGCCACATACATACACAAACTACTTTCCCAAACAAAACAGGAAGGGTCCCTGCTGGGTTACTAAAATAGCTTCAAGAAAAAAAATATTCACAAGAAATCTCTAAGCTAGGTATGTGATGATCCACTGAAGAACATTCCCTTTCCTGAAACAGGGCGGAGAGATGCCGTGAGCCATGGAGAACAAGTCAAAACTCATGTTCCTTAGATATTCAAGCATACCATAGTCGTGGTTAATAATGCCTTTGGCACAGTAGTGTCTTTCCTCTGAGAAACTTAAAATGACTTCAGAGAAGAAATCATTCCTCCTATCACTTGGGGCGGGCGGGGTGGTGGTGGTGGTGGATATTCTATTTCCAGGTATCTCCAGGGAAATCTAGGCACAGAAAGGAGCGTAGGAGACAGTGTGTCCCAGGGAGAGAGTAGCTGGACGATAAGAAGGTTTGACTTATTGAGTAAACAAAAGAAGAATTAAGGTGTTGAAGCAAATCTAAAATTGTAACTGGTGCCCAGGTCCCCATACTACTTTCCCGTTCACCAGAAGCACGTGCAAAAGTCAGCCTGAGTTTGACAGATATCAGGACACATGCCCAGGTTTGCACAACATTATACTTCCCTTTTGTTTAACGCTTAGCATCTAATTGTAAAAATTCTGGAGTCTATTTCAAGTATACTTTTCGTCCCTTCCTACACAGGGACTAAACTCAAAGTTTGCTGACTGGCATCTTGGGAACGACAGTCATAGCCCTGTGTAATTACAGGAACTGAACTTTACAACCTTTGAAGCCCTTTTAGTAACAATAATAGCTGCACCATTTCTATTGCTGTTGCTGTACCCACTCTGTGCTGGGGAGTTTGCTAGGGCCTTTCCGTATATCCTTTTATTTAGTTCACACAACGGTCCAGCAAAGTAGTATCACCATTTCACACACAAGAAAACTAAGCAATGGAGTCACAGAAATTATAAAAGAGAATCAACAATTGCTAAAGTGATGGTGCCAGGATTTGAAGCCATGTGTGCTAGACTCCAGAACTTATGCTTTTTATATAACTCTATCCTTCCTCTAGATTTTTATTGCCTGGCATGTAAAACTGGCTTGGCCCGATATAATCACTAACATGCAAGAGACCACATGAAGTACAAACTGGCGTTTCCAAGTCCCAATCAAGGGAGAATCTAAACAGTAGAGGAAGACGACCTAGGAGCTTTCCTATGAATCACTCGCTGAGTGTCCTTGCCTAAACCATTTTTCTTCTCTGGACATCTGTTACCTCACTAGAACGATCAATCAAATTTGCCTCCTGTGGACAGAAGAAGGAAGGCAAGGCAAGGTTACATATGCAGGGGGGTTCAGGTAAAGCCAAATGACCTCTGAGGGAGAGCTTTATCAGAAGGAACAGTAATAAATGAGCTTTTACAAATAAGAGATAAAAGAGGCCAAATTATTTTTAGAAAATAACTCATGTAGGTGCTTGCTGCTCTTTGCCTCAGTGCCAATTGAGCACAATGTGGGTCAGGCAGGAAAGCAATTACCCTGTGAGTTAACTGGAGGGCAATGTTGATTAGAAGATATTCCTTGTAAAATTCCATTGCCACCTTCCTTCTCTTAGAAAGGTGACTTCTCAGAGTCTGTCTGCACTCAACCCTTGACTTTTTTTCCTTTGCCCTGGGAAGGAGTCCAATCAACCACACTTTTCTTGTTACATTTAGACCTAATCCTAAGCAATTCTAGATGTCAGAATTCTTAGGTAAGATCAAGCCCAGTCTCCTTGCTGTGTCTTCACAGAAATTTGCATCAAATGACTCAGAAGGAGGACATGACATTCCCATCAGCAGACTGAGACAAAGCTGCATGTCCCTGACATTCACAGGCCACACGGCCAGGCCTGGACCTTGAGTTCATGGGTTGATTCTTCCCCACACTTCCAAATCAGTGAGATTTCCTGGTCTAGACCCTGAGGTTCTAACTATTTTTCATATTTAAAAATATATCAAAAAGAGATGTTAAAAGGCTATGCAAACTAAAAAAATGTCAGTTTTTTGCTGTTGAAAAACTGAGAAACAAATATAAGTATTGTTTCATAATTGTAGTTAAATTGGAATTCAAATTTTTCAAACTATGTGGTCTTTTTTTTTGATGGATTTCTTCTCATCTTTCTTGGACAAAATCCATGGCTTCTGGCTTCAGCTCTGGTCCTAAATTGTTATTTCGCTTTGGACCAGCCACTTAATCTCTTTGTGTCTCAGCTTCTCCTTCAGGAAAAAAGGACAATATTCTTCTTCAGAGGTGGCATGTGCTTCTCATGGAGTATGATATGGAGGCCCTCGAAACAAGGATGCTACGGTCACACCAATCTTTCTAACTGCTCTGAGATTCAAATTTCCCACGCATGCTCCCATGTGAGGCACACAAATTCTCACAATGTTTGGCCTGCTTTCGTTTCATGTGTGTCCATTCTCTCTCCCCTGCTAGACTCAAAGCTCTTTGAAGACAGAATGACATTTTAAAATTCGAGTATGTTCCATGGTACCTTGCATGTCATAGATAGCAAATATCTGTGGATTGTGTGTTCAGAGCTTTGTTTTTTGTATTTATGTGTTTTTCTCCAACTTAAGATCAGGATGATGTATTTTATATATTAACACCATGAATTGATATAATATTTAAAAATTTTCCAACATACTTTTCTACCTATTCTCCCATTTCATTTCTATATCATTCTAATACAGTTTGGCAGGTCAGACAGAACAATGGGGCTGTTACACAGATGAACTACTTGGCACCCATCGAGCAGCGATGCAAGCTCAAGGCTTCCTAGTGAGTTGGGCAGCACCTGGACAAGATTCTGGGCCAATTGCCTCCTACTCTGGTGCTTGCTTCATTGCCTTCCTTTGGCTCCCAGCTCCCTGCGGCAGTGAGCAGCAAGTGCTTCTGGTTCTGACGGTACCCCCGCACCGCTAGTACGTCACGAGCCACAGTGAGACATTACCTCATGGTTAGCAAATCGGATATCCCGAGAGAATATGGTAGCCACCCAGTCACACCCTAGTTTGACATCAATACTCTGAGCTAGTTTCTCTAGGGTGGGCAGGTGGCTAGCTTGGAAGTGGTAAGCCAGGGTCACATGCAGCTGCTTCTTATGAGGTTCCACATGTACTTCTGAAAAAAGGAAGGAAACAGTTATTAGAATTGGTAATCACAGCAATGGTGGAGACTTAAAGAAGAACATAGAATTCTGCTTTCCATATAACAAAGGAGGGAGTCCCACGGTCAGACAAAAGCTGCTTCTTTCCTTCACAGCAGCAGAATAAAGGTGAAGGCGTGGGTAATAAGTCCTGAATCAACCTACAATTCAAGAGATAAAGAGCCACATATGTGTAGGAGCGACGGATTAGCTGAGAGGTTATCACTTTGGTTGGCTCCTCCTCACAACTCCAATTATCACCAGCCCCACCGTTCACATGAGCAAACGGAGGACTAAAGGGATAAACTAGTTTATGCAGAAATAAAGGGCAAATTTTGCAATCATGTGACTCCCAAAGCTATATTGCCTTTGCTTTGAAATGAATTCTCAGCCTCTGGATGGCTCTGATGGAGAAATAAAGGGGAAGAAAAATATTTTCAAAGTTTAAAACAGGGTTTCTCAACAGCATTTGCATCAAATACTTCTTTGTTGTGGGGGCTGTTCTGTGCATTGCAGGGTCTTTACCTGAATCCCTGACCCCTACCCACTAGATGCCAGTAGCATCCCCCAAATGTGACAACTAAAAATGATTCCAGACATTGCCAAATGTCCCCTGGGGGGCAAAACTGGCCCTGGTTGAGAACCACTGAATTGAAATATACAGACTGTTATTCTAAGACACCCTAAAAAACAAAACAAAACCAACCAACCTATCTTCTCAAGGGATTGGCTTTTATTTCTCTTTCGTATATCTTTAAATGGGGGCCATTTGTCTACTATATAAGCTAGACACTGAAAAAGATGCAACTAGAGGGAATTTGGGGAATTTGAGAAATTAAGGGCCTTGCTTAAATCATACAGAGACAGAAGTAGAAGCTGGATCTTTTGGTTTTGAGTACTTCTTCTGTTATACTGCATTGCATTTCTTGGTGTAAGCCCCACGAAGCAAGAGCTTTGTGTCTTGTTCATGCTGTATCCTCAGTGCCTGGCACATGACAGGTTTTCTGTATTTGTTAAATGAATACACATGAATGAATCTCCTTAAAGGACCTAGGATGGAGGATGACACTAAATCTACTTGTTGGAGGAATCTGGGTATGCCCCCAAACTCTAAAATATGAAGGCACAAGTTTTAGAGCAAAGTCATGATAGCCTGCTTTTAGATTGCAAGGACAGGGCCATTTACACAGGGCAAAGCTACCCAGTTCTCCAAATCATCACTAGGGGGCCTCACCAGGGCAGAGAAACTAACCAGACAGGTTCTTAGAGAGTGGCAGCAGATTCTTGGACAGGAACTTGCTCTCCCCTTCCTACAAGGAAAGCAAGCAAGGGCCTGATGGCCTCTCACTCAATATGCACCTTAAGAGTCAGCTGCAGTCCTGGCTGAGGCCCACTTTACTCATTTGTGAAGTGTTTGGGTTTTGTGGCTACAAAAGTTTTGGTTCTTGGGGAGTTTTAGTGGTTTTGACAATAGCTGCTGTGGAATGAAAAAGAGCCATTTCCCTGAGGTAGAGGGATGGGAACAGGAAATAATTTCTCTCTATTATGCCATTTCTCTGAAATATTAAGCTCTTGTGAAGTGACAGGCTCCACAGAAGTCAGAAGGCAGACACTAGTCCCCAGGGAATAAGGGGTGCCCGGGGAGAGGCTCTAAGGAGGCCCTACTCCCGAAGTGGAGGAGATGTCTCAACAGCTTGGAGTTCCTCTGAGAGTAGAGACCTCACTGTGACCCTGTTTAGCGAGGCTGGGCACTCACCATTTCTTATCCTAGAATTCTGAGCCTTATTTGGGACTTTTTCTGGTAAAGAAGAATGCACTGCAAAAGGTCCCAAGTTGGGGATGAAAAGAGAAGCAAGGAACAAAGGCAGGCGAGACACAAGTCAAGTCAGGAGAACAAGGGGCAAAACATATGGCTTTACTCAGGTCTTTCCAGCCCTCTGGTCCTCCACACAAGGTGGGACCAGCAAGCTCCGGTCTCCTCCATCACTCGGATCGAGTTGTGCAGCTCATACCCTCTGCTCCGGTCAGGGTAGCCCCCACGTTCTCCTCCGCACACACTCTGCTCCACTGGCCTGTGCTCATGCCGCCCACCCCCCTGCAGGGCCCTTCTTCCATCTGAAGGATCAACATGGTCCCAGTGTGAGTTTCCTTTCTTCTGTGAAGGTGGAATCACCCCATCCCACGATAGCCTATCTCTTTTCAGAGTGCTATTAGCACACGGCGCCTGAATTGGGTTTCACAACTGTGCCTCTGGCCAGGAGAAACTGTTTCTTACTCTCTGTTGCATTCCTCATAGCAGGTACCCAATAAACACTTGCTGGTTGTGATTTCGATCTTAAGGGAGCCAATAGACATGCCCCTCACCCCACTGTTCGTCTGCCCCACTGCACGTAAGGCTCTCGCTGAGCTATGTGAGCTTGTGTGCATCATAGTGAGACGGGGAAGCTTTACCGACTTCTCTCTGTTTTCCTCTCTTCACACCTCTCACCTCTAAGTCAACACACATCCTGAGCATCCCTTTAAGCTAATTCCTTTGATGGGAAACCTCAGTTGCTTGAACTAAGAACTTCCATAAAAGGAACAAGAAACATCATGGAGGGGTAACATTTTGGATGACTTTTGAGGTTTAGGGGACTGTCTGATGCGTTTCAGTAAGTTGAAGGGTGTTGGCTCAGTGGATTTTATTATTGTTTGATACTAAGTGGTTCTACTTTCGTCTCTGTGCTGTGGACCCCCAGAGCAAAGCCCTGTGTCCTCATGGAGTGAACCATGAGACCCAGATAAAATGCCTACACAGAAGGGAGTTCGGGAGGAAGGAAGGAAGAACATTCCTTAATTCCAAAGTGAGAGAAGATGGTGGTGCTACAAAGGCATACATTTATAGTCCAATGAGGAACAGTCATTTGTGTACCTTTAAATGTGTTAGGGAGTAGGCACTAGACATTTTGTCAGGAAAGTTAGCAGAAGAGTAATTCAATATTTTTGAAAGGGAGCAGACGTGTGGGATGCTGCAGGAAATGGCTATGTTCTTTGTCATGTTCTGCCCATTCCTGCAGGTCCCTTCACCTCCTGACTCCATCCCACTCCTCCACAATAATTTCCTATCCCCTGTCTTCCCAACTTTTTGATAACAGGACCCAGGGCTGCCTGCCTGGCAGCTGTTTGACTCACCAGTTTTAGATGCTGCCTCCGCAGCAAAGTCAGCTGCAAACTTCTTGAGGACTTCTGCACTGTCTTCCTTCACAAAGAGGCCGATGAAGTTGGAGGAGGTATAGAGCTCCAGGGGCAGGGGTGCTGAGAACTTGCATTTCCAGCGACTGACAGTGGTCTGCAGGGCTTCCCCCAGGGCGTCCACTTTGCTGTCCTCACACTGGAAGGGAAAAGCAAGAGGCTTAATTCAGAGACAAGGGGAGATAGATGTCTGCTGCTACTTAACATTTAGCATCCTCTGCCCAGAGCTGGAAGCTGATGATGCAATTACTAAACCATCACTTCTGTCTGTGAGGAGGGAGAAGAACTGAAGGCTCCCAATGATCTGGAAATGGGTTATCCAACCGGTACATTAAACTGGGGCAATGGGCGACACCTTCTGCCCCTCCCTGCTTTGATCAGCAATTCTGAACCCCACCAGAACACAGAAGGTCTGGTCCAACAGAAGGAATGAATGGATGAATGTACCAGGAGAGAATACAGCACCCTAGGATGGGTTCTTGTGTGTTTTCCACTGTATGCATCATGTGTGCCTTTTCTATTCCTCGTAAAGGACCAAACGTTGACTCTACTTTCATCCCCATGATATTTGGGAAGAATGAAGCTCAGAAAGCTGTGACGTCATCTTCCTACCCTCTTCAGAGCACTGGAAGAGAGAATGGATATCTCTAAAACTCTGGAAGCTTCTGAGAAAGATCCTGGGATGACTAAGAGGAAATGATAATTATTTTAATTTTCAGAGTGAGTGGTAAGAGAGGAGGTGTTAGGAACATATTTGTACAGAGAGAGATATTATGTATCTGGAAAAAACCCCAAAATATTAAAACAAAGTATTGTCTTAAAGACGGTTCACTCCACGAGGAGTGTGCTCTGGAGGTAGCACAGCACAGACAAGAGAGCAGAACCACTTAGTATCAAACAGCCATAAAAGCCACTGGGTCTGCCTTGTCTTGACTATACCTGGATAAATAAATTCTTCTCCATCAACACAGATAGCTGCAGTTGATTAATGTATTTATTATAGTGAGGGGGATTTAATTCAGTCGTTAAGTAAGCTTTGTGATAGCTCGGATTATGGAACAGGTCACTACAGCAGGTGAAAGATATCTTTGCCATCTCTAAAAAGATCTAATGAGATAAAACCTGTGGACGATGTCGACATGTCTGAAATTGCTTTCCCTGTCTATAGACTATGTTTCTTGTTCCCAGCTCTCTAATTTCTACACTTCCCTTGTTGTAAGAGTGGAAAGGCAGATGACAGACAACGGAGAGGTGGGGTTAATGAAGCCATTCCTGCGGCAGCTGCCAGACCAGTGTGTCACTCAGTGGGTCAGCTTGTCCTGAGAGTCCTGAGGAGCACACGGTCATCACGATGACACACCAAACGTGGGGTGCTCCTGGGCCTCAGCAGATACTAGAAAGAGGAGCTAGGGTGAGTAGCCATGAGCCTCACTGATTCCTTGAAGGCCCATCCAACTCTAGGAGCCCATGACTATTTCTGCCAGATTCCCCAGAGGCTTCTGACTTTGACTCCAGGTCTCAGGGGTCGGGCTGGGATATGGAGCATAAGGCTCCCCGGGGCAGTGGATGGGGGTTCATAGCTCACCATAAAGAACTGGCAGAGGGTGATGTGGGGGAAGATGTTGTGTGCCTTGTTCTTCCCGCAGATCTGCTTCGACTGCTGCCAAAAGTCAGAGAGCTTCTGGGCTAAGGGGCCGGTGGGGCGGAGGTAGAGCACATACTCCCGGGGTAGAGGGTCGTCCAGGAAGGGGTCGCCCACGTGGGAGAATAACCTGCAAAGCAGAAGAGAGCCAGGAAGGCCTTGTTTGAGAATAGTGCAAGAAAAGGAAAAACTCAAAGAGATCCTTCCATATGCCCAACACCCAGGCATTGTAAGGGGAAGGTTTTTCATTTTTGTGTTTTAAAAATCTACCTCTGGAGGCCGGCAGCCAGTGTGAGTGGCCGGCAGCCAGTGTGAGTGGCCGGCAGCCAGCGAGAGCTGCTGTGTGCTGCCCATGGGCTACCGTGTGCTGCCATGAGTAGCCAGCGGCCAGTGTAAGTGTCCAGGAGCAATCGTGAGTGGCCGGCAGCCAGCACGAGCTGCCATGAGCTGCTGTGAACCGCTGACCAATGACTGGCGACCGACTGCCTCAGCCGAAGGGGGGGCAGGAGGAGGGCAAGGCTCCTAACACCAGCCTGGGCCAGGGAGCTGGGTCCTACACAACTAGGCTGAGACACAACGGCATGAACCGGAGGGGGCGGGGGAGGCAGAAGAAAGGGGGGACGAATTAATAAAAATAAAAATCTTCCCCTCAAAACTGACACTTCATAACCAAGTCTCAGACACACCAACTTCTTTTGTGCGTGTCCTGTTGCATCTGCAGCCCATAACTCCCTAAAAAACCCCTAAAGTCACCCTCTAGGAAGCGTTCTCAGATAAACTCCAAATCCTTTCCTAATCCAGCAGGACATTTCCCACCTGGCCAGTTCCTTCAGTTCAGTCTGATTCAACCCATGTGCCTCCAAAAGACAAGGGAAGCTCCAGCAGTGTCGCCTCGTGGGGTCTGCCCTGGGCAATAATATCCTGAGAGGTAAGGAGGTTTTTTTCTAAATTCATTTGCCCAGCTTCCACACACTTAAAGTAACTGGAGGGAGGGCAGATATTGGGATAGGGACTCTATCTTGGAAATACTTTGAATTTCTTTAACCAGTTTTAAGGAGAAGCACACCCTGGGGCCAGGGCAGAGGAGGCAATTACTTGACAAATGAGCTTGTCACATGGTCTTTTGGCTTATCTCCCCGCCTGGAAGGGTCCATTAGAGAAAGGCTGCACATCTCTGCTCATCCACAGACATTTATAGTTAATTATACGCTATTTTCTCAATTTATTTATTTTATACCAACCAGTCACATGCTGCCTGAACACTTCTTCCTCCTGTGGATGCCAAGGCTTTTTGTCTGGAAGAAAAAAACCAAATTTCTATTGTTAATATTTTCAGCCTCAGCGTTTCTCATTGCAGTCGCAAGAGTTGAGTGTGAGGTGACATCAAAGCCTCCTCAATGGTGAGGGGGGGACACCTGTAGCTGGATTTTCCCCCCGAGGGTCACAGCAGGGCATATGGACATAGCACCTGTAATTAATTTCCATGGGATTAACATTGGATCTACATGCAGCCTGACAGCCCATGCAGTCTATTTTCCACAGGTTCCATACTCTAGTATTATTCTACTTCCCAAAAGGTTGTCATGCCTTGGTTTTTCCTCCTTTCTTTTCACCCGCTCACTTTTAGTGACCCAGAACCCCTGCAGCACCTTGTTTTTTTCGATTTTTTTGTTTTTTTATTTGAAGCCCCTTGGAAAAGTGTGTTAGAAGGTGGGGGCTAAATGCCCACAAGGACATGTGGTTTGGTTCAATTCAGTGCCTCTTCCCAGCCACCTCCAGCCACTACCAACAGCCTCAGGCTGGATCGATGATCTCCAACTATTTTAGAGACATCTTTGGGGACAAGTGGCCAGAGCAGTGCTGCTGTCTCTCCCACTGCTGGAGAAACAATGCAAAGCCTGACAAATGGTGCTGTGGTAGCTCAGGACGGTTATAGCAGCGAGGTCTTTGTGCGCAAGCACACAGTAAGAGCACTTATGAAATTTCAGACTGGTCTCCAAGAGTCAGAGTCCTGAGTTTGTACCCAACTTTGCTATTGATCCATCCATCCATGCATTCATGATTATATTTATTCAAGAAATACTTACTGAATTGCTATTACTTTGTCAGCACTGTGCTAGGCTCTAGGAATACAGTGAAAAACAAGACTTATATGGTCCCTGCTAAGATTTCAGACATGAAAACATTAATTTTACAGATAATTACTTAATTGCATCTGTGGTCAGTGCAATGAAGAGAAAGCACGGGGACCCATAACACAGGACAGGACACCTAACCTGGGCTGAGCAGTCAGGGAAAGCGTCACTAAACAGTGACACTTTAAGTGAGACCTGAAGAATGTAGGTTCTCCTTGGGAGGGGTGAGTGGGGTTTGCATGGGGTTGTGGTGGTGAAAGACATCTAGTACATCTACTCTATAGTGAGGTGCATATATAAAGAGTCTTGAACAGTGCCTGACACATGGGAGATGACCAGTGGACGACCATTCCCATCCCTTTATACTATACCAGTGCCAGGTACTTGGGATAAAGAAGACAGGAGAAGGGATTCTAGTTAAATCAACACTCTTTCAAAGCCTCCTTTTCCTGATTGGCTGCTGAACCCAACTCTTTCCTTTTCCTGGTCTCTCCATGGAGAATTTGGAACTGATCCTGTAAGCATCATAAGGGTTAGATTGGAAGGGACCTCAGAGATCATCTGTGACCCAACTTCTTCACTTTACACAAGGGAAATTCAGGGGAAGGAAGTAAGGCAAGGTGCTCAAAGCATCCTGGCTAAGGTGACAGCTGAGTGAAGGCTTGACTCCAGACTGACTTGAAGGCCAGCCTCTGTCGCTCTGCTCCACAGCCCAAAGGTAAGTTAAATGCCTTCCTTTTCCCCATGAAAATCTAAACACAAAAACCAAATGATCAGGATAAACAAATTTGCACAGCCGACTAGAACCGTATTATGGAAGACAAGCCTGCTTACAGAAGATGAAGTCACGGAGAAGCAAGACAGAGCCTCTGAACTCCTTGGAACAAGAGTTGCTGCAGAAAAGGCTGGAAGACAGACACGCCCCTCCCATTCCCACACCTGGATGAGGTGCTTAATTTCTGCCAAGTTGCCAACCCTGTTCCCTTTACTGCTTACTAGGCAATCAAAGACCACACATCTTGGGTTTTTCTTTCCCCCCATCCTGAAGCCCTATACCCACAATAGAATGCAAATCATAGTCTTTTAGAAGTTTGAATCTCTGAGGGATTAAAGTCATCAAAAAAAACCAAAAATGACCCATTGTTTCCAAAACAATAGGGAAGTGGAAAACTCCTCTGTGGTACAATGTGCTATTTATATAAATGATCCAATTTCTTTTATTTTTTTCTATGCCCTTCCCCCAGTGAAATATATCCTATTGAAATTTATTTTTCTTTAAGTACTAGTAGCATTCTCTGGAAATGAAAGACCTAATTAAGTCATGGTCTCTGTTACTCAGAAGACAAGTTTTAGAGAGGGCTCAGAAATACAATTGAGAAAGATAATGAAAGGTTTGGGTGAAAACATAATGAAAAGTTTAAGGAAATCCAAATTATTCTTTCTGAAGAAGGCAAGTCTGAGAGGTCTTCAATTTTATGGAAGGTTACTGTATCTGATGTACCTTCTTTTATTAGCTAAAATAAAATAAGATTTAGCTATAGCACAAAGGACTCGGGTTAGTTACTAGAAAGAACTTCCTGGTAGTACTGTGCTAAAGCCATTTTGTTTTTTTGCTTTTTTGAAAATTTCTAAAAAGTAGTCACCGATCTGAGAAGTGTGTGATTCTCTAAGCAGGAGGATGCCGGAGAGGTAAAATCCCACCTTCCCTAGTGAGCCACAGGCAGAGAGCTCTGCTAGTCCTTCATCCACTGTCAGGCCAACAACGATTTGGGTTGAGCTTGTTCCCAGAACGCTGCCCACAGAACAAACTGAACATGGGCAGCAGCAGAACACATCTCCAACCTCGTTGAAGAAAGACTGTTGTCATAGAGCTCCCACCTCTACGGTTCATCCCATGGGTCCAATGCTAAAGGTGGTGGGGTGTGAGGGTGGACCCCAAACACCAGGCTGAGCCTGAACAGCTGCTATCTTCAGTGACTCAGAAGTAGGCAGAGAGTTGGAGATCGTGAGCAGATGAAGGGGGAGTAGCCCTTTAAACCAAAGGCGAGTAGTCCAGCCACGGAATTATAACAACTTATTATTTATATTGGACCTCTATAGTTAGAATCTGCGAGACATGTAAACTGCTGATGTTCTCTCGTGTGAGAAAATAAATTTGATTTCTGATCCTGGTCCTGCCTAACCTTTCCAATTAGGTCTAAGGTTTATTCTTAGCAGAATTTGAAAAAAAAAAAAAAAAAAAGATGCAAATTCTCATGTCCTGCTAATGATGGGGAAGAACAGCACAAAGATAAACGTAATGACTCATCAAAAAATCAGGCAAGCAGCTATGAAGAAATGAGCCAAATTGGGAGGAACCAGCAGCACCACTGATGGCCTTGCTTCCTCTTGCTGATATGGCTGGGGTTCCTCCCACTGTCTGCCCCCAACTCTGTTGAATTTTGGGTTTAAGTTTGGTCTGGCCCCAGGACCGTGGCTCTACCCAACCAACCACTGTCACAGAGATGCCCTTACGACTTTAAGGGAGGTTTGGAAAGCAAAATTCCCTTTCTACTTTGCGTGACACAAAGAAGCATTTGTTTTTCTCTTCCTCCCTTCATTCTTTCTACGTTTCTTCTTTCCCCCCTCTTTCCTTCCTTCTTCCTTCCATCTTCTTTCCTTCCTTTCCATTCTCTTTTTTTCCTTCTCCTCACAAGGAACTCTTACTAGGAAACCAAATGAAAACCAAAAATGTACTGACTATAGCTTTTTGATCTAAAGTTTGACTGGTTGGTGCCCTTTCAGAGACAATAGCCTCTGGTTCCCTTGGCTGGGAGCGGGCTGCTTGAGCAGACTCAGGTTGGTCCCATGTCCAGGTCCAACAGGATTCTCACTCCCTCTCAGAACCACAGGCTTTAAGCTTGACTGGAATGTCCTGTTTAATTGTCATCTAGGCAGACATCCCTGCAGCCACCCTGGTTCACTGGAGTCCACTATGGTCTCTGACCTTCTTGGTAGTTCAGTTCCTCTCAGCTGAACACCAGCTGTATGCCAGGCACTACATTGTCACTGGGCATACAAAGAAGAGGAAAGAATGGTCCTTGCCCTTATAGAGTTCAGTCTTAGAGTTAGAAACAGATACACAATCATCCTCTTACAGTGTACTATCGTCATGGCCACGATAGAGCTGTGCAGTGTGCCGAGGCAGCTCAGAATAAGGGTATTAACTCAGTAAGAGGGAGTTTCTGGGGCTGAGGTTCTTAAATTGTATAAAAAGCTATTCTAGGTTGGGATGCCACAGCAAACTCCAAGAGGTACCATGAGATGTTTTAAATATTTGAGGGAAACACAGCAACATTCATCATCTGTTGAACATCCCATAAGCTACTAGCTCAAGGTATTTACAGTTTCAATATTAGATTGTGTTGTATTCCTCTTGATGTCATATTTTTGTGAAGCTGGGGTTTTGGAAACAGCTGTAACAAAAAGCAAGTGAATAGTGAAAAGCAATATGGAACAGAAAATAAGAGTGGCAATGTCCAACCTGATTCGAAGGTTTGAGCAGTTTTGCAGTTCCCAACAGACACACACATCCATTAGTAAGTAGTTGTGGTTATTTAAGAATGAAATAAAAATGTTAATTTCTTTGAATTTTGTGTATTATTTTTCATGTGGCCCTTAAGTTGTTAGGAGATAAATACTTATTAAGTTGTTTGGATCTAACTAGTAAATGAACAGAACTATTTGGTTTTTATGTTGGCCTGCAGGCTCTATGTAAAAATTACTGAGAAACTAAGGATGCTAAAAATTGTGAAAGTTTGGGATTGTCCTAGAAGAAATGATGTTTGATCTGAATCTTAAATCAGAGCCAGGGCTCGCTAGAGAGGGAGAGGAGGAGAGAAAGGCATTTGAAGTGGAGGAGCATGGCAAGAGTTAATATATGAAGGCAAGAGACAACATTGTGTGTGCAGGGAAATTAGAGTTTGGTGATTGTCATGCAGGGTGGCACGGGGGGTCGCTGGTCCTGCTCCCCATATAAGAACGCAGGACATGGTGAGGACAAAAAGGAACACCCACGGAGCCATAGGTAGGGGAGTCATACCACTATCGTCTCGCTGGCGGCTGGGTTGGAGACACAGGAAGCAGGATCCACACGATCTGCAACCTGCCATCCGCTTTTCTGCCAACCAACTAACCCCACTTGCTAGCTGTAATCTGCTGTGCTAACTGTGATCCGCGCTTGCCAGCCCCCATCCTCTTGGCAGCCTCCATTTTCTGCTAGCGTAACCACAGCAGTTATATTAGTGGCCAATGGCTCACTGGTTACAGCTGATGACCAACTAGCCACAGCTGATGGCCATCCAATCACAGTTGATGGCCATTTACTACCTGAGCCAGCAACTTTCCATGTGACATCGAGAGCCTGGAAACTGCACTCCTGGCTCTGTCCCTACACTCCACGCCTACAGGGTCTTGCCTCACAATCTACGCAACAAATGCCTTCCACGAGGGGCCCTGTGCGAGGAGCCTGGAGGTGAATGCAATATCCTGGATACAGCCAGGTTCCCTGGGCACAGCCAGGGTTTCTCAGGGCACCACCGGTCCTTCTGGGCACAGCCAGACTTCCTGGGCTTCTTAGAGTACCACCTGTCTTCCCAGACACAGCCAGGGCCTCTCAGGGCACTGCCACTCTCTCTGGGCACAGCCAGACTTCCTGGGCACAGCCAGGGTTCTCAGGGCACAGCCAGGATTTCTTACATATACTCGATGGCGGCTGGTTGGGACACAAAAGCAAACATCCGCCAGTTCCACTGCATGGTGGTACGTTCCCAAGCAAACAGTCAAGTGGTCCATTAAATTAGGGATGGAGCCCATTCCCCATAGTCCACAGTCATTCGCCAGGGCTGTGCGTTAGCCTCACAATGTGTGCCCTCTCCGCAGGGCGAGGGCTCCAAGTCATCCCCAACCCAGGGGTGAAGGCTTCAGTAAGCACTTCCCAGCCCACAGGGCAGCAATGACCTTCTCTTTCCCGGGCCTACGCTGCTTGGGGAACTGTCCACATCTTCCCACCCCTCCACGGGGGTCCAGCTGTCCAGCAGCTGCTCCTCCTGGTCTTTCTGAGCCTGAGTGTTCAAACTGCTCCACCGCCCTTTGGAGAGCTTTGGCCAGCACCGTATCCTGCTCACTGCGCCATGTGTCATGCAGGGTGTCATGTGGGGTCTCTAGTCCCACTCCATCACCCCTCTGGGCATTCTGGCCAGCGCCATTCTATGTGAGGCCAGCGAGCCTGGAAACTACACTCCTGGCTCTGTCCCCACAGTGATGCTGGATCAAAAATGATAAAGTTGGATGTAAGTAGAAATGCAGCTGAAAAGGTAGGCAGAGGACAGCTCACGAAGGTCTTTGTACTATTTTAGAGAGCATGTATCTGATTACCTTGTGCAGTGGGGAAAAATGAAAGATGGTAGGTTGGAGAGGCGTGATCAGATTTGCATGTGAGGGATGGACTTAAGGGAGACTATTACTATGCTTGAAAACATTTAGAAAATCTTGTCAACATCAGAAGGGGGATGTTGAGAGGTTAAAGTATAATGAGGACGGAATATTTGGGAAGGATGTTTGGATTATTGATGGGATGAATATTGGAGACTGATAAGAACTGTAGCTTGAATGTCTATGTGGATTGGTAGGGATATTCCTGAGAGAGAATGCAGGAGTAGAGATAAATTTCGGTTGGGGTGGTAATGAGTGATAAGCTCAATTATTGTTTCGTGGAGAATCTGGGGGTCTGGGCTAACAGCTAAACCAAGAATCACTAACATACACCTGGTCTAGTTGTGGGGTACTATGTTCCTAACGTTTTCTCTGTTAGCTTGACTTTGAGTCCTTGTCTCTGTTTGTCTTGTAAGCCAGACATTCCTTTTAGGCCACCCCTCAAGCTCCTATTTCCTGTGTAAGGAATCCCTTCAGCTCCCAACTCACTCAATACTCAGGTTGGTAAATACTCAAGCCATGCCTGGCTCAGGTGGATAGGTTAACCCAAACCACCACGTTCTCCAGGGTGATACATATCTCACGTGCCTTCAGAGGACTGTTCATTCTCTATTTTATTGCACCTGACAAACCTCAAGTATCTAAAACCTAATGTAAAAAAAATAGATAGCATATATACTAATAAAAATGCAAATATATTCCCTCAAAATAGTAGGACCTTGATTCCATTAAGTAGAAAACAAATTTGTTGAGCATTCAAATTACTTGAAGTTGTTCTGTAGTTGTCTCTGGATTGCTGGTAGACATATATCTGTGGCCTCAGGATCCCATCTGCTCTGTGCATTGGTTCTCTGTGACCAAGGACTTATTTATGTAGGAAAAGAGAAGACAAGGGGTCAAGTATGTAATCCTCCAAACGGATGAAGCTCCCTATGCAACCAAAATTAAATAGTATATTTCCTTCATGTTGCTAAGACAATCTCAACTTTTAGAAATATTTAATACTTAACTGCAGGATTGTAAAGAATGTTGTCAGCCTCCAGGATACCAGTTGTCCAATTTCCCACCTCTAACACTGTGAATTCAATTTAAAAATGGCCTAATTACTCAGAGATCTCATTCGTTTCCCTAGATCTGCACTGGACTGGGGGATGTGCAAACTTAGGTAAAACCCAGCTCCTATTTTTCCTGGTTGGCGAGTCCAGTCATAGAAAGAGGTGATTGGTGCCACTAAGCAAAATTGAGGGATCCTTTTAGGGTATATTTGAAAAAGAGATGCTATTTTGTAATGTGGTTTTAGGTAGAAATGTCAGAGGCTTTTATTGTTCTCTATGAAGAATCACCTGCTCAGTGCTGACCTCGTTCATACGATACGAGGCAGCTTCCTATCCAGAGAACAGAGGGCAAGCAGGTGATTCTGCATCTATTTGTTTCACTCGTAGGAGAAATATAAGAATAAAGCAGTTAGTAACGCTTGAAGACCTTCATGCACCAAGCACTTCATAGACTTACACCCTGACGACAAACAGTGATGCTGGGATTGTGAGGAGCCTCTCTGGACCTGGGTGGCTCTACCCTGACAGGTCAGCTGTCCAATCATCTCTCTGCTTGTCCCAATCCAGGGCTGGCTCCGAAGCTGTGGCTAAAGTGTGGATCAGTGAAAGGAGCATGTTGAGCAGTTGAAGCACTGAGCCTAGAACCCTGGAAGCATCTCAAGGTCCTTCTCTGGAAACCCAGGGAGACATTGCCCTTAAACCTCTTGCTGGGTGTGATCGTGGAGATCTGCTCCAGACTTCTAGGGTGCCTTTCAGGTTGGAATGGAGCTTCTTGGCAGGAGAGGGTATCCCCCATGTGTAAATCTCCCCATCAGGAACAGTAGAGTCTGAGGATGGAGTGGATTGACACAAAATACAGAGTCGACATGAGGCCAGGCATGCCACAGGCCAAGGATGGGAGACACAGAGCTACCAATTTAATCCCCTGAATTCACATACTCCAACTCCTCTCATCCATCACTGCCCATTAATCAAGACTTCAGTTTCCGATATGGTTACCCTCTCATCTACCAGGGCCTAATAAGATCCACACAGTTTCAGTCCCAGTTTTAATTAATGTTCAGAGGCCAAACAAATGTGGGGGAACATTTGAGAAGCAGCTAAGAGCCACACAAGCCAAGGAGGGACAGAGGTTGTATTTTAGCCAAGTCTTCCTGGTTCAAGTAAAATTGAGGATTGGCCCAGTGGGTCCTAGCAGGAGCTAGAACATGGACACAGGTTTTTAGGTGCCCTTTCCCTGAAGGAAGCCATTTCCCAACTTGGCGCTTTAGTTTTATCACCTTCAAAGGGGAGGTGATGAATGCTGCCACAAGGAGGTGGAGAAAGAAAGATGTGACATTTATAAAGTGGTTCGGCTTCCTCAAGAGGAAATCATAAGTGATAAACAGTGATCCTGTGGCTGCCAAGGGTTTTGAGACCATCCTGTTTATTCCTCCTTATGACAAGATCATACTTCTTTCAAGGTTGTACGTTCGACGGAATCTTTCTTGTTCTTACAGACCTTAAGAAGAGGGGATTCAACAATGTCTCTTGATTAGCTAATGGCCTTTGCACTCAGAAAGGTCTTCCACTTGTCCAACCTCCTTCTACCTGTGCCCAAACTTATGCTACCTTTTTCGCACCTGGTAGAGTTGGTCACTCTTTCCTACCTAACAAAATAATTTATTCTGTCACTTTCACACAAGGAAGTCTAGACACCTCTTGTCATCCAGGCCAGTGAGCTAGGCTTGTAAAGAGCCTGGGCAGTTCCGCTTAACTACTCCAGCTCTGAAGTCTCTGTCCCCTCGGGCCTCCTCCCCAGGAAGCTGCAAGAAGGCAGTGGAGAGGCCTGTCAATAAATATAAACCATAATGGCCCTACCCATTTCCTTCAGAGGAAATGAACCTAATGGAGAACGATATATTGATCATAAAGACCTAATTTCAGAATCAGTCTCCTGGTGGTGAACCCTTTCTGTTAGTGGGGCTAATGGCCTGTGCTTTCAGCAGCTGTAGCCTGTACATCTAATAATCAATGGAATAGCAAGCCTGTTGGGGGGCCAGGGGTGCTACCACCAAGGCTGGCCAATGGCAAGGAAAATGCTGTAGGTTTTTTAAATAAAGCTAATCAGAAAAGGAAGAAAAATGCTGAGTTATTTGGGGGCTTATGAGGGACTTCCAGTTGAAGAACTCCAACCTGTAGTGATGGCCCTCTTTCTCTTCTATCAACAAAACTCGATTTTCCAAGTCATAAAGAGGCTATTAGGCAGCTTTCCCTAGGGGGTGGTTAGCAGGGAAAATGCTTCTTAGGTTCCCCAACGTTTTCATGCAGCAGGGCCCAGCAGCCCATGTGGAGAGGCCGTTTTGTTCTTGCTAAAAAGGTGATGGAGCTCTGGCCTCTGCTGTAGGGAGGCAGCAGTTTGTAATTGGGAAACCAGCCATTACACCAGGGGTGGTGACATAATAAAACACATTTCTCTTTGCCTCTGTTTTAAGTCTCTCTAGGATCTAGACAATACCTTTCCTTCCCCCAGGATCAATGAGTTTTTGCCCAGAGGCACAAATGGACTGTTTGCAGTGTAAAAGGAGCACATTCTTGGGAGCCAAACTCTTACTACGTAGTTGTAGGACTGTGGACAAGTTAATTACCTAAGATTCATTTTCCAAGTCTCTCAAATAGGGATAACAATACCTACACCTTGCAGGGCAGAATGACTATTAATACCAGATAATGTATTTGGAGAGCTCAGCACAGTGTCTGGCACATACTAGGTACTTAAAAATAACATCTGCACATACGCTTATGCATATTATCTAACAACCTTTGCAGTTTTCCTAGAATAAATGTCTGTAAGTTCCAGGCTAATAGGAATATTTCAAGATTGGGCATCAGAAGACCCAGATCCCTTCTCTGCTAACATGATCTATAGCCATGTGGGAAGGTCTTGAGGAATGCACGGGATTTGAGGAGAGAGCAAAGCTTTCCAGAAAAGACAATAACACAAGAAAAAATGCAGAGGGGAAACCAGCCAGTGATAGGTGACCATTGTAGAGCAAGTCTATTGGACAGCTTTCACTGGAGAGGAGGACACAAGCCACATTGTTGGGAAGCCGGCAGTGGGGGTTTAGCTTCCATCAGGAAGGCAGTGGAGAGTCGCTGAGTGGTTCTGAGCAGGGGAGGAACAAAGTTACCACTCATTGAAAGTATCCAAGGAGAGGAGAGACAGCCCTGAGCTGGGTGTCTAGTCATCAGGCACTGGGGAAGGCTGGCCAGGCTTCCCTTTTCCCTCTATGCCTAAGATCCTAAGTTACTTATACTCCTTGTGGGGCCTTTATTCCCCACTCTGCAGAGTAATACCATTCCTTCCCATCTAACCTACCTCCCAAGGAAATAAGTGTAAAAGTTTCAAAAGTTCAATCCATTGTACATGATGAACTATTATCATTCCCTGAAAAACAGGATCAGATGTTGCTTCTGTTTGCCCAAGGACATACAGCAAGCTGGGGACACAGTGATCCCCAAATCAGATTAAATGAGATCATGAATGTTACAGTAACACTTGGTGTAGTCCCATGCCTATAATAATAGGTGTTCAACAAATATGGCCATAAATTATACTTTTATGACTATCTCCTCTCCAGGACTTCACCATTTCTGTATGCTTTCATACACTTTTCCTTCTCCAAGAGACACCTGAGGATGGAATGTGGGCTAGTGCTCTAACCAACCGCTTAGTTCAGTTTCATGTTTAAGGCATCAGTCTCTGACTCTTTGTCAGTCCAGAAGATTCTGTTTCTAAGTTACAGGTTCTATAGAAAACCCTGGAAATTTGGCACCCCTGGAGGGGCAGTGTTGTTGTGTAGAGTCTCTGTGTCCCTACAGAGGAAAGTCCAGCTGGTTCGGGGGCAGAGATGTCTATGGAATAAAAGAGACTATGTCCCTGTGGGACACTGTGGAGGGCAGGAGGTTAATACAGAGACACAGTGAACCCCCTGATGCCTTTCAGGTGGGCAGGCCAACGTGGAAGTGCTCCAAGGTGTGGGGAAGTCATGAAAGCTTCTTCAGGAAGATACTGAAGGCGAGAAGGCGGTGACTGCACTCAGGGAGGCAGGACAAGCCAAGGGAAAAAGATGGAGCTCACCGATAGAAACGGCATGTAGCACCAGCGCCACTGTCGTGCTGAAGCTCAAGACTTTTATATAATCACTTATGGATCCTCCTAAGAGCCCCATGATACAGGCAGAACATTGTTGTTATTTTTATTTCACTGATAAGGAAAAGAAGGCAACAGAGAGGTTGGGAAAATTGTTCAATTCACACGACAGCATAGGACAGAGGAGGGACTAGAACTCTGACCTGCTTGTTCCTGTCCAGAAATCTGAGGTTCCACTGGGTCTTAGGGAGTGAAGGAGAGGTAAGAGTCTACGCAGTAAATCTCCACTGCAACAATTGGAAAGTGGGAGTTAAAACAGAGAGAGGGAACAGCCCTACCCCCACCCACGCAAAAAAAAAAAAAAAAAAAGATCTGGGAGAAACAGATAAAAATGAAAAGTCGTTTCAGGTTGCAGAGACCAATTTTTTTCTTCTTCCCATTTCCACCTCCTCACTCTCTAAGCTACTAAAATCAGCTAAAAATACTTAGACATGGGCGAGTTTTAGTCCTTCTGAAATGGTTTCAACCCCAAGCTACATGAGAGGCTCTGATTCACAGCTTTGCTGGGTCAGAGACAAATACACAGACCAAACAAAGCCATTGTCACCATTCTGTACCTTTTCACCTAAGTGATTTATTAGCTAACATGTATTGAGTGTTTACAAGGAGGCAGGCATTATACTAAATATGTTAAATATAAATGATCTCATTCAGTCCTTACTCAGCCCTTTGAGGTAGGTGCCATTATTTCCCTCACTGAACACATGAGGAAAGTGAAGCTCAGAGAGATTGTAGAATTTGGCCCAGGTCCCACAGCTGAAAAGAGGAAGATATGGGATTCAAGTATGTGCTCAGCCACTGGCCACGTGTCCTCCTGAGCAGAGGGACGGCAGCACCAGCAGTGGCCACTGTTTCTGGATCATGGTAAAGTGAAGTGCAGTGATGATCTTCCACAGGAAATTGCTACAAAACATGACTGCATTTCTTTCTCATTTGTTTGCTCGTTGCTCTTTCCTTCAACAGCATGTGTTGTGTCAACCACTGTTACCAGACACTGTGTGAAGGGCTGTGAATATAAAGATAGAAAACATGGAGGGGGGATGGTAAAAGAGGGTAAAGGGGGTCAAACACATAGTGATGGAAGAAGAACTGACTCTGGGTGGTGAACACACAATATGATACATAGATGACGTAATACAGAATTGCACACCTGAAATCTATGTAATTTTACTAACCATTGTCACCCCAATAAATTTAATTAAAAAAGAAAACATGGCTGGCCCCTGTCCTTAAGGGAAATCATTATACGACCACTTCAACAAACAGATGTTGGAAAGAGAAGGAAGTTAACATTGATGGAGCACCATTATGGGCTGTGTGAATTATAGGTGTCGTCTTATTTAATCTTTAAACCAATTTAGTGGGGTCGGGATCACTGCGTCCCATTTACACATAATGAAACTGTGGTGGAGAAAGCTTAAGTATGTGTTCGAGGCATACAGTCTGTCACTGGCAGTGCTGGGATCAAATCAGTTCTGATTTTCAAAACCATGTTCTTGTCATCACCCCTTCCCCCAAATCTCCCCCCTCGACACCTCTCCCTCCATTGAATGATTAAGGTCAGTTTCAAAAGGAGTATGTGGGTAAATGAAAACAGGTCCTGCATTTGAAGAATTAAGATAAGAGTTTTCGATCAGGAGGATGGGTTTTCATAGATTCTTGGGTGAACCTTTGAGGGAGAATGTAAGGCAGAGGGATACCTAAGTCTTACATGTGCACCAAATTTCATGAGAGCAAATAGTCTTGCAGGTCAAATCCCATTCTGCTGGTCATTTACTTCAAGAGATTTCTGTGCAGCTAGAAATCCAAGCTAGCAAAAGAAGTGGACAGTCTTAAAGTTCAGTGTACGAAGCAGTGACCAGTAGAGTTCCATGTGTGATACGAAGGGGCAAAGACAGGAGTTTTAGTGCTACAGGGATACAGAGCAAAGGGGACTGGCCAGTTTAGCTACCTGCTGCCATCCAGGGTATAAAGCAACCGCATCCTGTTTGTAAAGACCTTCATTTCCAGAAGTGTATAAACCCCTCACCAAGGCACACTGGGCTCTCCATGGCCTCATTCCTATCAACTCTTCAGCTTTACCAACAAGCATTCTGTTCCTTGGCTCTTACCTTTTTCCTGTTCACTCCTTTTTCTCAAGGCCAACTCCATCCTCAGTTACCTGGCTACTTCCCATCTTTAACACTCCAGATGGGTTTTCTCTCCTTCAGGAAGTTCGGCCTGACTGGTCTGGCCATCCATATAACACCCTGTACCTGGTTGTATCACAGCACCTTCCACATTATATTAAATGACCAGTCTTCCACAATACACTGAGCTACTTAAAGCAGAGACCAGTTTGTTTGTTTCTTTTTAGCCCTAATTGCTGGCATAATATTTAATACATAGTAGGTGTTAAATAGTTTTTTTAAAGTGAACTTTATGAATATGTTAAAAGTAGATAGCCAGTGTGCCAGACAGACCCTAAGTGACACCCTAGTAATCCCACTCGCTGATATTCATTCCTTTGTGTAATCCCATCCCCTAGAGTGTACGTGAGACCCAAGACTTGCTTTCCAATAGAATATGGCAGAAGTGATGGATATCGCTCCTGTGGTTGGGTCGTTTCATGCAGCAGAGGTGATGGATGTCACTCCTGCGATTCCATTATGATACACATATAAGGCTCTGAGTGATTCACTCTCTTGCTAGCCTTGAATAAGCAGCATGTTGTGAACTGCCTGTGGAGAGAGCCACATGGCAGGCAGCTGTGGGTGGCCTCTAGGACCTGCAAGTGGCTTCTAGCCAACATCTGGCAAAAAGCTGGGACCCTTAGTTCTAGAACCACAAGGAAATGAATTCTGCCAGCAACCAGAATGAGGTTGGAAGTGGATCTTAATTGAGCCTCCAGATGAGAAGGCAGTCTGGCCAACAGCTGGATTGTAAGCAGACTGAGAAGAGACCCAGCTAAGCCAGGATTCCTGGCCTACTGTGAGATAATAAATGAATGTGTTTTAAGTCACTAAGGTTCTAATGTTGAGTGATGGAAAACGAATACACCCAGCTTTACAGGAAAGAGGAAATAGTCAGGAAAGTAACATTGCTTGAGCAATGGCTGGCATGAGCTGGTAAAATCAACCTCAGAATTAAGGAATAAAATAGGCATTTAATGCAGGAGATGGGAAGCACCAGTCTCAGAACCAATTGAAAGTGGCTGATCTGACTCCTTCATCATGAATATATCCTCATCTCATTCCCGCCACCAGTTAAATTTGATTTAAGCCATTCATGGCTAGGAGTCATAGCTTGGTACTTAAGGGAGTAGGTAGAATGGAGTGGCCAGGACATAGTCTCCAAGTCAGACAGAGTGGGGCTGGAAACCACGGCTACTCCTCTAAATCTGCGAGACCGCGAGTAAATGACCTAACTTCTCTAAACTCAGTCCCCGCCTAGGTAAACTGAGGCTGAATACACTGCTCTGTTATGTCACTTGAAATGGCATAAAGAAGTGGCTGGCTCAGCGCCTGGTACAGGTCTCTTCTTCCCCCTCGACTGTCCTCCCCAGCTTTCCTCAACTCTGAGGCTAAGTCTGCTTTGAGATTCTCCTGGATAAAATCCGTCTGTAAAACAGTTCTTGGCTGATTACTCAGAGGTTTACATTGCAGCTGAAATTCCAGGAAATTCTGTTCCAACATTGCTAAGCTGCTGAGAGGTCAGGCTCAGTTTCCTGAAATGACTTACTGCTTCCCCTCTAACGGGGCACTTTCTATCTTATAAATGGGACTTTACCAAACGTGCCAGGAAGTCAGAGAGGTCCCAAACTCTCCAGGCTCCCATTTGTCTGCTGACCCGACTCGTGCCCCAGACCATCAACCCTTTGTCATGTCACCTGCTTCCCCATGCCTCAGCTCTCAGAACTCAGGGAATAGGGCTTTGGCAAGCAGTGAACACACTGCCACCCTTGCCAGCCTGGGAACCCTGAGGATGCCTCCTTCAAAGGAGTGGCTGGATTGCTTGTTTGTTGATTTGTTTGTTTTAATAAGGTCTTGTCTTCCCACTGGGCTTCAGAGCGCTTGGAGCCCTTAAACCTCAGGAGCCCGCCCTCCCTCAGCCTTAGGCGGGAAGGAAACAGACCAGTAGGACATTATTAATTTTATATTATGAACAGAGAATATGCAGCCTATTCGTCTAGTCTCCCACAGTCTGGAATACCTAAATTGATCAGATGTCTACTAATGCCCATGACCTTGTCAGGCATCCATAAGTGATGGTGTATATGTGTGCACCCATGGGTGTGTGTGCGCATGTGTGCGTCTGTGATTTCAGGATCTGCTCCCAGTATATTTACTAAGATACGACATTTAGGATGTTCACAGAATTTCAGAACTTTGAGATCAAGATCACTTCAATTCTGTCATACTACAGATAAGAAACTACCGTGTTGCCCCCAAAATAAGACCTAACCGGAAAATAAGCCCTAGCATGATTTTTCAGGATGACATCCCTTGAACATAAGCCCTAATACGTCTTTTGGAGCAAAGATTAATCTAAGACCCGGTCTTATTTTCGGGGAAACACCGTAAGACCTACAAGGGTAAGAGTCTCGACAGCATAGGGACCCAGTCTGCGCTCTTGGCACGTTATGAAGCCGTGCCACTGCCTTTTCTGCTTACACTGTGCTGCTTAATTTCCTTGGATCTAGCACGACTTCCTGAGCTCCTGGCAATGCTAATCTGCTGGGAGGCCTTGGAACCCCCTTCATAGGGAACAGCACCAGGAGACAATATCTTGGCTTGTCTTGGGTCCCACAGTGCGGTCTTGTCAGGCCAGCTGATCTGCTGCCCCACGGTCGTCTCCTCCTCCATGCTGGGTGTCCCGGGCCCTACCACAGGCCTCCACACTGGGGCACTACAGCCTTTGAGAACAGCTAGAACCACCCATGATGTGAAGGGTGGGGTGTCTGCCAAAAGCCAAACATAACTCCCTTCCCTGGGATCTAAGAACTAGACACCCAGAAATAAATGGGGTACCGTAGGGATGAGGCAGGGAGAGGAAGAAAGTACACAAAGAGGACCTGACTCAGCTCCAGGTAACTGCAGGAGTTTCAAGGCCACAGCTTATAAGACTTTTTCAAGCAGTTCATTCTTATTGCCACATTCAAATGTTACCCCTGACTGCAGTTGGCCTTGAGTCCTCTTAGGCCAACATATGGTAATGCTTAGGCCTAAATGTCGAGCTTGATTCCTTCCATCGAATTAACTGAACATCTTCTTAACCAGCTCATGAGTTGCCAAGGAATACCTCTGTCCTGTGTCCAGCGCCTTTCGCGGTAACAGGGAAGGTCACTGCAATGTTTGGATACAAACGATTTCTGTAATAATCTCCAAACCCCAGGAAACAGACAATCAAATTAACCGGTGAGGAAGAAAACCAAAGCAGATTACAATTAATTATCCATGTTTAGACCATGTTTGTCTTTAGCCATGAGACATACAAAAGAGCTTTTCTGGTCGCTCTCCTCTAAACGTAATCCCAGTCTTAGAATCATAGGACTTTGAGCCCAAGCTTTCAAAGTGTAAGTTAACTATGTCCCCAGCTCATAGGAGGCCCTAAATGCATCGCTGCCCCCGGTCTGCTTCTGCCCCAGCTGACGCGGCCTTCGTCTGGGAGTGGGTCACAGCTGGGGCTGAGACCTCTTTGGCATTCTCAGGAGCAGAGGGCATAACCTGCTCTATGGAATGATTTTCATTAATATTGGAAGCTTTTCTGAATCTGGCTTGGCAAAACCCCTCGGTGTCAGACCCTCACTCTGAGTGGCCACACTCTCTGGTTCTAGTTGCCTCCCCCTACCCAAAACTTAATCCTCACTTTCCTTAAAAAATATACATACATAAAATGTGCAGGCCCTTTCCACAGAAGGCTACAAATCAAAACGTCATTACTATTTGGGTTATTTGAATATTTGTTATGGACATGGTGGAAAACTGAGATGCTGAGAGAAGACAGGGGCTGCGTGTTCCTTGCGCTTATGTATTAAGCTCAATTCACAGTAATGTGCAGTTTGAGGTGACAGTGGGTTATTAACTTCCTTAAATGTGTTTCATTGAAACCTATGCAAACATGTTCACTATTGGACTGTGAAAGAGGAAAAATCATGTGGTCTAACTTCTCCATTTTGTACAGCAAGGAACGAAGGCTTAAAGAAGAAAAATGACTTCTTTAATTTTTGAGTTGGTACAGATCTTAACTTAGAACCCAGGACTTACAAATCCTTGGCATGGACCTACTCCAACATTCCAATCTAGGTCTTCTTTCCACCCTGGTGGCTGTTGTGCAGCCCTAGCAGAATAACTGAGCTGGTGGTGCAGCCAGGGTTCTGGTTCCAACACTGCTGTCACTGTTTGACCCTGGGCAAGTCCCCTAATTTCATGGAGTTGTGGAAAACCAAAAGGGTCTTACATGGATTTCAAAGGCCCCTTCCAGTTCTAATAGCCTGTGGGTTTGTGCTGTGGATTCTCTTCTCCTTCCACACACCAGGGGGAGGAAGTTGGGCTGTTTCTTTAATCTTAGATGGCAGCAAGGGATTAAAGATGGTACTAGGTGTGGTACTACGTTTGGGTTGAACATGAGCCGTGTCCTGCAAGGGAGGGAGGGAGGGGTCATGGAGAATCCTCAGTGGGCATTGAGGACACAGACCAAAGCAGGAGTCATACTTACAATACCCAGTATAGTGTAAAGTAGTCATTTCAAACTGTAGCCCTCTCTACAGGCGGCAGCTTAAAGCCTCGCTCTGCTTCATTCCAGCTTGAAGAAACCATATACTCTCTCTTTCCGAGCCATTCATGCTCTGTCTGACTCCTTCAGCTGCTTTCCTGGATGCAACACAGATCAGGTTCCTTCAATTACTCTTCTGTGTTCAGCAGTTAAGATCCAAAGAGAATGATTCTTCAGGAAAATGAGGTGGCATTTTTAGCTTATGAGGAATACAATTTCCTCGAGGAGAAGACAGAAAGTTACATGGCCCATCTCCACTTCTGGAGTGGCAGTGATATGCTAAAAAGGCAGTCTCTAGCATTGCAAGGAAAAGACTTGTTTCTCCCTGTAGTTTGCCTTTCTTGGCAATTGAGTGTAACATTTGGAATTCTCCTCACTATTGTCTATAAAAGTATTTCATGAGAATTGTGCTGGCCAATACGCTAGCCAGTAACTGCATGCTAAACAAAATTAAAAATTCAATTCCTTGTCAAACTAGCTGCATTTCAAGTGCTACTGGCTACCATGTTGGCTGCTCAGATATGAATGAACACGGTCATCATCACAGAATGTTCCCTTGGACAGTGCTACACTAGAATGTAAGCTCCCAAGAACAGGGACTAGGCCTTGTTCATTTCTATATCTTAAGTTCTTACTGAAGTGCCTGGCATATAATTGGCACTTAATTTATTGAATGCATTTATTGAATTCATAGATAGGCAGGTTAGATAGAGTAGAGAACACAGTAGTATCAGTACAGTTATGCTAGTAATTAAAAATTACAGGGCAGCTGGATGGCTCAGTTGGTTAGAGCGCGAGCTCTGAATGAACAACAGGTTTGCCGGTTCAATTCCCACATGGGATGGTGGGCTGTGCCCCCTGCAACAAAAGATGGAAAACAACGACTGGGCTTGGAGCTGAGCTGCGCCCTCCACAACTAGATTGAAGGACAGTGACTTGGAGCTGATGGGACCTGGAGAAACACACTGTTCCCCAATAAAATTTATTTTTAAAAAATTACACAGCAGACAGACTTCTTCCAAGAAACTCTGACTTCTCCTAATGTTCATTCTCTTAGAAGTTTTTGAGTACCCAGTGATACTCTCCTAGGCTGGGTGCTAAGAGGGATATGAAAAACCATAACAATAAGAGAAGAATTAGTTAAATGTACTGGCAGGAACAGAGGATTGGGAAAGAGAAGACCCAGGTTCTAGTCCAGATCCCAATAAGAAGGGCAAGTGGGGATGAGTCAATCAGCCTCTTTGAGTCTCAGTCTCTTCAGCTGTAAAATGGGAGTAATAATACTATATCCCCAAGGTGTTGTTTAAATGGACCAAATGGGATATTTATATTACAACAAAAAGTACTTTGGACACTATGTAGAGTTGGGTGTGTGTGTGTTATTGACCTTGCCCTAAGTTGCTTTTGTGTCCCACTACTATAATCCTTAAAAACATTTTGCCTTCTCCAACTGCTTTCTCTGCCTTGGGATCATTACTTCAATCCATCATGCATACCTCCAAGCAAAAATTTCTGCCCACACACCATGACTATGTCCCTGTGCTGGAAAGAGTAAAATGGCTTCTCACTGTCTATGATATCAAGACCTATCTCCGTCTTCTAGTATTTGATGTTATTACATGCCGCATTTGCTTAGGAAGCACCTATTGCATGATTATCACATAGGATCTTCCTGAGGTGAGAAACATTATTCCTGTTACAAATATGCCTCTGCCCCACTCATGTCCTTTCTTCTTCTACTTCTTCAAATTGCACCTGCTACCTTGAGGTCACCCTGTCTGTAACTCCAAGCCCGACTAACCCTGGCATTCTTAGTGCCTATAGATGAGACAGCAATGCCCAAAGTGGTCATCTTACACGATATAATATGTTCTCACCAGTTGGGCTTGTTCTCTGAATGCTTTCTGTGTCTTATCTCCTTTACAACACTGGACAACATTCAAAGAGGGTAACTATCCTTATGTAGTACGTGGTACCTTAGGGGTACCTAGGGATAGGGTAGGTAGATGGCCCTATCGGCATGGTTCTACTAAATGGGGCCAGATGTATAGGACATGAGGTGAGCCAAGAAGAAAATTAGGTTTGAAAAGAGAATGGATTCCATGTGTTAGTATAAACATTTCGAATACCTTGTGTTTATTAAGTAATAATTTCCCTATTTTATTATACTTTCAGTTGATATAATTTCAGCTCAAAGGAACATAGAATTCTAGTTAGTTGAGGCTTTACTTTAGTGATCTGACTCCTTTTGTTTGCAGTAATTGGTTTTACATGGGATCAAATATTCATGCCTCCCACTATTCATCTAGAGCAGGGGTGTCCAAACTTTTTTCAACATTTTTTACCAAGGGCCATATGCGGTAAAATACACAGACAGCTGGGTCACTCACTCGAGGGGAAGTGCATATTACCTCACCTGGTTTATTTAAGTAAACTAAATATGTTTTTGGAATTTGCTGCGGGCCAATTAACGATGGATTGCAGGCCGCAGTTGGCCCGCGGGCCGCAGTGTGGACACCCTGCTCTAGAGGCTTCTTGCACTGGCATAGCAGGAGGTACAGCAATGACGGCTGTGATGTGGAGCCCAGTGAATTAAAAGGGCATTCGAGGGAAAAGAAGAGCACTAGTATTAGCCAAGGTTATCCTGGAAGATGGGCCCAGGCTCCCAATCCCCTGCAGAAAGCTGAGGTGCATGGCCTCAGCCTTCATCCCCTTCACAATAAAAACTGTCTTCCCAGGGGAAAGCAGGGTTGCAGCCAGGCAGCCATTGTTCGTGTGAGGCCTAAGCCAGCACAACAGTTCTGGCTGAGTATAAACAGGGCACACAATTAAAACACCTAATTATAAGAGAGGCTGGAACCTGGAGTTTGGGCTCTGTTGGAGGGCCCTGAAGCCAGCTGACAGCCGAGCTGCCAGGATCTCCTAGATCAACGACAACTGGTCTCAGACTGGAATGAGCCTGAATATGGACAGATGCACTAGAGCAGGGGTGTCAAAACTGCAGCCTGCGGGCCAACTGCGGCCCGCAATCCATTGTTAATTGGCCCGCAGTAAATTCCAAAAATATATTTAGTTTACTTCAATAAACCAGGTGAGGCAATACGTACTTCACCTCGAGTGAGTGGCCCAGCTGTTTGTGTATTTTACCGCATATGGCCCTTGGTAAAAAATGTTGAAAAAAGTTTAGACACCCCTGCACTAGAGGGTTGGGAGGGCAGAGGCTCTACAAGAGGGAGAAGGTATACCTTGTTGCTTCTTAGCTCCTAGGGCCATGGAGCACATTCTTCCAAGGAGCACCTAAGCAGCTTCCTGGATGACCAAAGGAGAAGATGCTCCTTACTGCGAGAAAACTGGGATTTCACTTTCTTGGGACCCAGTTGCCTTATCTATAGAATGGAAAAGCTCTTTGCTCTTGACTAAGGTCTGCATTAGATTATGCATTTTTCCCAAAAGTGGGAGGCAGAGAAGTGTTGTGAACAGTAGTGGTCTAAAACCCGGGTACAAAATAGTGTTCTTCCTGATGAACTGGAGGTGTTCATCCCTCTCGCCAACCACTGAAATGTTGGTATTCACTCAACTCTACCTCAATCATCACACTGTTGGTGCTAATATATCTTTCTCAGTGATGCTTATCATAAAATTGTTTCTATGATATCTTTCCTTCTAGGATATTGAAACATGGTTCACACAGTTATTTATTATTCCAGCCTTCCTAAGAAGTAGACAAAAGGGGTAAACATTTTAATCTTAGTGGAGAATGGGTGCTCTACGTTCAAGTGACTTGCGCCAACCCCTCTAGGATGACAGAGACAGAGCTTAGACTAGGACCTTGAAACACAAGCATTGAGGTCACCTTCTTGGCGTGCACATGGTTCACCTTTGAGATGTTGCAGAAAGTGGGCATTCTAGAAATGCAAAATGGAGATTAACAACCAGGTGGAATTCAGGTGGCACATGGATTTAAGCTTCTCTGCAATCATTTCGCTAGTCTCCTTTTGGGAGCATGCAGCTTCTGTTTCTCTACATTATAAAAGGATAGACGGGGTTTGACCCCCTCACCTCATGGATGGTGATATAATTAGTCAAATGTCCTTAGTTCACATAGCACTGGCTGAGTGAGGTGTTTGTAGCTTTGGAAGTTTAGGTCAAAAGCAAAACAACATTATGTGGGTGTAACTGAGGGTGTACTGTGCCTCTGAGTGGAGAAAGCCCCTTACCCCTCCCAAACAGCCTGAGCAGTGGCCTGAACAGTTGGGGGCTGCCACTGAACTCTGTCTCAGCAAAGGGCACTCAGCACTGGCAAGCCTGTTTCCTTAGCAGCCCAGGCATTCTCTGACTTGAGGGAAGGGAGTTGCACCAAGAAACAAAGTGAATACTGACTGGGTCAGAGAATCTGGCTTTGAGTCTTGACTCTGCCATTTACTAACTGTGACTTAAAGAAAACCCCTTTGGGCATTGCTGTCTCATCTATAAAAATGGAATGATAACGATGACTTCACAAAGTTATTGTTAGAGTTAAGAGACAGTGTGGAGTCGTGGTCAAGCCAGGACCTCGAGAGACAGACCTGGATATATGAATCCTGTTCCTCACGCACTAGCTACGTGACTCTTGGGTAATTTACTGAACATAGCTAACCCCTACTTTTCTCATCTGACACTAGAGAGTAGTAACAATACTTAGAATGTTGTTTGAAGGTTTGCACTGACACAGTGTCTGGTGCACAGTGAGTACTCAATAAACTTTCCCTGTTAAGAGTACAGATATAAGATGTAAAGCATAATACCACAGCAAACAATTGTCATTATTTTCTAGGCTTTGGGCAAGTGTTGCCAATATATGCAGTGCTTTGCATATAGTACACGCAAAATAAGCATCTGCTACATGTAATTATGGCATCTGTAGCAGCAATTTCGCTCTGGAATTCAGCTCAGAGATTAGTATCATTTGCAATGACTACGTTCCAGGCTGCCAGCCCTACAAGTTAGACCAACTAAAGACACGCAGTACATTATTCAGCTGTATCTCGGGGGAGGGTTTCTGGTGACAGCGAAAGCTGCAAGGGATCAGACCTGAGTACAATTGATGTGTCAGCTCTTCCTCTCACAGTGAGGATAAACATACTGCCATGTGTAGTTTGGGGCACACACTGTGCAGGGACCACTCTGGGACCCAGAGAATACACAGCTGTCTCAGGCTGTCTTGGCAACAAAAACTTTCTCCATGTAAGTGCAGCCAAAGTTGAGGGCTCTCCCTCCCTCCTTCCTTCCCTGTGCTCTGTTCTTTACAAATGAACCTTAAAGCACTGGTGTATGCAAGTGACCCAGGGAGTATGACAGTGCAGGACTGCTGCTGACTGCTGACCTGAAGGACGAGAGTCCAGAGTTGCCCACACTTTTGGTATGATGAATTTTATCAGTTTCCATCCACGGCATGGGATCACTCTACCTTTCCTTATTTGCCACAACATATTTCTTCAAGTACAGGGGAGGTATCCTTTCACCTGCTGTGCGGGATCTGGGGACTCACTGCACGGACACCCTCTTCCCAGTTAACGTTCATAACCAACATTGAGTGCTCATCTTGTGTCACTCCTTGTAGTAAGCTCTTCACTTGCATTGTGTCATTTAATCTTCACAACAGTTAGGTCATTATTATGCCATCTAATCCTCACAATAATCAGCTCATGATTCTCATTCCCATTAGACAAATGAGGAAACTGAGGCTTAGAGAGGCTACGCAGCTTGTCCAAGACACTACGAGGATCTCAAACGGCAGAGTTGGGATTTGAACCCAGGCAGTCTGCCTGAGTCCTTCCCCACTTCTGTGCTATAAAGCCTAAACTTTGGCGGACTCCCATTGAATTTGAAGAGCTCTGATATTTTCATTGTCTCTATAAAGAAACTTTTCCAACCCCTTAATCACCCCATTGCTCTCCTCTGAACCTTCTGCAGCCTTGGTTTCTATCTCTTAATGTGCAAAAGCTCAAACCACCCCACATTACTCCGGGTTCTCACTCTATATTTATAGAGAACTAAAAAATATATATTAACTCATTTTATTCTCACAGCAGTCCCAGTGGGGGCTCAGGTAGGTCGGACAATTGTCCAAGGTCACAGAGCCACAGCTTAGCCACCGAAGACTCATGACTCCAGTACTCTTTTCTTCCCTCCTGTCTACTGTTGCTTCTAGGCATTGATCTCAGAGTCGTTCCCACAGGGTGCCCTGCATGTACAGTAAGAGAATACATTTCCCAAATCTTACTGGCTGATGTCATCAGGCCAGTCCCTCTCCCTAGGTGCATAAGCTCTTGCTTGGATGATTTTAAAGGTTCTCTTGGCTGCTGGTTTTGCTTTCCCTTGTATGCCCCAATATCCAGTCTCTCCTCCACTGAGGCCAGAATAATCTTCCTAAAATACTAACCTGGATCATGCCACTGTCTTACTTATGATCTTTCCGAAGCCCCCAAACCCCTGGCCACAGCTTGCACTGGCTCCTGTCAGCCTGGCTGCCCCTCCTGCCACCCCCCGCCATCCCCACCACCACGCAGCCTCTGCTGCAGCCCTGGGAGCCCTGCGTTGTCCCAAATGCCCTGAAGTTCTCTCTGTTGAACTTTTGCCCACTTTGCTTTGTCCAGTAGGCTTGTCCACACCTCCTCTTTTCTGTGTGGTGAATTTAAAGGACGACTTAAGCTAAGACTTCATCTCTTTGGTGGAATCCTTCTAGAACTTCCTTTCTGAATCACAAATCTTCCCTCATGGCCCCTCCCACACTTTATTTCTGTGTATCCCCCATGGGACTGTAAGCTCCTTAGAAATAGGCTCCATATCTATTTAAACTTTGTGCCTTCAGAATATACTACAAAGAAAACCCCTGAAATGTTCATTAAATAGGGGAGGAATGAATGAACCCTTCCCTGCTGTCCCTACTCCAGAGTAGGTGTCTTATGAGGTCTCACATAATTTTATAATACTCTCCTAGTACCACTTGCTACTCTTATCTCTAATTATTGCCTTCTATGTCTATTTCCCCCACTACATTGGAAATATTCTTCTTCACTAGACTGAGGTCATTCAAGGTTAGGAGGTACAGTCCTGAGCACAAAGCCCAGCACACAGTAGGTGCTTAATTGACTGAATAGAGTTACTCCTCGGTCCTTGTTCTTTCCTGCCAATGTTAGTCACCGAGAAGCACCATCTTATACCTCAGATAACTTGTGCCTAAAAGCAGTGGCTTGAATTTGCTCACAATGAAGCCATCTTCCACTTGTCTGCCAACTCACACCTTAGGAGATTTTCCAGTCTACCTCATTGGTGTGGCACTTCACTGCCAAAAGAGCTCTGTGTCATCCACAGACGTGTGAGTTGCACTCTGAACTTCTTTTCCCAGGTCATTTATAAAAACGTGAAAGGTGCCCAGAGTCAGCATCAGCCACTATTAAAACTCCATCTCTTGCATGGTCCTTGGGCCTTGATCTGCATTCCTTATCCTGGGCTGACATCTCTTTAGTGTCTGTCTTTCATACATGAAGGTGGGTTAGGGGACGTTCATCTGCCCACCCCCTCATTCTTATATCCATCCCACTTGTGTTGAACATTTGAGAAGGTCCAGGCCTTGTGCCAGGTTCTGGGAAATTCAGCGATAGACAAACAGTTCCCGGCCTCAAGGAGCTCAGTTGAGACAAGACAAATCTGGAGCCAATAATCACAATGCCCTGTGACACACATGCGCCCCAGACATCCAAAGTGTGCAGGTGGATCACCAAGGGAGAAAGATGAACTCTGCCCAACACAGTGCCTAGTGAGCACCCCATAAACATTTGCTTAGTGAACTGGACCCCTACTTCATGCCAGGAACTGTACCAGGTATTGGGGATAAAGAAATGGACTAGACATATTGCCTCCCCGTAAAGCTAAGTCTATTACATGAGTTAGTTCCTTAGGAAGCCATTTTTGAAAAAAGACCTTGTTACATGCTGAGAGGTGAGCATTTTAGGGTTGACAGGAAAGGCCGGGACAGCTGTCCCCCATGCGCCCGCACACACTCACTTTACAGTGCTCCTCGCTCTTGCCACTCAGGCAGACGGATTTGCTGGGGGGCAGCAGCTCCTGGCAGCCCCTCCCACAAGCGTCCCTGCCTCAGCTGCCTTTCCCAGGCTGTGTGGCACACTCATGTTTACACAGTCTCACACACACGGCACATACTCACCATGTCACAGACACACACACGCTCATATACATGCGCACACTTACACACACGACCACGTTCATCCAACACATGCTCACACACACATGATCACACTCTCACACACATACTCACACACATCCAACACATGCTCACGCACATTTGCCCACACTCACACACACGTTCACACACACACACACACACACACTCACACAACACAGGCTCACACACATTCACACAGCACACACTCTCACACCCAGATCTCTCTCACACACACACATAGCGTGAGTTGTTAAACTGACAGTACTAACATTTTCCATCTATTGGTTTCAAAACAGGAAGCCTGAGCGGGATCGGAGGGGGGGAGGGGGGGCGGCGGTGGCGAAGCGATAGCTGTGTGAAGAGGCCTAGGTGCATGGTCTGGATTCAAAAGGGACATCTCGCTGGCAACTGTCTCCTCCACAGGCAAGAACAGGGCTGCAAGGCGCCGGCTTGACCCAGACCCTAAGCAGCACCAGTCCTGGCTGATGGCTGAAGCTGCCTCTCTGCAGCCTGGGTCCTGATTGTTCAGCTGTCCAGGTGGCAGCAAAGATGCAGCCACTCTGATCAGATTGCTTCTCTGCCCCAGCCAGGGGTTTGCTGTGAGAAGAAGGAAACACCCTTCACCTTCCTGTCTGCCAATATGGAGCCCCCACTCTTCTGGAAACCACCTCTTTCAGGAGCCCTCTGGGTCTAATTCCTGTGTGCAGCTCTAATTGATCCCTTGGGTGCTCTGCTACTTATTCAGTCATGCTTCCTTGCAATGGAAATGTTCTGCCCTGTGCCTTGTCCCCAACTCCACTCTACAATGAAATAGACCAGGGACCTGTTCTCTAATACCCTGCATTTTTCATAACCAGCATTTCCTTCAATTTTCAAGACCGTTCTAAGACGTTATTAATACTCTACCCACTAAACAGATGAAGAAGTTGAGAGCAAATAGATGAAGTCACTTGTCCCAGGGTTGCAAACGCAGACCTTCTGATCTCAACTCTCCATTTTCAAGAATGTCACAACTAATATCACCCACCCTGGTTCTGAACATGGGGTGTATTTAAGATGGATAGGTGTGTCAGCACAGCCAGAGCAAAAATGATGGCGAGAAGGGAGCTGAAAGGAGAGGAGACTAAAGAGAAAGGGAATAAAACTCTGCCATTAGGCTGGCAAACATCCAGGCCCATCATGGGCTATTGGGGCACTCACTGTTCCCTGGCTCGCTCACACACGTGTACACACACATACCAAAACACACATGCAGAAACAAACTCTAGCTGGCCTGGCACCACGAACTGGGGTAGGTCCATTTATGTGCTTTAATTGCCCGAGGCAGTTGGGGCTGAATTCCACAATTTACCAAGAAAGATTGAAGGGAAGCCTAGTGAGATGACACTTCTGGGGGTGAATGACATTTCTAGAACTCTCTCTCTCTCTCTCTCTCTCTCTCTCTCTCTCTCTCTCTCTCTCTCTCTCTCTCGAAGTGATTAAAAACATTTTTTCCCCTCAGAAGTGACCTTGCAAAGGAAATCAGCCTTACTGCTCTAAAGCTGAGATGGAGGGCACACACACACAGCACTTTGTGCTGTTTTCCTGCCAAAGGGTCTCTAGAGAAGGGGTGTAAGAAGGCTGCTCTCCCAAGCCAGCCTATGAGAATAAATCTAGTGATAGCATGCATATGGCTGGAAGGAGACGAAAGGGGACAGAAAACGAGACCAGGCTGGATTTTTCCACCACGCTAGCATTTCTGTCAGACCATGACCTCTTTATCACATTCCCCTTCCTTTTAGGTTTTTAGGTTTCACATATTTAACAGCCGGGACCTATAAAATGGGACATCAGAGGTCACAGGAAAAAGGATGGGTCAGATTCAGGGGGAGCCCTGGAATTTCCTTTCCTGAAGATCTTCAGGACCAAAATGAGAGATTCCTGCACTTGGAAGAATTTCTTGCTCTTCTTGGCTCGCTGTGCTTCTTCTATCTGGAATACTCTCTCTCTTTCTCCAAGTCCCACCCTTTTCTTAAAAGCCTCTTCTGACCGTTCCAGGTTTTAGTGCTCCATGAGGTCAGTGACCATCACCAATGGAGTCTTGCTGACTGACAAGTGAGAAACCGGATGCCTGAGATGACCTTGGACCCCACCCAATTTCAGAGTGTCTTTACTGTTTTTGTTGAAGGGTGGTGCAGAGGTTCTTAGTGTTGCTCTCCACTATCAGACTGGGGAGACTAGGCTTCAGCTGTGTGGGTGGTGAATGCGGCCCAGGTTCCAGAAGGAGTCGTTCTACTGCAGCTGGACTGCTTGGGTTGGGTGAATTGCTCAAGGCTGGTTTCGCTGGTCAGCAAAAGGTTCCAGGAAGCAGAACCCGTGGGAGGGGAACTGGGCTGCTCATTCCAGAAGAGGCTTGAAACAGCCTGGCCACCCAAGTTCAGCAAGTTCATGTTTACGGGGATTGGAAGCTGTGAGGGTCTTATGGGAGGGAAGGGGAGCAGCTGGGCTCTTTGCTATGGGTCTGTGCTCTTCCAAGCAAAGCATCACTGGGCCTCAGAATCCAAACAGGTCAGGAGACCAGCAAAGATTTTAAATTTGTAGTACTTGAGTACTTCTGCAGCTCCTATGAAGTGGGAAGTTGAGTAACCACTATGTGAACTGACTTATCTTAAAGGGAGTGACTTGAAATGAAGCAAATTTGACCTCTAGTTATGCTTATCAGATAAATTCTAACACGAACCCAAACGTTCCCTATTAGTAAACAACCAAAACAAGTGTGTTATTTTTGTGGTTGATTTCTATTTTTGTTTGTTTGGGTTTATTTTTGCTTTTTGAAACATTTCATGAATATATTTGCACAAAGATCAAATTGGTAATTCTTAAAATTCACTGTTAGGAAAAAAACGCAGAACATGAAAATTGTTCTATGAACTGAAAGTAAATTGAAGAGATTTTTTTTTCTGTGAAAATTCCTATAGAAATTTGAATCACATACCTACTTTAGTCCTTCAAATAGCTGGAGGTTAAAATCAATCTGCATTCCTTGATTTTTTAGTCAAAAATAAATTTCATCATTTTTAAGGCAAAAAGAATAAACTTAGAAGTACTTTTATATTATTGAGGTTTACTTTGATGACTGAAAAATTAATTTAAGTATAAAACTATGCAGTTTTCAAGTAAGCAGGAATCAAAATTCCTAAGAATAATTGGTTTTTAAGTTAGATTTCTTATCCTAATCCTCTCATTTCATTTACACACTTTTTATCTCCCATTAAAGTAAAACTTCTCCTAAAACATGTGTCCAAATATTGGGTTCTATTTCACTTTAAATATAATACAATTGACTTTTATAAAAAATAAACCTGCAAAGATATACCTAACCCCATATTAGTGTTCAGTACCTCAGAGCTGGTCTCAGTCCACTCTCCTGCCTTCAGCCTGCCCCTTTTCCTCTGTGCCATAGTCAGCACCCAGCTCATGGGCTATGGTGGTTCATAGAGTCCAAGACACTGACATGGGATGGCTTATGTTCAAATCATAGTTGTATCACTGTGTGATCATGGACAAGTTACTCAGCCTTTCTAAGCCTCAGTCACCTCTCATGTAAAATGGGAATAACAACAGACCAGCCTAATGTGGTTGTTCTGTGAATCAGGTGAAGTAAAACATAAAGCACTTAGCACCCTGCACGGCACATCTAAGCTCTCAGTGAATGTTTGCTGGCATCCTGGTCCTGGCACACAGCCTAGTCCTTCACCCTTTTCAGAGCCATCCACCCTCTTTCAAATCACATGCTGTTTCATCAGGAAACATATCAAGGAAGCCATTCCCTTTCTTCACCTGGGAAAATCAAGCTCAGACTTTGAGACTCAGTTCAAATGCCAGCTTGACTAAAACATGTCCTCGCCGCTCCCTAGTCCCCACCCATTTAATAGCCAGTTGGTAGCTCCTACTAAATCTAGCCACAATCTACTGAAATTATGTCTTTTCCACAAAATATGGGAGTATTCAGAGTATAGAAATGAATATTATTCCTCTTTGCCCTATAGATGCCAACCACCAACCAGACACTCTAAATATTTATTCAATGAATAAAACAAAATGGAATCAAATGGCATGTGTATGGATGACAGGATGTATAGAGCACATGGCTTTCAAGAATGTAATCCAGATTATATCTTTTCCAGAAACCAGTTATTTCTGGGTGGAAATGAATTTCACCAAATCAGATGTCATGGAACACAGGATAACAAGAGATATTGGAGGAGAAATTAGGGTTTTCTCATCTGTCCGGAAAGGACGAGTTATTCATCTTGTAGGTAAGTGCCTAAAAAGCTTAATGGAAAGTGAGTCACTTAAGCCACTGCCCAACCCTAAACACAAAAACTCTTGCATCAAGACATTGTATAAATGTGCCACAACTTCTTTATTCATTTGTCTATTGATGGGCATTTCAGTTGTTTCCGTATCTTGGCTAATGTGACTAGCACTGCAAGAAACATAGGGGTGCACATATTACTTGGCCATAAAAAAAGAATGAAATCTTACCATTTTCACAACATGAATGGGCCTAGAGAATATTATGCTAAATGAAGTAAGTCAGACTGTGAAAGACAAATACCATATGACCTCACTTATATGAGGAATTTAAAGAACAGAATAAGCAAGCAAACAAAACAGAATCTGACTCAGAGATACAGGGGAAAAAAACTGATGGTTACTAGATGGAAAGGGGGTGGGGATGGAGCAGGAGGTAAAGGGATTAGAAAGTCACAATATAGTTACAGGGATATGAAATACAGTATGGAAAATATAATCAATAATGTTATAAAGATTATGTGGGGTGCCAGATGGGCACTGGACTTACCAAGGAGATCACTTCATGGACTGTGTAGATGCCTGACCACTACGCTATACACCTGAAGCTGAAGTTGAATAATATTGAAAGTCAACTATAAATACACACAAACACACACACACACACGCACGCACACAGAGGGTGCCAAAAAAATGTATACACATTTTAAGAAAGGAAAAATCTGTATTAAAATTGTAATACGCAAAATATACCGACAGCAAAAAATGAATGCAATTCATGCATATACATTTTTTTGGCACAGGATGTGGAGTACAGCATAGGGAATATAGTCAATGGTATTGTAACAGCTGTATCTGATGTCAAAGGGGTATTAGATTGGGGGGAGTATCACTTTTTGAGGGGTGTAAATGTATAACTATTACATTATTTTGTACACCTGAACCTATTTTTTTTAAAAGACATTTTGGTGCAAAGCAAATAAATTACGCCAATTTGCCAAATAAGGGAGTGAGCCCTACTCTTTAAAGAAAACATTTTGGAAGACAAGACTGTTTTTATTTTAGGTAGGAAGCAAAGTTACATCTCTTGAAAATCAGGTGACAGGAAGACATACAGATATACTATCAAGAGTGGCTGGAGAGGGGAAGGTGAGGGGTGAGGAATGGGAAGAATATTGATTGAAGTGTTCACTGTATGCCAAGCACCTAAGTATTGACATAAAATGTAATGCTTGAAAGAACCTCAGAGATAAATATTATCATCCCCATTTTTTTGATGGGAAAATTGAGTCTTGATGAGGTTAAGTGACCAAGCCAAGGTCAAATGCTCAAGTGGATTTTTTCTGTCTGATAAAATTGATCCACCAGCAACCACAGTGTGGACAGATCCTATCTAAGTATTCAAATCTTTCTTCCCTATAACCCATCCTTAGAATAACCCTGTTAGAATAATTTTCCTAAAACAAACTGAGTTAAATTCTCCACTCTTTTAAAACTGTCCACGGTTCCTTTACATTCACAAAATAAAAATAATTCAAATACTCAAACTCATTAATGTAACATTTATAGGCTCCACTCCCATCCTGCATCTTCCTTACCATCACACTTAACCATGTTTCTTTGTGTAATTCCACACCTCAGGTTCTTTGTCACATGTCTATCCTTCTGTGTCGTTTTGCTTTATTCCCATTGAAAACTAATTCATCCTTCTCCTGTATTTTCTACTTCTTCCTCCCAGTTAAGTCCTCCTTTACATTTAAACAATCTCTCCCAAATCCTCAGCCTCACTTTTCCCTCTGGCTAACAACCACTATAATTGGCACCTCACCACACAAAAAGCTCCCCTAAATCCCCAATATTTCTTCATGTTGAAAATAATGTGAAAAATAATGGCTAATATTTATGTTTAAATACTGACCTGAATATTGTACAATCACACCAATTTATAGATGAGGCTCAGTGTCAAATAATAACTTGCCTCAGTTCACTCGGAAAGTAGCAATGAGAATTCAAATCCCTAGTCTATTCAATGTGCTTTTTGAAATTCTGTCTCTCTTGACCTCTCAACAGCTCTTCACATTATTGACACTCCTTTTGTTCTCTACTTTTCACTTCCCAGACATCATAGCTATATCATCTATACCTATATCTATATCCATATCTATAATCTATATCTATCTATCCAAACACATATATGTACCTATACAGATATAAATATATAGATATGCATGCACCCTTTTGGTTTTTCTTTTTTCTAGCTGTTCCTTCTCAGCTTTCTCTATAAACTCTGACTCTTCTATAGGCGCTTTAATTGCTGGTATTCCTCAAGAATCTTTTCCACCTTCTATTCACTCTCTCTAGGAAATCTCAGCCATGCCATAGCTGTAACTCCTATCTCTACATGCTCATGTTGCCTCAACCTCTATATATGTGCCATCCATTTCTCTCAACCTTTGAACTTCTTAATATGTTCCTTACTGGAAATCTCCACTTGAATATCTCGCTTGTACTAAACCTCATGTGTCTAAAAATCAAAGTCACCTTTCCCGACTCTGAACCTGCTTCTCTCCAGATTCTCTTGGTTGATGACACACCATCCAACCAGTTTCCCAAATTAGAAACTTAAGATTAACCCTTGACTTCTCCCTCCCTCTCTTTCATCTCAAACCCAGTTAATCACTAAATCCTGCCCAAGTTTGCCTCCTAAATTTCTTACACACCTGTTCTCTTTTCCTGATGCTAAGCCATCATCACCTTTCACTTTAATTATTGTAACAGCTTCCTAACAGCTCTGCTGCTTTCAATTTTGCCCTTTCCAATTTATTCTCCAAATATGCAATAATCACATCACTCTTCTGCTTAAACCCTTGATAGCTTCTTATTTATTTTAGGATATATTTCCAAAACCTTACGTAACATGGCTAAGAAGCCTATATGGGCAATTTTATGGCCCCTGGCAGCCTTTTTAAAGGCCATTCCCCCTTCTCTATATGCTCTAGTGACATTAGATTTCTTTTAGTTCCTTGAACATGTTACGTTTTTTCCCAACTGAGCACGTGAATACGCACTTATCTCTTCAGGAACACTCTTCTCTCCCCTATGCCGGTATCTCGGCTCACCTTCCTGTCTCAGCTTCAATCTTCAGGGCTGCTACTCCTGATCCCTTAGACTAATCTCTCAGCTACTTGTCCTCATGAAACCCCGCATTTCTCTTTCCCAGTACTATTCATTCTACTTGTCTTCCTCCTCAGAGTGTATATGTATTTGATGATTCTCAGTGCCAAGGGAAGTACTGAGCAGAAATGTGGTGGGTGCTTAGTAAAAATGAACAGCCTAGCTCAGATCAACTATACGAAATACTACTGAACTCTCAAATTTCTCTCTATGTCTTCATAGTTTTTTGGTTTTCATTCTGCCTTGGTTAGTATATTTACTGTTTTATGTCTTTCTCCTCCATAAGCCTATGATCTTCTTGAGGAAAAAGACTAAGTCTTCATTCTGCAAGCCTTATCTTCTAGCATGATGACAATGATGTTTATTGAACTAAAGAAGAAAGAGCTAAAAGCCTAAGCCTTGTACATTGTAAGTCCTCAGACCTAAGAGTCAGGAATGTGGAATGAGGTCACGGCCTCCCCAAAACTCTAGGGATGAGTTAGCCATTTCTGAAGGGGGTGGAGGAACACTGATAAGCAGCAGGAGCTATGCTCCAGCAGTAGACAGTTTTATTTGTGCACGTCAAAAAATGATTACGCCATTGAAATAAGTAGAAATTAGGAATCATTATTGACTTCCCCATCGTTCTCATTCCCTTTTCTCTGTCAGGTACCAACGCGTCCTAAATTTGGTTAACTGCATCTCCTTTGCTCCTTTGTCTGGAGCCAGAATACCTTCATCTCTCACCTGGCACATCTGTTCTGGTTTCCCCTAGTCTTTCTCCCCTCTTATACACCATTTGCATTGTTGTCAGAGGTGTTATTCTAGAACGTAGACTTCACCGTATTACCTCTGCTTAGGCCTCAGAGACTCCCTGTTACCTACAGGATAACATCTTTCCCACATAGTGTCCAAGGTGCTCCATGATGGTGCCCAAACCTACCATTCTAAGCTCAACCCTGTCATGTCTCTCCCATGCAGCCTACATGTCAAAAACTTTGAACTCTCTCTCCTTCAATACATTGTTTTCTTCCTAGTCTTTGCATGTGCTAGGCCCTCTGCCTGGAACACTGCTCCCCTATTTCCACACATACACGTCTTATGCACACTTTTCTATACCCAGATCAAATAGTTCTTTATGCTATATAGTGGAATTCGTTGTTCCAAACCAAGGAATCACAGATCTGTTTGGATATCTGTCAAGCTGTTTTCCTGAACACAAAGAAGACAGGACAATGTCTTTGGCTTCTCTGAATCTCCAGCACCCGTCATATACTAGGTGTTCAATAAATGTTAAACAAATAAAGGAATGAAGTCTAGGTCTTTATGAGTCAGGTTGGTGGAAAAGGCCCTTCTGTCTGTCTAGGCTTTCGTTCTTTCCTTATTTAGAATATTGTGCATTTAACCTCTCTTTATGATGAGTTGTTCTTGTTATAGAAGAGTTACATTACACTAGTTTTCTGTTACCCACATATTGATGGGTTATCCACTGTAAACTTAGTTGCCCGTTTATGATATGTATAAGAATTGCAAATGAAAGTGGTTTAATGTGCAAAAAACAAGATCTTAAGTACATTCCAAGGGCAAATAAACAAATGGTGAATATATGCCATAGGGTATCATCTATATGATTGCACTAATGTCATTTTGCTGATCATTTATGCAGCTCCTCTTTTCTACTTGACTCTTTAAGTGCAAATAATTGAAGACAGTCAAAACATTTAAATATCCATGACCTTCATGTGTACAGTGAATAAGAAGGTGCAGAAACAGTGTTGGCTTCCAAAAAGGGGAAAAGTTCACTCCTTAATGGCTTAAGAAATGACAAAATGAGTTTATACAAAGCTTGATAGGAAACAGGAAGGTTAAAAAAACCTGTGACAAGGAAAGCTGTAAAGAGAAATGCTGACCCAGAAAAGACAGATCTGAATACTCAGAGGGAAATTTTTGACACAGATCATTTCTCTGAGACAATTTTTTTTTAAAGATAGGGCTAAAAAAGTGAGAACTGAACTCATCATAATTCTGTAAGACAAGCATGTCTGATGAGAGGAGGGAAATGATTATTCACTCTACTGGAATTGCTTTAATGGGACTTTCATGATGAAAGCTGCATCTTAAAATACTCATCCAGTGATTAGGAGTTATTTCAAGATGTGAATCACAGCAGTGGTTGCAGTGATGTTTGTATATGAAGCACACCACATCTTCAGGATGCTGAATTGAGCCAGATGAGCAGTGTGCTGACAATTGTCCCCACAGCCTCTATGGACAGCGGGTTCCCAACCCAGTGTCACACTGGAAGCCATCAACAGCTAGTAAATCTATGAACAATGCCCAAGCAAAGTGTGGGGTCAGCCTTTGGGGTCAATCCCTTTCCTTTCTCCTTGGTAACCCCATCTGCCAGGGCAGAGTCCTTCCCAGACTCAACCGTCCTAAATGCCTTTTAGTTCTCTCTCTCTCTTCACTATAACCAGGTAAGGCCCCTAGTAAATCTTCAAGCCTCCAACCCTTTTTCCTGTGTTCATGAAAACCAAAAGCTTTTGAAGTGTAAATATCAAGAGAGGAGAAATTAAATTTCAACTGCCTGATTCAGCTGTTCCTGTTGTGCATCATTCAAGATCCAAGTCAAATGTCACCTCCTCTGATGCTTCACCCAATTCTCCCAGGCAGCAGGATTCGAATTCTCCTGAGCCCATACATTCCATATGTACCTCTGTTGTCATATGCTCTTGCCACTACTGTGATAGTCTGTTTACATACCTTGGGTGACTTTAAGGCAAGGACTGCACTGTAATCAGTGTCCCTGCCCCTAAGCCTAGCACAGAGCTACATGTGGGATAAATGCAGGAATGAATGCACTTCTGAATGGAGGAGGACTACGGGAAGGAGATGCTGTCTGTTGACACCCGTTTAGAGACAAGAACCAAACATGTTGAATGGCAGGAATTACCAATGTGAAACTTTATTTGGGTCGAGCTTTGGTGCAATGCGCCCGAGCCACATAAACAAATAAACCGGATGGCTGGGATTTGTTCTGAGTGACTTATTATTGACATAGTTGAGAATGTTAAGACTCTCCTTTCCAAAGTCAATGCCTTCATCCAGTCACTGCCAGACATCTTTCCCTGACGCATTTAACCTGGGCACCAGGGAGCTTCAGAAATAATGGAGCTTGAAGAAAGCACTTTGCATTCATGATTTGGATTAAAATTTAATTGGGGTTTGAGACGGAGTGAGTGGGAAGCTGCTGAGGTTAGTCTTCTAGTGCAAAACGGAGCACATTTTCTGTTTGTGTGAAGTCGCCTATTTGTTTACCCCAACCCTACACTCACTCCACAGTCGCAGTCCTTTTTCATTTCCTATTTAGCACAAGGGCTTTGGGTCTCTACAGAGAGGTGGCCAATTACATAAACATGGGTGGGAGACACTTATTCTCATAACCCAAAGGCTCTAAAACCTTCTGTTTGCTATTATGTAGGTATAGTGATGGGTGTACCATTATAAGTCGGGAGTGTCAACATAATGCACTGAGAGAGATTGAAAATGGTTCATAGGAGGGAGGGTGGGAGAGAAGGCAGAATGCTGACACTACTTGAAGAGGAGGAGCCATTTTGAGAAAGTACAATTTAAAAAATAACGCAGCTTTTTGGATCTTATGGCTAATACTTATGGAGTGGAGTCCAGAATACTGCCAGTCCCTTTGAATGGGCATAGGGAATTTCAGGGGAAGCCTTTATGATAAAGTTGTTGGCATACACAAGTGACCTTCCTTTGTTAGGTTATGTAACTGAGGCTTGTTGGGGATGGGAAGAGGGGTTGTGGAAAGACAAACCATGACTTCACCTCCATTATAAACACAGGAAATCAGTGGTGCTTCAATAGGACTTTGTAAGTTGGATTTTACAAGCCGCAGGAAATACCATGGCAGAACCTAAGCCTACATTAAGGCGAAATGAAGTACAGCTGGCTGCAAAATTCCTGATTCTCAATTAGGATATAGATACTGAAAATGTGCAGGGCTGGGAGAGTATAAAGGGACGCCCACACACCCAATGTATAAATGTTTGCAAGTAACAAATCAAGTGAGCAAACTGGTAAATAAAATAGGATTTACCCTCCTAATTGACAAATTTACCTTCACAATGGTCTGGTTAGAGTTCTGAGATTCCTTGGCATTCCACGCAAGAACATAACAGTTTGGAAAGAGACAGCAGCCAGCAGTCCCTGATCCCTCTATCTGTGGTCCACCCCATCCACGTTATGCCCTACCCCTGGCCCCTTCAGGTATCAGGAGGCTCTCTGAATGCAGGTATATGGACACTCCAGAAGAATGTCAAAGTTCTGTCTACAACCCCCTATACAGCTGCTCTTTGGTCAACCCTCAGGGCTAGGGTGTCTGTCCTCAGGAGGCTGGACATGGGGAAGAAACCCAGGAAGCAGTCTCCTAGCCCTTTGGATCCCCAATACCCAGTGTGTAGGGTGTCGAGCGGGGGACCCTGCTGCTCAATGCGCCATTTGTCATGCAAAGTAGCCTGCGGGGTCTCTGGTCCCGCTCCCCACATAAGAATGCAGGATATGGCTAGGCCAAAAAGGAACATCCACGGAGCCATAGGTAGGGGAGTCATACCACTGTAGTCTCACTGGAGGCTGGATCCACACGACCGGCAACCTGCTGTCTGCTTCTCTGCCTGCCAACCAACCGACTGACCAACCAATGCAGCCGAGGCAGTTGTATCAGTGGCTAATTGGCTAACTGGTTACAGCTGACGGTCAATTAGCCGCAGATGATGGCCATCTACTACCCGAGTCAGCACCTTTCCACATAAGGCCGAGAGCCTGGAAACTGCTCTCTGGGACTCTGTCCCCACACTCCACCCCTACAGGGTTGCGCCTCACAATCTACGCGACAAGTATCTTCCGCGAGGGTCCCTGTGCGAGGAGCCTGGAGGTGAATGCAGTATCCTGGACACAGCCAGGCTCTCTGGGCACAGCCAGGGTTTCTCAGGGCACCACCAGTCCTTCTGGGCACAACCAGACTTCCTGGGCTTCTTAGGGTACCACCTGTCTCCTCCTGCCCTCCTGGCAGGCGGTACTGTCGCACTGTAACCACGCGCCAGGGCTGTGGCAACACTTGAGGAGGGTGGTGAGCATGCCCGCGTGTCACCGCTTTCACCACCCGGATCCGGAGATGGAACTCTCCTACCGACGTCTGTAAGCTGAGGCCATGTGGCACGTCCACCCCTAGAATATACTCTGGAACGGGGGAGACATAAACCTTGTAGGTACGAGGGGGAAGCCTTCCTATACCCAGTGGTAAGGAAACAGCTATTACAGTCATAGTCTTTCCCCCGTAGCCATCAATGCACATTGCTGGTCTGGGGAACCGTTCTGGGTTCCCATAGACAAGACTGCAGTCTGCGCCAGCGTCAACTAGAGCCAAAACCCTCTGCACATTAGAAGGGGACCAATGTATGGACAGTTCCACGTGGGGCCTCCGGTCCCTGCTCGTCCCCTCTGACCGGGTACCTTGGCCCCACCCCTAATCAAGCTGCAAGGGGTCAGCCTCAAGCGGCTGCATGAAGTCCTGGAGGGACACAGGTCGCGCTTTCCCAGACTTCTCCTTTAGGCTTCTCCGGAATTGCTGTTTTGGACACAACTGTTTCCAAATTTCCAACAAGAGCGTATTGCGTTGTCGGTCTATCTTCTCCCGATCGACTCCTGCTGCCATGAGATCACACCACATCTGTGCATGTGTAACTCTCTGAGGACTGTGACCTCCCCCCTTTACGTTTGATTTGGGCTTCCAGGTCTCAACTGCGTGGACCTCCTGTCTTAACTTCCTTTGCCTCCGGCTTTCAACATCCCCTAGGGTGGCCATGGCAGTTGTAACTTCATGGATCCGTTGCCCCACATAGGGCGTAAGAATGGCGACCAAGGATCCAAAAGCACTCGCAGGTGCAGTATCCAAAACCAGATCGCTCATGCTGGCAGTAAAAAGCTCGTCATCCGGCATTTGCATATTAGGGTTGAAAATAGCATGTCTCATACCCATTTCACGGATGATTTGAGTGAGTTCCATATATGACTGCCATTGACTCACAGTGTCTGGCAGCTCGCCAGCCTGTCCCCACACTGTGTGTCCTGCAGCAGTGAGCCACTCCATTAGAGTGTGGTTGCCCTGGTGTTGGGCCAACCTGTGGCAGTTCTGTAACCTTTGCCACAGGGACGGATGCACTGTCACAAAGGCTGGCTTTTCCATCTCGCCTGGGTAGCATGCTGTCTGCTCCCTCATCCCATAAACGTAACAGCCAAGCCGAGACTGGCTCTCCAGGGCGCTGTCAGTACCGCCTCCCCAGCTCCTGCAACTCAGTGGGAATGTAAGGGGTGTAGGTTGTGAACTCAGTCACATCTGGGTTGCCAGCAGCAATGCCCCCGGGGCCCAAAGGTTGCTCATGCTTTACCTTTTGCTTCAAGATTGGCTGGGCTTGGGGGTTGGGAGCTACATTGTCTCCACTCGCTTCCTCCGCCTTTGCTTCAGAATCTCCACTGTGGGGCGCCTCTTCTAACAGGCGGACCCGAGCTTCCAGCGCCTCTAACCAGTACAGCTGGTGCGGCACCTGAGTCATTTTGAGCGCCTTTTCCATATTGAGACTCAAGGCCGTGAGGAACATCCAGCCCACATGGCTGGCTGTAGCCTTCGCCTCCTCTGGCAACTGCTCAGCCAAAACCTGCAGGGCCCTCTCCACGCTGGCCAGAGAGCCATCCATGTCCTCCCAACCCTCCTTGGGGGTCCAATTTCTGAGAACAGTGGCCACCGGGCACCACACACTGTGTGGGGACCACACATCCTCCTGCCCAGAGTCAGACTCCATTCCTACCTGGCCTGAATCTTGCTCGCCGTGCCAAATGTCCGATTGGGTGGAAGCCTCGGTGTAAGATGTCCACAGCCCTCGCAGCCTACAACAGCGGACTACCAAAAAGCCAGTAGTGCCTACTATGGCCAATAGGGCGGCATGCCATCCAGATGCTCGAGAGGAGCACCAATTCACCGAGGGGGTCACATCTCTCCCAGGCAGACTGCGCTCCCCGTCTCTGGTGCTGCTCCTCATGGGCTTCCTGAGACTGAGTTTTCACACGCACAAACTGCTCCACCATCCCTCAGAGAGCTTTGGCCGGTGCCATACCCTGTGTTCTTACATAGGGAGCGGGACCAGAGACCCCACAGGCCACCTCGCACAACTGGCGCAGCGAGCAGGGTCCCCTGCACTACATAGGGTGTGTGTGTGGGGAGGCTACACAGGCTCCTGGTAAGCGTGTCTCCATGAATCTAAGGAATCTTCACTTTGCACTCAAGGGCATGGCCATAGGAAGACCAGAATGGAGCTCTCCAGTCTAAGAACAAGGCTGGGTATAGGAAACTTTGAATGTAAAATGAACAAATAAAACAGAAACAAACTCAGATACAGAGAACATTTTGATGGTTGTCAGATTGGAGGGGGATAGGGGACTGGGTGAAAAAGGGGAAGGGATTAAGAAGTACAAATTACCAGTTATAAAAACAGTCATGGGTATGTAAAATACGGCACAGGAAAATAGTCGATAATACTGTAATATCTACGTTTGGTGTCAGATGGGTACTAGGCTTATCAGGGAAATCACCTCCTAAGTTATATAAATGACTAACCACTATGCTGTACACCTAAAACTATAATATTGAATGTCAACGGTGGGGACAGAGCCAGGAGTGCAGTTTCCAGGCTCTCGGCCTCATGTGGAAAGGTGCTGGCTCAGGTAGTAAATGGCCATCAACTGTGATTGCATGGCCATCAGCTGTGGCTAGTTGGCTGTCAGCTGTAACCAGTGAGCCATTGGCCACTAATATAACTGCTGTGGCTATGCTAGCAGCAAAATGGGGACTAGCAGGAAGATGGGGGGTGGCAAGCACGAATTGCAGTTAGCACGGTGGAGTGTGGGTTGCGGATTGCAGAGAAGTGGATGGCAGGTTGTGGATAGTGTGGCTCCTGCTTCCTGTGTCTCCAACCCAGGCGCCAGCGAGACGATAGTGGTATGACTCCCCTATCTATGGCTCTGTGGATGTTCCTTTTTGGCCTCACAATGTCCTGCGTTCTTATGTGGGGAGCGGGAACTGAGACCCCGCATGACACCCTGCATGACACAACTGTAATTGAAAAAAAATTTTAAATAAATTTTAGAAAGGGAAGTGTTACAGTCCTTCTATGTATCTATGTATCCTCTAAGATAACCAGGGACTCAAACTGATTACTGTGTAGCCTCTGCAGCAACATCCTCATTGGCCTGCCAGCTTCCACCCTGTCTGGAAGGGTTTCACTAGTGGGCATGAAGAGCAAAGGGAGAGATCCAGGCCCTATTTTTAAAACGCATTTATTCTGAAATTTTCCAAATACACAGAAGTGAACAGTATGGCATAATAACCCCCTGCATTTATCACCCAGCTTCAGTAATTACAATGATCAATGTTTTGCCAAATTGTTCACCTATTCCCCAACTTTTTTTCTGGAATATTTCAAAACAAATCCCAGGTACGGTGTCAGGTACACCGAAGCACTTATGAGCACTTCTTTTTCCCTTTCCCCCAAGAGTACTTTAAAACAACCTCGACATGAGTGTGCGTCTCTGATTGATGACTCTTTCCTTTAACACAATCACTGTGATGTTATCACATCTAACATTTACCGTCATTCTTTAACAACATTGAATATCAAAGGCTCATTCACTTTCCCTGATTGTCTAAAAAATGTCTTTTTACAGTTAGTTTGTTTGACTCAGGGCAAACAAAGTTCTGGCCTTATTGTAGCAGGATGGAAAGCCCTTCCATGTGGTTTAATAACCAGAATCGCTCACACACCTTATTCTGAAAACCTCAGCTGAACAGCACGGCAAGGTCAGAACTGATAAGCCTCCAGCTTGGGAGTTGTGGCCTCTGACAATGAGGTCTCGGTGGGAACTAAAGGCAGCTGAGCCCCTGGCTGCTTTGGAGTAGCTCTCTCTGCAGCCCAAGTCAAGAGCTTCCAAGTATTTATAGGATTTAGGTCACTGAGCAACAGCAGACACACAATGAAGTGGGATCCTTCTCTCTCTGGTACCGCCTCTGCTTTTCAGGGCTTGACCTTTCTAGTTAAAGGCCAACAGCAAGCTGCATGGGGTGCTACAATGAGCTGAAAGCAAGGACTGCAGACCGATTTCTCTTTCTGGCCCTTCTGTCTGGGAGGCTTTGAACGCAAGTCTCTCACCAATCAGTTTCTTCATTTCTGAACTGAGAGAGAAGGACTCCACAATCTCTGAGACTCTGCAGCTCTAGCATCCTATAATTCTAAGCCGCAAAGCCACCAAGTGGCCACTATGGTTCTGGCACCATGCTAGATGTTGGGAGCACACAGATGCCTCTCCTTCTAGATTACAAACTTTTAATGGGGAGGGAATGTATCTTATTTTGGCACTACCAGATTCTAGCACAGTGCCAAGCACATAATAGTCAGTCAATCAATGTTACTGAACGAAGTACCTAATCCAACAACCTATTATTGAGGATTCACAATGAGCCAAACACTGTGCTACGCCAGGGTTACAACAATCTCTCTGAAGAGGCCAGTATTTAAATAAGGAGCTGTTCAGTGGAGAAGAAAAGTTCTCTAACTGTAACAGAAGTGGTCATGGGTCATAAATACTTAGACGTTGGGCTGCTGGCCCCAAACTATGGGTTTCCTGCTCCTTGAATCAAACCCCTGCTCCAACAGGAACACCAGAGTGGTCCTATCAAAAGGGAGGTGTCTGTGCCAGGAATGATGCAGACTGGTTAATGTTCCATAAGTAAACGCAATCATTCTCACATCTTCCTAAAGATGGAGTCCACCCAGGACAATGGCATAGTTCCTCTTCAACATGTGCAAAAACTAGGGTTTCCGGGCGGGAATTCCCACCCGTTCTTGGGAATTTTTTTTCGCTTTTCCCTCCCTGAATCCCAAGAAAAGTTGGTCGGGAAATCGGGAAAATCGTCTCCTTGAACCCAGGTGGTTGGTAGTATCGGTTATCACTTTGAAAAAACGATTCATCGTGGAGAACAGAAAACAGTTTGTATCTCGGGATTCCAGAACGGGAAACTGAAACAAATTTCTGAGAACGGGTAGGAATTCCCGCCCGGAAACCCTAGCAAAAACTACAGGGTGGGAGAGGGTCCCTATCATCGGGATTGCCTATAGGTGAGGACCGTGAGCCCTCAGGATGGGGGATATGCCACTGGTGGCTGTTGTGTCTGGTTGGGCAGGGAGGGTGAATCGATTGTTCAAAGTCCCTCTGGGTCCTTGGGTGGGACAAGAATTTATTGAATTCAGAAAGCTGGTACTGGCAAGGTTTTGAATCATGACTTAGCATAAGCTCCCTTTACATGTGATAGACAATTGCCTTATCCTCTACCTAAGAACCAACATAAACATACGGCCTCAAGAGAAGACTTCCAGGAAGCTTTCCAGTAAAACAAAACCCAAATCCCTTTCAAGACATTAAACAGGTTCTGCGGTCTCGAGACAATAGCATCACTGCCCTTTTCCTCCTGGTACACATCTCAGAGGCCTCCACTCTCACTGTCCACAAAACACACTGTGTGGAATGGTCAACTCCCTATGTTGGAACAGGCAGTCTCTGAAGATGTCATTAAAGTGTAACTTTAGAACTGAAGAGATCTTGAGATCATTTGATCTAGCCCCTGCCCCATTTCACAGACAACTTCCTTCCTCTGAGCCTCTTCAGCAACCCTGGAGAATGCAGGAAATTCTCCACAGTGAGTGAAGATGTGAAGATACGCTGTCTTTCTAACCAGGAGGAGTTTGCAATCCTAGCTAATTACAGCCAGCACTGGCTCACTGCTGTGCTGTGATTTGGAGTCTTCAGGCTTCTGTGTGGCTTAGCACATGTGGTGGAAAAAATAAAGAACTTTGCAACAGATACCACGAGATGCACTTGAAGCCACATATGTGCAGGCAGGAGTCTCTGGCAGGATGCAGCTTAAAATCAGACACACATGGCCCCAGCAGAGACCAGGGCTTCCAATTAAGGCTCAGAAGTTTTAAGAGGAAAAGCTGGAGGGAAGAAAAAAACCCAACAACTTGTTAACAATTAGCGGTCTAAATTCCTTTTTAAAAGGTAGGTCCAGGGACCGGTCAACAAGAGGAAATATTTCACTGAGAAATCAGAAAAATAGTAGCACTGTTAGACTCCCTTTACCAGAAAGCTCAAAGCAGTTTATGATTATGAAATTACTTACAACTTCTCCACATGGGACTCAGGGTAGGCAGAATATTGTCCCTATTTTAGAGAGCAGAGAGACAAAGTCATAGCAAAGCTTCTACTCTCTTTCATTTGATACTTGAAGGAATAACTAGACTCATCAGAAATCCCTTAACAAGTATGATTTTTATTTTTCAAAGAGCTTGTTGATATGCTATCTGAAGAAGAGATGATACATATTCTAAAAGTGCCAATGCTCCTTCTCCTGGGTATCTACCCCAAAAATCTGAAAACATTTATCCATAAAGACACGTGTGCTCCAATGTTCATTGCAGCTTTGTTTACGGTGGCCAAGACATGGAAACAACCAAAATGTCCTTTGATAGATGAATGGATAAAGAAGTTGTGGTATATATACATAATGGAATACTATTCGGCGGTAAGAAAAGATGAAATAGGACCATTTGTGACAACATGGATGGATCTTGAGAGTGTAATGCTGAGCGAAATAAGCAGACAGAAAAAGCAGAGAACCATATGATTTCACTGATATGTGGTATATAAACCAAAAACAACAAAAGAACAAGACAAACAAATGACAAACAAAAACTCATAGACACAGACAATACCTTAGTGGTTACCAGAGGGTAAGGGGGTAGGCGGGTGGTAGATGAGAGTAAAGGGGAACAAATATATGGGGATGGAAGGAGAACTGACTCTGGCTGGTGAACACACAATAGGATTTATAGATGATGTAATACAGAATTGTACACCTGAAATCTGTGTAACTTTACTAATAATTGTCACCCCAATAAACTTTAATTAAAGAAAAAAGTGTCCATGCTTATATAAGAAAGGGGGTACAGGAAGAATCTAAATTCATGTTTACTTGTATTGGCATAAATAAGTGCTGGAAGGATAACCAAGACACTAGTAAGTGGTTTCTTGTGGCAGGGATGAGGCAAGGGTCGATGAACACAGAAGTAGGAGCAAGACTTGTAATGTGTAACTTTCTATCACTTTGCTTTTTGAATTATGAGAATGCTACCTATTAAATAATAAAGTTAAATGCAAACATATTCTGTGGAAAGATAAAATAAGCAATGAACCTGCAGTTTTCCTTCTGAGTAGGATGCCTTTTGGGGGAACAGAATATAGCACACTTCTCCTATATGATCTAAAGAGGAAGCGGGGAGAGAGAGTATGCAACCCCACTGAACCTACAGAACAAATGGGAGTCCAGACACTTGCAGGGACCTTGTTAAGGTCACCCTGAAAGTCGTGGGCAGTATTTGCAGCAAATTCTCCATAGCAGTGTCTGCTGGTCAAAGTTGATGTTGGGCCCTCTCTGAAATGGTGGATAACTTACAATCTCATTTAATGAGGGTGAGACTCCAGTTGTCAAGTTGGTTTGTTTCCTTTTTTACTGGCCTATGCTCTTGACAGCAACTAGAATGATTTTATTAAAACACAAATTTGAGCATGCTGCACAAATGCCCCCATGACTCCCAAGAGCTCTTCCTTCAGGTGAAGTCCAAATCGCTCAGCACCAATGGTTCTTACAATGGTGCTCACTGAGCTCTCTGCCTCATCTCCCACCTCCTTTTGACGCCTCACCTTTTCCACTTTATGTCATTTCCTGAACATGTCAGATTCCTCACACCTCTGTGGCCCTGCTCACGCTGCTGCCTCTACCTGGACTGCTGTTTCCCTTTCCTCCAGCTGGCGAATTCCTACTGCTCTTCTAAGACCTAATGCCACTAGCTCCACTAGGAAGCAACATCTAACTCAGTCCGGGCCTCAGCTCCCTCACAGTGTGCAGCTGGCTGATTGTCTGTGCTGCACAGCACCCTGTTGTTACAGCATCTTCTACTTTACACAGCAACTCTACACTGCAACGATCTGTTTCTGTGTCCGTCTCCCAGTAAACTGCAAACTTCTGCAAGGTGGGCTTCATGGTCGTTCTCCTTTATGGGCACAGACTGTGACGTCTGCTGAACATCAGTGAACAGCTGGTAAGCACTAGCACAAGGCACCTTCTAATACCTCCCTTCATTAAGCACTCCACACATCAAATCCTCACCATAACCCTAGGAAATAGATACTAGTGTTATCACGATCTTATAGATGAGGAAACGGAGGCACTGCAACATAAATTACAAGGCTATTGCACAGCAAGATTTTGAATCCAGGTAGTAGCATCCAGAGCCCATGCTTTAAACCAGTATGTGACAATGCCTATAAATAAATGAATGAATGAAATAACTAGAAATCAAATCCCCATTCCTAAGGCAACGGTCCTCCAGGTTCCAATTTCTGCAATTGGGGATCTGGGAATCTGGGCTAAGGAGGGCACCTTCCAAAGTCAACGCCAGCGTTTTAACTGAAGGAGCTCACATTTGTACAGGGCCGGCTGGAACAAAACAGCCTTGCTCTCTAATTACTGCTACATGCTGACATCTCCTCATCCACAAGCACCAGAAAAATCCACTCAAACTTTCCCCTACCCACCTCGACGGCCACCCTGCATCCTTCCCATTACAGTGAATCTTGAGATTTTGAGGTTTCTTCATGATGATCTAGATCCAAACACAATGCACATAGAAAGAGGAAAGATTTCCTACTAACTCTCTAGCCAGTGGTCAGTAGTTTCTACCTATGCTCTTCAGAATTCTTTCCTGGAACAGGGCTGAAAGATCTGTCTGGGCACGAAGACCAATCTGGGGCCCCTGCACTGCTCCACTGGACGGCTGTGCCTCATCCAGGGTGAGGCTGGGCCTGTCTGCCATTGTTGCCAGATCGGACCAGATAATTTACAGGGATGGAGGGTCTGAAATGTTTCCTCTGGGGCATGTATCTCCAGTCTCCTCCAAACTTGCTTAAAGCTGCCCTCTGGGTATAAACATTGGTGAGTGAGATTGCTGGTGAGCACAGTCTGAGGAGAAACCAACACCCCTAGGGTAACTGAATGACGGGAGAATGAGCCTCCTAAAGGAGACTGTAGTGGAAACAGATTCAGGTTTGGAGAGAAAGCCCTTAGGCTAGAGGCTTGGCTCTGCCATTCCCTAACTTAGAGACTCTGAATAAGTTATTTACCGGATTTGAGCCACATCTGCATAAAATGTTAACAGCTTCCTCATGTGTTGTGAGGAACACATGAAGTATTATATACAAAAGGGCTTTGTAATCTAAATAGTGAATTCCAAGCCTGGTTACTTGTCAGAATCACCAAGATTTTAAAAAAATAACAATACAGATTTCTGGATTCTTCTCAAACCTACTAAATTAGAATGTCCAGAGTAAGAATCCAGGAATCTATATTTTCAAAAACTCCCTCTGTGCTCTGAAGCACACCTGCAATTCTAAAGCACTTTATAAAGGTTGGCATTGCTATAATTCTGTGGTGAAAGAAGTACCAGGTTTGAGTATTATGCTTAAAGGGCAACCTCTAGAGCTGCCTGACTTACAAGTACAGGATTTCTAAGGGATGTGACTTCACAATGGATGCCCAGAGTAAAAGCCCAACTCTCCACCAAGCTGGAGTTTGGCTACGCATGAGCTCAGGTAGGGCAACTCTCCATGGAGACATAGATGGTTCCTTCTGCCTCTGAGCATTCCCCTAGGAAAAGAACAGTCCCCAAATACACAGAGACAAAAAGACATTCCCCTTGTCTCGGAGAACCTGGAACAAATGGGAGAACCAGAAGCAGGATGTTGCAAATTAGAAATGGGCTCTGCAGTATAAGGCAGTTAGTCATCAAGTGTTTGAGATGGGGATTTGAGCGCCTGAAGTGCAAGGGAGAACCAGAGGGACACTTGTCAATAGTGAGGGGAGGCCAGATTCTGAAGTGAGAGAGCAGAAGGCCTGAGACATGGAACTGACTGGACCATTAACCAAGAGCAGTCTTAAGCAAGTCACTACCGTCTGTGCCAGTTTTCATCTGTAAAATATGGATACAACTCGTCTACTACAGGAAGCTTCATGTGAATCACATGAAATAACAGATGCAAAGGGTTGCAGAGCATGACGAACAGCCGTGCAATGGTTTTTGTTTGTTAAAAGTATTATGACTAATGTACTATGGAACATTCTCCAAAGAATTAAGTCTGTGGATTTGGTACCTGGGCCGGCCCAGTGGCTCAGGTGGTTGGAGTGCCATGCTCCTAACGCTGAAGTTGCTGGTTCAATTCCAACATGGGCCAGTGAGCTGCGCCTTCTACAGCTAAGATTGTGAACAATGGCTCTCCCTGGAGCTGGGCGGCCGTGAGCAGCCAAAGGTCGGCATGAGCTGCCGTGAGCTGCCGTGTGCTGCCATGAGCAGCTGGTGGCCAGTGTGAGTGGCCAGCCAACTGACACACTCAGCCAGGGGGAGTGCAAGACTCATAACACCAGCATGGGCCAGGGAGCTGTGTCCTACACAACTAGACTGAGAAACAACGGCTTGAACTGGGGGGGGGGGGGGGGAAAGGAGGAAGAAAAACCCAAAAAACAAGTATCCTGTATGAATATCATTCTTTGACTCCCCAATCATTCTTGCTCTCCTGAGACGTCCCCAAAGACGAGAGCAGGCTGTTTCTAAATTTTACCCAAAGAGATGGAAGTGCTGATGAGATGCAAAGTCTAAGATTATGCTAGACGACTTTGAAAAGAAAGGTTAAAAGTGAGCAAACTCTTTGGGATAGAAAGGAAAGAGATCCTATAAGGCGTTTCAAAACCAGGAAGTAACAAATGTAGCACCCACCTCCCACCCACTGGAAATAACTTTAAATAATGCATCTCAGAATGTCTCCAGAATAGGCAGTCTGGATTAAGGACTTAATGGGATGGTGTTCCAACAAGGATTCTTGCAGGGAAACCATCTTAAAAATTATTGAATCCTCCGGCAAGTTCAAACTGATAATATCCTTAGGCAAGCCTGGAGCTAGACTGAAATCTTGGTATGGTAAATACCATCAAGTGGAAAATTATTTTATGGCAAAAAAGGAATCTATGGCCAAAAAGGCCTTGAGGCCTTCCCAACCACCATGTTCCCACTTGTATCCCCAACAGCGCTGTGGAAGAGTTGTTAATTATGCTAAGTGAAAAGAACTCCATAAACAGCTTGGCTGGTCACTCGGAATCTGTCGTAGAAATTGAGCTATAGTCATTTATTTTTTCAATAAGTATTAATTAAACATGTACCATGTGTCAGGCATTGTTCTGGCCCTGGAGACACAGCAGTGAATAAAACATACAAATCTTCACCCTCAACAGTTTATGTTCTGGAGGAGAGAACAGATAATAAAGAGATACATGCACTTTACAATGAGTATTTTAGAAAAGAATAAAGCAGAGAAGAGTGGGACGGATTCTTCCTATTTTATATAGGGTGGTCAGATAAGATATTAAATGAATCATGGAGGGAACAAGCCATGTGGACACCTAGGAGAAGAACAATCCTGGCAGAGGGAACAGCAAGTACAAAAGAGCTGAGGCAGTAGCATGTTTAGTGTATTCAAGAATAATAAGTAAAAAAGAAAGAAAGAAAGAACGAAAGAAAGAGAAAAAAGGAACAATAAGTCAATAAGTAGATGGTGTGCCTTCAGTTGAATGAACCAGGAGGTGGGTGATACGAGATGAGATTCACAGAGGTAGTAGGCAGCACACAGCTTAGGGACTTGAAGGGCTTGGCTTGTACTTTGCCTGTGATGGGGAAAATACTGGGGTGTTCTCAGTGGTGGAGTGACTTACGTTTTAAAAGGATCTCTGGTTATGCTGATGAGGATAGGAAAGCAAAAAAGTAAAAACTGGGAGATCAATTTGGAGGCAATTACAAGAATACAAACGTGATGAGAGTGATTTAGACGAGTGTGAGAGCAGTGAAACTGACAGATTTGCCGGTGGATTGAACATGAGAAAAAGTGAGGCAATAAAGATGACACCACGCTGTTGGGCTTGAACTTCTAAGAAGGGAGTTACCGTAACTGGAGACGAGAAAACTCTATATGAGGAGCTGTGACTGAGATGCCTATTTGACGTCTCAAGGAGATGCTGAACCTGGAATCTGGAATCTGGAGTACAGAAGTGAAGACTGGGCCGGAAGTGTAAGTGCAGGGTTCTCAGCATGTGGGTGATACTTAAAGCCACGGGTCAGGGTGATAGGATCACAGGTGTGAGTTTAGACAGAGAAGTAAAGAGGTCTGTGTTTCAACCTGGAGCCCTCCAACATTAGAGGTGAAGACATGAGGATCCCACAGAGGCGCTAGAGCAGAAGCAGCCAGGGAGGTAGGGGGACCAGGAGAGAAGAGCCTCCTGGCAGCCAGGTATCTTCACAGAAATGTCAAGGAAGGAAGAAAGGATCACCTGCATCAAGGGCCACAAACTGACACAACGAGGGTCAAGAATGGACCATTTAGATGCAGTAAGGCCAAGATTGTTGGTGATTTCCGCAGGGGGTAGGACAAAGAAACCTGACTGGAGTAAGTTTAAGAGAGAAGAAGAGGACAGGAAGTGGAAATAGCCGTACAGATATCTCTTTGAGAAGTTAATTCTTTAAGAATCTGGTTTTAATTCTTTAGGTTTTGAAAGAAGAGAAACAGTTGCAATGATTTCTCAAGCTGCTACGCCTGACTGTTACCTTTCACCAGAAGCTCCTTCACTTACAGGATGAGGTACATGCTTGGTTCTGGTGACACATACTGAGGCTAATGACACATACTGAGGTTTTTCCTTCTAGAGACTTATTGAAGGAAGAGGAAGAGGAAAGACCAGGAGGGAGAAGTGAAAGAAGGAGGCAAGACAAAATGTAATACTTTTAAAGATTTTCAGGTCATTTTAAGTTTCCTAAATGGTTTCTTTTTCATTACTGACATCACTAAAAAGTAACTCCCAAATTCCACATAGCCCAGAAAATTTCCCAGGTAAATTTAGCTCAGACATACAATTTTGAACCTTAGTGAATATCGAAAACAACGTGTGATCAGGGAATTGAAGCTCAGAGAAGGGAGGTGACTTTCTGGCTCTCGCCATTATTGTCTGTATGTTCTTGGGCACTTACTTTTAATTTCACTGCATTAGTTAGTCCATCTGTAAAACACAGTTGTAAAAATACCCAATACCTTGGGTTGTAACGAGGATTAAAACGATCATTACATACAAGATTCTTAGAACAGTGCCTGGTACATGGCAAATACTGAAAAAGTATTATTTTAAATTTCTATTGCAAAAGTCAGAGGGTTAGTGTCATATTGGAGTAGCAAGATAGTAAGGTAGAACCACCCTCTTTCTGATACAAATTCTGACATAGAAGTTTATCCTTCCTTCGACAAATGAGACACATTCCATGAGTTAGCTTTTAATCTCTCCCCCTCTATTATCATGTTATTGGCTCCATCAAAAAGATTTTTATTCTGTACTACTAATTTAAAAAGTATACATTAGATGGAATGGACATAATTGACATTCACTTCTCCCTAAAACATCAGACTATACATTTTTTTCTAGTGTACATGGAACATTCTCAAGAATAGACCATATATTGGGACATAAAAATCAGCCTCAGCAAATTTAAGATTGAAATCATACCAAGCATATTCTCTGATCACAAGGCTTTGAAATTGGATATCAACTGCAAAAAGAAAGCAGGAAAAAACACAAATACATGGAGATTAAACAACATACTTTTAATGAATGACTGGGTCAAAGAAGAAATTAGAGGAGAGATCAAAAGATACATAGAAACAAATGACAATGAAAACACATCCTACCAAAATTTTTGGGATGCAGCGAAAGCAGTTTTAAGAGGGAAATTTATCTCATTACAGGCCTATCTCAAGAAACAAGAAAACTCCCAAATAAATAATCTCACGTTACACCTTAAAGAACTAGAAAAAGAAGAACAAGTAAAACCCAAGGTCAGCAAAAGAAAGGAAATAACAAAAATCAGAGCAGAACTAAATGAAATAGAGAACAAAAAACAATAGAAAAAATTAATGTGACAAAGAGCTGGTTCTTTGAAAAGATTAACAAAATTGACAAACCCTTGGCTAGATTCACTAAGATAAAAAGAGAGAAGATACTAATTAACAAAGTCAGAAATGAAAAAGGGGAAGTTATCACGGACACCACAGAAATACAAAGGATCATCCAAGAATACTATGAAGGACTATATGCCACCAAATTCCATAACCTAGAAGAACTGGACAAGTTCTTAGAAACATACAGCTTTCCTACGCTGAACCATGAACCTAGGCAGAACTGGAAAATCTAAACAGACCAATCACCAGTAACAAAATTGAATCAGTCATCCAAAACCTTCCTAAAAGCAAAAGTCCGGGACCAGATGGCTTCACTAGTGAATTCTACCAAACCTTCAAAGAGGATCTAATACCAATCCTACTCAAACTCTTCTAAAAAATTGAGGAAGAGACAGTACTCCCTAACTCATTCTATGAGGCCAACATTATCCTGATACCAAAACCTGGTAAGGACAACACACAAAAAAAACTATAGACCAATATCTCTAATGAATACAGATGCAAAAATCCTAAAAAAAAATTCTAGCAAATCGAATGCAACAATACATTAAAAAGATTATTCATCACGACCAAGTGGGGTTCATCCCCGGGGCACAAGGATGGTTCAACATCCGCAAATCCATCAATGTGATACATCACATAAACAAAATAAAAGACAAAAATCATGATTATATCAACTGATGCAGAAAAAGCATTTGACAAGATACACCATCATTTATGATTAAAAACACTTAATAAAATAGGTATAGAAAGAAAATACCTTAACATAATAAAGGCCATATATGACAGACCCTCAGCTAATCTCATAATTAATGGTGAAAAACTGAAGCCCTTTGCTCTACCTTCAGGAACACGACAGGGATGTCCCCTATCACCTCTGCTTTTCAACATAGTGTTGGAAGTCCTTGCCAGAGCAATCAGGCAAGAGAAAGAAATAAAAGGCATCTGAATTGGGAATGAAGAAGTTAAATTGTCACTCTTTGCAGATGACATGATGCTATATATAGAAAACCCTAAAGACTCCACCAAAAAGCTATTAGAAACAATCAAGGAATACAGTAATGTGGCCAGCTAAAAACAATCAACGTACAAAAGCCCATTGCATTCCTATATACTAACAATGAAATCTCAGAAAAAGAAATTAAAAAAACAATTCCTTTTGCAATTGCAGCAAAAAGAATAAAATACCTAGGAATAAACTTAACTAAGGATGTGAAAGACCTATATGCTGAAAACTGTAAGACATTTTAAAAAGAAATTGAAGAAGACACAAAGAAATGGAAAGATATTCCGTGCTCATGGATTGGAAGAATCAACATAGTTAAAATGGCCATATTACCCAAAGCAATATACAGATTTAATGCAATCCCCATCAAAATCCCAATGGCATTTTTTAAACATACGAACAAAAAATCATCAGATTTGTTTGGAACCACAAAAGACCCCGAATAGCCAAAGTAATCTTAAGAAAAAAGAACAATACTGGAGGTGTCATACTCCCTGACTTTAGCTTATACTACAGGGCTACAATAATCAAAACAGCATGGTATTGGCAGAAAAATAGACAAGTAGACCAATGGAATAGAATTGAGAACCCAGAAATAAACACACATAAATATGGACAGATAATTTTTGACAAAGAAGCAAACAACATACAATGGAGAAAAGACAGCCTCCTCAATAAATGTTGCTGGCAGAATTGGAAAGCCGTGTGCAAAAGAATGAAACTGGACTGCTATCTGTCACCATGTACCAAAATTAATTCAAAATGGATCAAAGAATAAAGCATAAGACCTGAAACAATAAACTGCATTGAAGAAAACATAGGTACTAAACTTATGGACCTTGGGTTCAAAGAACATTTTATGAATTTAACTCCAAAGGCAAGGGAAGTAAAAGCTAAAATAAATGAAAGGGACTATATCAAATTCAAAAGCTTTTACACAGCAAAAGAAACCATCGACAAAATAAAGAGGCAACCAAGTGAATGGGAGAAGATTTTTGCAAACAGTGCCTCCGATAAGGGGCTAATATCCAAAATATACAATGAACTCATGCAACTCAACAACAAAAAAAACAAACAAACCAATTGAAAAATGGGCAGAGGACTTGAAGAGACATTTCTCCAAAGAGGACATACAAATGGCAAATAGACATGTGAAAAAATGCTCAACATCACTAATCATCAGAGAAATGCAAATAAAAACCACAATGAGGTATCACCTCACCCCAGTCAGAATGGCTATCATCAACAAGACAAATAGTAACAAGTGTTGGAGAGGCTGTGGAGAAAAAGAAACCCTCAGACACTGTTGGTGGGAATGCAGGTTGTTGCAGCTACTATGGAAGGCAGTTTTGAGGTTCCTCAAAAAATTACAAATAGAATTACCATATGACCCAGCAATCCCTCTCCTGGGTATCTACCAAAAAAATCTGAAAACATTTATAAAGACACGTGTCCTCCAATGTTCACTGCAGCTTTATTTACGGTGGCCAAGACATGGAAACAACCAAAATGTCCTTCGATAGATGAATGGATAAAGAAGTTGTGGTATATATACACAATGGAATACTATTCAGCGGTAAGAAAACGTGAAAAGGGACCATTTGTGACAACATGGATGGATCTTGAGATTATAATGCTAAGTGAAATAAGTCAGACAGTGTCATGTGGGAGACCCTGCTCGCTGCGCCATTTGTCGTGCGAGGCGGCCTGCAGGGTCTGTAGTCCTGCTCCTCATATAAGAACTCAGGATATGGCTAGGCCAAAAAGGAACACCCATGGAGCCATTGATAGGGGAGTCATACCACTGTCGTCTCATTGGTGGCACTATAGTGTCACTGGAGGCTGGATCCACATGATCTGCAACCACCTGTCTACTTCTCTGCCTGCCAACCAACCGACTCAAGTCTCTCGACTGGACTCCTGACTCGACTCACTGACTTACCGACCAGCGCAGCCACGACAGTTATATCAGTGGCTAATTGGCTAATTGGTTACAGCTGACAGCCAACTAGCCACAGCTGATGGCCATCTACTACTCGAGCCAGCACCCCTCCACGTGAGGTCGAGACCTGGAAACTGCTCTCTGGGGCTCTGTACCCACAGACAGAAAAAGCAGAGAACCATATGATTTCACTGTTATGGGTATATAAACCAAAAACAACAAAAGAACAAGACAAACAAATGAGAAACAAAAATTCATAGACACAGATAATAGTTTAGTGGTTACCAGAGGGTAAGGGGGGTGGGGGGTGGGAGATGAGGGTAAAGGGGATCAAATATATGGTGATGGAAGGAGAACTGACTCTGGGTGGTGAACACCTGAAATCTATGTAATTTTACTAACAATTGTCACCCCAATAAACTTTAAAAAAAAAATTTAAAAGTACTGTTATCGAGGATCTGATGAGTGCTACGTTATTTCATTTTACATATGTCATACCTAATCTTGGCACAATCTATGAGACAAGTTATCCCATTTGACAGGTCAGAAAGCTGGTACAAAACAGTTAAATAACTTGCCCAAGGTCCTACGGCTGAAGCTGGCAGAGCTGAAATTCAAACCCAAGTCCACTGGACTCCGTGGCCTTGCTCCTCCCACAAGCCTCCCAGCACTAAACTCAGTGCCCCCGCACTAAATGTCTCAGGGTTCTGCCAGGGACCTGAGGCTCTAGGGCTTTCATTTTTTGGTCTTTGGGAACAAAAAAAGCAGCTCTATCTGAACTGTATTTTAAACATATGAGTAGGCACTTATGCATCTACTTTCTTGGAGGTGTTTAACACCTGAGTGAGAAATACACTTAACAGTTACATTCATTCTCACCAAACAAGTGCCGCCCTAGTGTCATGGGGGCTGGGCCATGGGGGGACGAGGGGAAGGGAACAGGAAATCATTTGCTGGTGGTTGACCAGGCCCCTTGTGACTTCTCAGAGTTACAGAACTGCCACCAACAGTCACAGCAGTTCCTGGGGAACGAGAACCTTGGGGTCAGCCAGCAGGCACCAGTGGTGACATCATGGGGTACAGCAATGGAAAATATACAATCTCCAAGGGGTTGTTTCTCCCTTTATGAACACAGAGGGCTAAATAAACTAATTATAGTCACCACACCCCCAACCCCCACTGAGGGCAACTGGCATTTACAGGTGCCTTTGCTGTTTGTAGTGCTTTTCTCTCTATTGATCTGTAGCCACAGCCACGCCTAACACATGGTGGAGGCCACAGGGTCCCGGAGGCCTCAGTGTGGCCAAGGACAACCTCACCCCCACTCCATCCCAGCTCCTGCCAGGACACCTGTCACACTGCTACAGGTCCTTTAGGTTCTGATGTGATCATTGTGAGGGACTACAGGGTAGGACGGCTTCCCTAGGGGGAAGAGCAGGGGCCTGACATTCTCACTGTCCATCAGTCCAGGGTGTCCCATTTCCTGCGGCAGGCAATGAGAAGCTGGAAAGTGGGCCTTAGAGGGGAGAGGAAGAGAGACTGTCCCTGTCTCTGGGCCTCCCTCTCTTTTGCTAGGACTCCATGGAGTCTGGCTGTATTTGAAGGCTGGGACCTGGGGGACAGGGGTCTCTGCCACATGGAGGCAGCCAGGCCCAGGCAGAGAGGTAGCTTTGAGGGAACCTCATGAGATTAGGCTGGTCCTAGGAGTAGCCCTGATCCTGAACAGCGAGTCGTCTTGCCCAACTTGTTATACTGTGGCCTCAGCAGGGCTGGGGGGAGATTAGGCAGGAGTCTGTGTGAACATCTGGGCAGGAGGGGAAAAGAGAGATGAGGCGATAATTGGCCCACCTCCCTCTGTGGTCTACACATTGTGAGATTAGAGTGGCCTTGCCCAAAGTCTTCCACTGGGAGGAAAGGGGGGGATTTTCCTTCTGTCTCCCCTTTGGCAAACCTTGTGATTCCCCTCTTCAACCAGGTCTGACACTCAAGTTTTGGTAAACTAGACTTCCTAGACAAGGATTTTATCTAAGTGGGCGATAGTGCAGTTGTGCGATCTGCCCAGGGGTGGAAAGAGCACATTTCTACAACGCAAGCCTCCTTAGAGAGCAGCCAAGACTGAAAGCGCTAAGCTAGGTTTCCTGTGCAAACTGGCCTCAGAATATGAAAGGGGCCCCGATGTCCCCAGCCTCAGATTGGACAGAGATTCCCTATGAAACTCATCATAGCTCCTACTTGTGTCCTAGGATTCCCATTCCTTTTGGAGTTCTTGCCAGCCCCAGCTTCCTGCCACCACTACACAGCTTTTCTGTCCCTAGAGACAGGCGGTGTAACATGATCGGAAAATCCCCCCCCCAATCCTCTCTCGTTGTCCCCACTGCCTCTAACCCAAAATGCATGAAGGTGAGTGTTAGCTAGTGCGGCAAAGGAGGGAAGAGAAACATTCGAATTGCCTCCATTTTTGAACATTTTCAAAAGAGAGGGAAATGTGCTTTTGACTAAAATTCAAGGGATTGAACTTCATGACCTCTCGTCTTTGAGGGAGGGATGCTGTCTCTGTTACAAATGGTCCCAAAGCCAGAGGGCTGTGGTAAGGACTGAAGACCTCTCTCTCTCTCTGTGGTTTGCAGAATCTGGCAAGGGCTGGGAAGCCATATGTTGTGTTCTGAGACTCGAGCATAAACTTCTGCTGGATGTTTGGATTTGGGTTTTTAAATTACTCCCTGTTTTGGGGGGGGGGAGAGAGAGAGAGAGAGAGAGAGAAGGGGTATGTGTCTACGCGTGTGCTCTGAAGGGGGTGGGGGAAACGATGGGGTGGGGAGAGGAGGAAGAGGAGGAAAAGAGGAGCAGTTATCATTACGGACTTTCTCATCAGTGTTTCTCAAGCAAGTTCTGCTGTTTCTCTCACTGGCCACAGATGAGGCAGACGGCTCTAAAAGATTATGGCTCAACTGAAGCTGCGCTAGTCACAGGGATCTTTTGATTCAGCTTCTGGCTGGTCTCTGCAGAAGCCCAATAAAGCATCACGTGCCCTATTGCACTCCTCATAGGCATTGACAGCAGGGCTACAAACTGTTCTGACAGAGGCAGCCACCTCCTCCACTGGCAGCAGTGCAGTCCTTCTGGATCAAGGAGTCCCACCCTGGACTGCCAATCAATAATAACAAGCAACATTTCTTGAGTGTTATGTGCCAAGCACTATGTAAGCCTTTCATATTCATCTCGTTTAATCTTCAATGATAACAACTCCATGATGCAGCTACTAGTATTATGCCTATTTTACAGACAAGCAAAGGAGAAGGTAAATAATTTGTACAAGATCATGCAGATAGTGAGTGGGACCCGGGCTCGAACTCAGGTTTGCCTGACACCTCTCCTCTTCACCACTATTCTCCCTTGCCTTCCTGTCATCAGCTGCAGTGCTTCCCTGCTGGACTCTAGCAGCTGGCATTGCTTCAACTGTGAGCAAGGCTGGCAAGAGAAAGTATACTTGTAAAGTGTTTGAAGTTAATTCTCAACACCATTAGCATCTCCAGTTTTATTGATGAGGAAACTGAGGGTCACAGGTAAATATTCAAACTCACACAACTGAGAAGCAGCACAGCCAGGATTCAAAGCCAGGACTGAGTTCAGTCCTGTGCTTCCTCCATTTTATTTATCACACTGTCTCTGGACCAGATTCCTGTAGGAAGGAGTCTGTCTCTCAATTGCTTCAGATTTTAAAGTAAAGGTGGAAGAGGGAGCTCAGAACATTTTTCTTAAGTGTCCCATAAATACATTTAGTTGGGATTTTGGAAAAGACTTGAACCTAAGGGTCAATGTGTAGACATTTCAGGGAGGCAGATTTTTGAAGAACTTCCGAATGATCAAATATGTCCAAAGGTAGCGCAGCCTGGTCAGGTGGAGAGCTCCCTGGTGATGGAGGAGTTCAAGCACGGTCTGATGAACACTTCGTGGCACTCCTGCAAGGGAGTTTATAGGGAGCCGCTGTTGTGCTGGCCATCCACTATCTGAGCACCCTTCTTATTTAGGGGCATTGCAATGTGGGTGACAGGGGACCCCCACTAAGGAAGCCAGTGGGGCAGATGCTCTGTCTTTCAACTTCCTGCCAGATATCACCCAGGCAGATGACCTAGACTTAGCCAATCAACTGCTCCTATTAAGAACTTGAAACCTGAAAGGAGTGACCCAATGTGCAAGGATGGTGGCAAGTATGTGGCAGCAGTGTCCTTGGCCCCTGTTTTCAGAGCCTGGTTATCTAGGCTTCGGGTCAATTCTGTGAGCTGCCTAAAATCTTCTGTTAAGTTAGCCAGAGGTGGTCTCTGACATGGTACATAAGCATCTAATAGAAGGCTGGCTTAGAACAGGTCACCAAGCTGGCTGTATATCTGAATCACTGGTGCAGCTCAGTAAGAACACAGATCACAGGTTCCAGGGTCACCAAGACCTTCAGAATCAGAGTCTTCAGGGGTACACTCTAAATATCGATGTTGTTTTAAAACTCCCCAGATGATTCTGACATACAGCCAGATTTGGGAGGACTGAAATAAGTAAGCTCTATAGTCTCCAAAATAAAATACTATGATTCTCTGAAAAATTCTTACCAAGAATTTGGGCATGGCTCTTCGGCAAATGCAAGATATCTATAATTTATTTACATTTACTAACAAGGTTATTTCATTGGACAAATAGCATACACTCCCCGGAGGGCAAAACTATGATAGTCCTTCCATTTCCACAGGATATTCCTTTCCAAGGGCTTGCCGCATCCACAGACCTTTACCACAGCTGACATAAACTCATGCCTTTCTCAGTGGGTGAGACCCATGATTTCATGTGCATTCATCCATACAATGCCATAATGTCAACCAAGCACAAGACCTTTTACTTCCCAAAGCAAGGTCTCCTTCATTATGTGGTGCTGCTCTTACAATCTACTGTGCCCCTTCTGTGTGCCCGAGGAAAGCCTCATATCCATTCTGTGCCTCAACCTCCCCGTCTGAAATGAGGACTACTAATACCATGCTGTCTTGTTCTGTCTCATGGCATAAGGACAAAAGAAGGCTGGAAGCTTGGCACATCTCCAAATTCTGATTATAAACCCTCAGAAAGGACGCATTTTAGAGATGGAAGCTGAACATCCAGTCAATTTCTGGGGCTCAGTTCAGAAGCGTAGGTCCCTATATCACCATTGCTCATTCATCCTGGAGCAAAATGTCCATTCATCCTGGAAATAACTGCTTTTAAGAAGGTGTGACTCAAGGTCACTAGAACTTTGTTTCAGAGGGATCTGTTTTGTTTTGTTTTGTATTTTTAACACCATGGGTAGGAAGGGACCTGTGAAGTCCAGTGAGTCCTCCCCTCACTTCCCAGCACTCAGAGTGTTTTGGTCAGGGCATTTTCTAGGGCAGGAAATTCCATAGCCGCCCTCAGTAGCCCTCCTGGTGCTCAACAAGGCTGGATGAAAGAGACTAGAACACACTGGGCCCTGACTATGCAAAACCATCATTCAGGGGCGGCATGGAAGAGTGCATGAGAGTCCCTGGGTCCATTTGGGCTGCTAAGAAAGCCCCTGTCATGTGGTCCCTTTCTCTGGAGAAGCTTCCAAGCCCACCCTGGGGGTATATCTGCCAAGGCTGCTCCATAGAAAAGTTAACTGACCTCCCACCTCCTCATCTACAGCTTCAGATCAGCCACTAGCCTCGAGAGGACCTTGAGGACAACTTAGCCATTTGGTTTCTGTACAATTTGCATCTGTACAGAACACATAAATTTATCTTCCAGCATCTTCAAAATGTACACAGCTGAATTCTACTGCTGACTTTGGCACTCGCTCCTGGTATCTGAGGAGAACAGATTCAATTAAAAAGGAAGTAACAGATGCCACAAATCACTTCCGCATTTTGAGAGAAGTCCCCCCCCCCCCCCGCAAATGGCCTGAATTAGTTGATAATGAACAGCAGTGCAGCAAAACAAGCTGTCATGACAACTTCCAACTTGGCTGCCACCCAAGGGGAAGCTGTGGGTTCTTCCTCCTAGGTGGTCTTCATGCCTGGCACATTCTTCTGTCTGGTATGGGTATTGTGTGTGCAGAACTTGGCTGGAGGTAGACAATGAACAAAAAAATATCAACCCTGGGGTGCTTTTTAGCTTTGAGATTCTTTGCTTTCACTTCCTTATCCTCAGTATCCTTGTGAGGGGTGCGTGTGTGTTTGTGTGGACGTCAGGAGCAGGATTAGTACCGCACTTTAGAGGTCGCAGAAGAAAGCCCACGGAAAGCAGGGGATTTGCCCAAACTTAAACAGAGGAAATCTGTTCTGTCAGGAAAGCTCGGTTCTTTTCCCTCATGCGTTTGTGCCCCGCACGCAGAATGAGGGAGTGATGAGGCCGAGGCCAGGCTGCCATGCCCCAGGAGCGCGCGCCGGGCAGGCACAGGTACCTGTGTTCCTGGGACACGTCCTCGCGAGGCACTTGAAGGTTGCGGATGCCGGGCCTTCCTTGCCTACCACTCAGGCCTGCTCTCCAAGTCCACATTCTGGCCTGAGCTCCGCTCCACCCTGCCTGCCTCCTGGGAGCCTACCTAGCACTCAGGGGCAAGCGTCTTGTCATTGATGACTTGGAGTGGGGTCCACCTAACTGGAGAGTGTGGCAAGGAAAAAAGGAAGGAAGGAGATGAATTTTTGAATGAGATTCAATTGCCTCTCCTCTTTTTCCTAAACACTGAAAAGACTAAGAATTCCAAGGCTTGGACTAAGGATGGGGTCCCTCCCCCAAAAGACATATCTGTTGCAGAGATGTTTAGAGCCTGGAACTATAAGGCTGAGATGCTTCCTTGCCAGAGATTTTAAAGAGGACGGATGGGGCTCCCTTTGGGGGAATCTTGCCTGCATGTAGAGGCATAAAATTAGCAGTGCTCAGACTTTTCCTTCCATGAATTATGTTTCCAGCAGTCCTCAAGCAACAGGGCTCCCACACTTCCTAACCCTGTGACTTACTGGTGACCTTGTTTGCTGAAACAAGAGTCAAGATCAATGTTTTGCCTATGGCCTGTCAACAAAAAGCCTGGTTTCAAAATTAAGATTGTCCCAGAAAATCCAAGATATGCACTTAGCTGTTCCCATGACCTTTCCAACACCTCCCCCAGGTCCCCCCCAGCCCTGCCCCCAAAGCCTACACCTGGGCTTCCTCTCCCCATGGAATGAGAGAGCAAAAGCTCTAGGGAAGGGGTGTGCAGCACGGGCTTTCTGTGTTCCCACAGCTCACCGATTTTGTCCCCCCAGCTCTCCCTAGTATGCCCTTCTAGGGCAACCTTCACGCCTACTACCACTTCTGCTTTGGCACCTTTGTTTTCCCATTTCAGCTGTGTCAGGGCCAGCTACCGTTTAATTACAACTAAAGATCACATGCTTCTGGAGGCAAACGGAGACAATGCAACCCGTTGGATGAGGGTTTCACTTCTAGCTCCATGACTTTTCAGATGGGGGACATCAAGTATGGTACTTAATGTCTCAGAGTCTCCAAAAATGGGAGGAGGCTGTAGCTACCTAGCAGAATGGATGTGATGCAGAGTGAGATAATATATGCAAAGGACAGTACTATGCCTGGCATATAACAGCCTGCACAATAATCGGGGCAGTTTCTCTCTTGCCAGGCCAGGGGACTGGGATATGGCCAAACATACCACTTTGGCCAGATTAGCACCTGCTGCCTCTCACCATTAAAGCAACTACTTTTGGAGCCATAACACAAATCCTTCTTTAACCATTGGTCTTTCATCTGGGTGACTTTCTTTCCCTTACTTCTACCCCCAAATAAAGAAAACTTAAGAGAGTTGACTATTTCTACCCTCTACCACCTCTAGAAAGTGCAGCCCTTAAAGAAACCCTGGGACAAAGTTCTCTATTTAAAAATACATATGTATAAACAACTGTTTCCAGAGACATCTGTCCATAATTTCTCTGGGGATAACAACCCTCTAAAATCCCAGCTGCCTTAGAATAGGGCAATTCTCTTATAACCTGCTGCAACTGAAGCTTCTCCAGTCCCCTGTACTCAGGCCCCTGTGGAAACTATTTTCATACCCGTTGGCCTCTGTAACCTTTCACAAGCCAAACTTCAAGCAAGGTAAAAAAAAGCAAGTGTTTTCAAAACTGAAAACTGTGAACTTCTTCTAGTCTCAGCCACCTTCTCAGAGGAAGACCCTGGGCAGTTGTGATTCAGATGCTCCATATTCAACTAAATAAAAGAAGTAGCTGGCTGGCTTCAGGCTTCCCAAGCCAAGGACTCAGCCCTTATGAAAAAGGTCAACCAGCTCTGGTTTCTCTGAGTTCATACATGGTCTACGAAGCACTCGCTCCTATTGGCAAAACTTTGCTTTGGTCTCTATGGAACCTGTAAGCCACAGGCAACTTGAGCAAATTTGGCTGGTTTCTGAATCCAAATGAGTCATTCTTGAGGCCATGACTGCTGGCCTGCTATGGACAGTGGTCCCTGATCCAAGAATCCCTCTTGTCCCCTAAGATAGGGAGGAACAACCGTTCCGAAGTCAGTAGGGCACATTCCAAGGATGCCAGGTCCCTAGAGTGCATCTCCCAGGGCCATGCCATTGCTGATCTCTCTTTCACCCTAGAAAAATGTGCTTTTCCATCACCCCTAAACCAATACCAGGTCTCCAAGTCCTCTTTCTCTTAGAACCTCAGTCATTTATTTCCTGTGTCCTTGGAGGAAGTACACGTGACCTCACAAAGGGTCTCGAAAGCACAATAAAACAATACTTTATATTTATGCCAAGAACCCTGTAGTCTCAGATGGCCCCACTTATTCTCAATGTCTAAATGTTTCTATTCAGACATGATATAAACTTCTTTTTGAATAAACTACCCGTTTCAAAACCTAGTCTATGTCTCTTAATCTGGAATATTTCCCCATATTTTCTAAGGGGATAAACATTGTTTGACTGATATTTGTTTTGCTTTAAAAAGTAAAATGAAAAAGAAATTTCAAAGAAGTATGTGGCATAGTCTGCAACTAACCAAGTTCAACAACCATTGCTAAGAACCTGCTGTGGCCCGGGAAAGGGGGAAGAGGACATTCCAAAAATGAGCCAGACACAGCACCTATCTTTAGGGAGTGTGTGATGTGTTTAAAGAGTGAATAAATGAACAAATGAACGATGAACGCATGCAAAGTCAGGATTGGTAGTAAGTTTTATAGCAATTCTTTTCCTTCATTTAATTGCATTAATGTGGTCCAAAGAAGAGTAAGGGGACTATATATTTTTCCTGAGTTAAAATCTGATGGTTCTTCCTGCCTAATGTTTTATCTGTTTCCCCAAGCTCCAAACACATCTTTGGTTTCTAGAATCTCTTGTAATTTGGGGATCTCTGAAATCTCCAATTTGACCTTCAGAAATGAAGGAAAGGAGTCTTCACACGTTTTGGGGACAGAGTCCTGTATTTTATTTTGTGTGGTGATGTGCTCTGCCTTCCTTTAATTACTTTCAACAGATCTTTATTTTAGACTCTTACATTTCTCTCTATGCTGATGTCAGTAGTGTTTTGGATGAAACTTTCCTCACACATAACTATGTTGGACTTGGATTCATTACTAAAGCAAATAATTCTATTTTTTGAGCAACTGATTTCCACTTTTCTTCATGGTGTGTTTGCTGATGCTGACCATCTCTCTCTGTTGAGTATACACTATAGTATTTGCAAGCCCCATCTTAGGACTAAGGGATACATAACTTCTGCTCTCACAGAGACTATAATCTACACTGGGCATCAAGATTAAAACATGGGGAAGAGATACATGGTGGTACAAGGCTTCATAAGGGAGGAGGCCAACATATACTCTAGAAGTTCAAAGGAGTGAGATGGTTTGCTGTGGGCAAAAGTTGTCAAGACAGGTTTTGAGATGGTGGCAGGGACACCTCCAATGGAAAATCAAAAAGAAAGAACTGGTCTTATTCTCAGCTCTCTATCCCTCCTACTCTGAACACCCTTAGTTACTCATGAGAAGCAGTGGGCTGGAGAGTGGGTGTATGCAGATGCAAACCTGTGGTGCTGGGTAACGTGGGTGTGGTGCACGTCCACGGAGCTCAGGGCCTTGGGATGAGAATCAGAAGGAAGAAGGAGTTCCCTCTGAAGAGCCCACAGGTGTCAGAAACTGAGTATTACCCAAAACGCAGTTTAAAAAGGCTCCCATCCCGTTGGGTGACCAGTAGAGCTTGCCACTGCAAGTGCCTCACTCTCATTAATGAGACTTCATTTTATTATTTCCATGCTATGTAGTTTCTCCCCTGCCTTTTAGACTAGTACATTTAACTTTTTGTGTTAATTACACTGCGGGACGTCAAGCTACAGTGCCCAATAAAAAATAAAAAAGCAGAACATTTCCCATTGCCTTTTTTGTTTCTTTGTTACCCAAAAATCAGTCAAGTCCTTAGACCCTCCCAAGATACAACTAGATTTGTTAATGTCCTCAAACAAAGAAGCCAAGAAATCCAAAGGAGATGGAGCAGAATCACACAACCATGCAAATTAGCACAGGCCCACGGGATTAGAATATTGGGGGCTGGGAATTTTTAATATGAAACAGAAAATATCACCCATGGCACTAATGCTCTTTTTGTGATGAAACATGATTCTGCTTAAATGTGGAGCAGAGTGTCTTTTCCTGGAACTCTCAGCACATACAGATACGGAGTCCTGAATCTCCCAGGGCTTGTCCCCATCACAGGAGTTCCTTGTGTGGGGCAGTTTACCACCTACCCTAGGTGAGGCTTTCCCTCATCTGTCAGCAGTACACTGCCCGATTCCATTCCGAACTGCTAATATCAAGATCAGAAGTAATTTATGAAAGCGAATAAGATGAACACAGGAAAACTAAAATGAAAAAACTAAACAAAAAGACTATTTAAGTTTATTAACCAAACTATAAAGCTTAACAAAAAATGTTAAACTTAGTGAATACTTTCACTATCTGTGTAACTGGTCAGGGCCTGAATGAAGGAGGAGACAAAGCTCTCCAGGTTAAACCATCCACCCAGCCCTGGGGACTTCACACTGAGTTTAAAGCCTTGAGGGATCGGGTCTTGACCCAAGTCTGTAAAGAACAACTTCTGGGTCTCCACCGAATCACCAGGGACTGACCGTCACTCAAACGGCACGGCTGCTCTAAGGGAAATGAAGGCTGCCACGGCTTCTCATGGCCCCCAGACCCATACCTAGTGGACCTTCTCTAACACCCACCCATGATCTTGTACCACACACATGCCCACCAAGCAAATCCACGTGAATAAAGCTCCTGATTGGCTAACGACAGGTTCCACCGCTGGCCTGTGGGTACCACTGCCAATTTCTTAATAAATTAAAAAAATAAATCATACCATTTATGTAGAGCTTAATAGATCACAAAACATTTAAAATCTGTCATCTGACATGGTTCTCATAATAATTTTGGAAGGTGGATACCATTATTTACAGAATAAGAGATAGCACAGAGAGATTGAAGGAAATACAAAGAACACACAGTTAGGAAGCTGCTGAGCTCGGATTCAAACCCAGTTCTGTGGCTCCACGTGCCACACTCTTTCCAGTTGTACTTTTTCTGAGATGAGGGTCACACTGTTCCTTACTCTCTAAGATGTGGAAGGCAGGCACTCTGCCACATCCGATACATCGCAGAGTGGAAAGAGTGCATGCCCTGGAGAGAAGGCTGGATTCCGATCCAGGGAATTACATTTTGTATGTAAATATATACCCTCTTACATGTGACAGGTTCATGAAGCTCCCAGTACAGCATCTGCTTGCTCAGTAAATACTAGTGTCTTTCCTTAATTCTGTCTCTAAATTGCTGTAAACTTATGAATCTACAGTGCAATGCAATCACTAAATCCCCAGTTATCCTACGTGCCTACCCTACATCCCCTAAACTTCAAAGATCAAGGCACTGAGGTGCTATATGCTGAAGCAGCAAATGGAGAATTCAATCTGAACAAAACGACAGGAACAAATGTGAGGCAGGATGACAGAGAAAACAGGACCCAGCACTGGGAAGAAGTAGACCTGGATTTGAATTCTAGCTCCCTCAGTCATTGGCCACAAAACATGTGACTGGTCAAACTTTTCTTCATATTTCTGAGCTTCAGTTTTCTCATCTGTAATATGGGAATAATCGTATCTGTTAAAGCACGTTGTGGATTGAAAAGGTAAGTTGGAAAGTTAGTGCCACATTCCTGGTAACTGATTTGAATCATTACCCAATTATTTGAGTTTGAAAATGTAGTTTAGATGTTTTGAGAGCTACCTAGTGTCCCTTAGCAGTCAAACAAAACTTCAAACTTCCCCAAACTCTAATCTCCGAAAACCGAATGACTATTATGTGGGTGTTGATGTATCCCCAAAATAGCTTGGCTGACTTTTCTTTGCAATCAACAAATCCCTCCAGTGAAACACTGGAGTCACCAACTACTGATGTTCTGATCTTTACTTGAAAAACAATACCGCATACCACCCTCTTATTTTAACAGCTAGCACAGGGTAGGGCAGGAGGAATCTCCACCCACGCTTGTTCTGAACAGACATCGTGTGGCAACCGATGTGAAAACAAGATAAGGAGAAATGTCTGTCAACAGACCCAAGCCTCCCCTAGTAGTGGGCTGACTTCTGTGTATTCTGCACAGAGGGAAAGCCAGAGACCATGCAGTGTCCTGCCATGCTGTTCTGATACAGCTGTGATGCTAAATATGGCCAAAGAATGGTGGGGCAACAGTATGGACACACATGCAACTGACTTATTCTAGACTTTAGCTGTCTTTTAAAATATGTATTTAGTGACATAATGCCTTATAGAATCATCATTAAGGTTAAATTCCTATCAGCTTAGAAGTAAGGAATTAAAAACGAATTAAAAACTGGTCATCAGGTTGGGAACCATATGCTCAACGTCTGTTCAGAAACTTCCCAACAGCTCTATACTATGGGTAACTCTAAACAATGTATTGGAAAACTTCATTTTAAAGCCCCTTTGACATGGCTGGGATGCAGGAACCGATGAACTGACGCAGAAGTGCTACAGGGCAGTTCTTTTTTCTGTCTTTCCTGAGCATCATCATACCTCCAGGGAGAAAGCTACAGTATAAATGAAGGTCCAAACAACATACCCAAGGTGCTAACAGGATTTTAATGCATAAAACATGATATGCATAAATGTTCATGAGTAGTGAAAATATTTTTTTAATGGCACAAGAAAGAAACCACAAAGTCTCTTAGAGCTACTAAAATGACCACAGAATTAGACACTGATCAGCATCCACCATCTCTGGCTCTCATCTCTGAGAATAATGGAGTGACTACATGGGATTCAGGGAGACGGCCCCAGGAGGGGTGGCGGTATCATCACAACACAAATACGGAAGGACTCTCATGTTTGCAAAGGACCCCGGTGCACATGTTCTCCAGCCTGCCGGCCCTAATCCAGGAGCCCCTGTCCACCCACAGGCTCCTGTCAGATAATGCCAGAGCTCCAGCTCCTTTCAAGCATCCATGAAACTGAATAATGACAGGAGTGAGTGGAATAGAAAAATAAACGCAAGTTTTGGATTGTAAAGCATGCCATTCAGTTGTGAATGGCATGCCCTGGGAGACCAAAATTAAGCACATGCAAAGTTCCAAGCTGGGACCTGTAAACCAAAATGGTTCGCTTAACTTTGGCATTCAAGGTACCCCCAGTCCAACATGTCTCTTTCAGCTGCTCTTCCTTCCGTGCTTACAATGGCTTCTCAGCAGCAGTGGCCATGCTTCCTGGGCTGCAGTCACTTCCTTATCAACTCCTTAGTTTTGCTATATTTGCATCTGTACTCTATGGTGTTTAAGTATTTCTCTTTAAAATAACTCATTCACTTTAACTCAAATACATTTTAAAGAAAATTTGTATGACTTCTATAAATGGAAAACTAGTGCCCTTTGCCATAAACAGAAAATATCGAATAATAATAATAATAATAATAATAATAATAATAAAACAGGAAACAAAACAACTTTACTAAATTCTAGTTACACACTCTTGCCCGCCAGTGTTCTGAGCCTAAGGCCTATAGCTCTTGGTTAGAGAGATTAATAAATATTAGAGAGGTGTTAAAGATAAACTAGCTGAGCTGAGACTCTCACCCTTACAATCAGAATTGAAAAAGAAATAATTATTCACCATGTGAATCACTGTTTTCTTATGTCATGTCTGCATCTCACGCAAATCAGACCCATGGTCCACTAACACCATCTCTGTGTGTCCCATAGTCCACTTCATGAATGGGCCTCTGCCATTATATCCCCAGAGCCTAGAACATTGTGCAGGAATAATACTGTGGGCACTCAAGACATTATTTGTTGAGTGAATGAATGCATGCATATCTTAGCCTCATCATTCTTTATTCCAGCCATACCTAAAGGCTTGTTTACCCTCAAGTGACTCACACACACACACACATAAACCTCCATGCCCTTTTCCATTCTGTACACTTTATGGAATGTTTTTCCATCTCCACCCACATTCCTCCAACTAGTTAACTCTCAAATCTGCAAGTCTAACTTTGTCACATCTTCCCTCCATGGTTTTCTTTACCACTTTGGGTTGAGACCAGCAATGCTTTTCAGTAATGCCCACTATGATCATCACATGATAATCACTAATTTGCTTGTGCTTTTCTCCCTACCAGTCTCTAAACAACTGGAAGGGAGGAAATGTGTCTTCTCTCTTTCTCGTGTTGAATGAAAGCGTCTCTGGCTATTTCCCCATATGCTCTTGTTGTACCAGACAAACCTTGCCTTTCTTTGTGCAGACTGTCACTGTGCGTAATGCCTTTGACAATATGCAAACTACCTTCCTGAGAAGTCTTTCAGGGCCCATCCCCTAAGCCAACTGTTCCCACAATACCCCTTTATATCACTATTACTGTAGAGTTTACCTCATGTCATAAAGCAATTCTTTGTTTTATGCCGCTAGGATTCAGTACAGTATGAGCTTCTCATTTTTGTGTCCCCAAGGTGCAGAGAGTGCCTATTATATAGTGACTAATCACTAAATATTTTCTGAAGGAAGGAATGAACATCTAGTAGGAAAAAATTTTTCTATTGACCTCTCTCCTCTTAGCAACTCCAAAAGTACCTGGAATCACGATCAGTAAAATAATCATGATTAACACAAAAATATTAACTTGATTGCTAACACTTACAGAGTACTTACTATCTGCCAGGTACTTAATAAGCATTCTCTCATTTATTATCCCCTAACATTGTAAGGTAAGTACTTCTATTGATGCCAATTTGCAAGTGAGGAAATCTGGGCTTAGGGAGATTAAGTCACTTGTCTAAGGTTACATAAGTGGCAGAGCCAAGAAATGGACCCATGCCTGAAAAACTCCGATATTCTTAACTACCATTCTGACCTACTCTCTGACCTTATTCTGCCTGACCTACTGCCCTCCTGCATGACCAGAAGCCAAGTCCTGGGCGGACAGATCTGGGCCTGCTGTGGGAAGCTTTGATTGTGCCCTTGAAACCAAGAGGCTGGCCCTGCCCAAAGCACAAGGCACTGACACAAAATGGTCATCATGACCTCTTGTTTGTGCTGTGGGACTCAGAAAAATCACCAGCTCCACACTTACCCAGAGCATAAGGCAAATCAAGGCAGACTTTATCATTTATACAATAACATACAGTTTGACATTTTGCAATATTCCTGCAAGTGGTAGGTGGCTACTGTAGAAACTACTGATGAACTAGTGTCTTTGAAAACTCAATAAAAATACTTTTTACAAAGTAAAGACGTAAAACTTTAAATTGACTAAGGACCTAGTGAGAGTCCAGCAGCGCTCTAGGAGAAGAAAGACGGGCACTTTCCATAACTGCGCTCTGCACAAGGGAAGGGGACTCAGCTGCTCTTTCTTCACTCCCAGGCCTGTGTTGAAAGCAGCCGAGGTATCAAAGGCCAGTTTCCTCTAGTTTGCACCCAAGGAAGTGAGAGAAACGCTGCTTGGCTGCAGAAGATTTTGTGCAATAGATTTTGTGACTTTATCCTACAAAAACCAGCTTCAAATATTTGTATGAAATTTAGGAGGGGAGAAAAGAAATAAGAATCACCTTATGAAAGTTCCTTCCTGCTCCTTGATGATGTTAACAGAATTCTCTGCAGGGAAGGTCCAGCACAAGCAGAGGTCAGAACACATAGCCATGTGGTTTCATTTTTCCAGTGATGAACCTCTCAAGAGAAACACTCCATTTTGGAAAGAGAAGCAGACATATCCGGACAAGTTAACTGTGACCTCTAATCCTGAGTTCCTTTTCATTTGCTGGAAATAAGCATGGTCCAGGGAGAAAAATGCTGTGGTGGAAGGATCCAGAAGACCCAGGATTTGGTTCTGGCTTTACCACTTTTTTCTTTTATGACTGTGAACAAATCATTTAAACACTCAGACCCAATTATCACTATTTCCTCTCAGCTCTGAGAATCTATGTTAGGTAGTACATTATCAAGAGCAAGATGGCACGTCTGAACAACTCTCAGGGCATCACACCCTAAAGGAGCTGCAATTCGCACGTTGAGCCTAGCACATCACCCTCGGCCACCATTCCTTACAATTAAGGCATAAATATGTGCAATAAGGTGCCGAGGATGAGTTTTGGAGGGAAGGACGGCTTCATGTGGCTCTCACTGGCTCTCCTGAGCATGTATTTAAACTTTAACAGCTGCTGAGCCATATACGTAATATCCCAGTGGATTAGGAGCCGATCTTGGCCAGGGATGCTCGGGACAGTGGCAGTCTGACTGTCATGACCACATCCGTGGCTGCCTTACCTGACTGGCTTAAACCATGGCTGAGCTGATATGTCACAGTGGCTTCTTGATTCACCTGACTTCTTTCCACTGACCTTCAGATAGACTAACACAATTAAACCACACAGCCTTCGAAACCTTGAGAATGTAATTCGACTTCCTGGCACTTAAGAAAATAATCAGATACAAAGTAAGCTCATAATAACAGCTACTGTTTACGAAGAGCTAACTGTGTGTAAGGCACTGTGCTAACTACTTTGTCTGTATTATTCTATATAATCCAGACAGTGCTTTGAAATGGGTGCTGTTATCTCCATCTTGCAAAAGATACAATTTAGGCTTTTAATCTCACTCTGCTATTTAGGACACAGAAATTTATGTGTGAGAATGTTCATCGCAACAAAATGACCCAGATTTTCAGAAATAGGAAATTGATTAAATGGTATATTCCTCTAATGGCATACTAGAAATGCATGAGAAATCATGTTAGAATAATTAATGACATAGAAAAATGTGCACAAGAAATTCCAATTCTAAGTAATAATCCCAACTTTGTTTAATTTATATATTATTATATATAATATATGTAAAATGGTATTTGCTTGGTCTTCTTTGTATTCTTTCTACATTTTCCAAAATTTACACAATAGCATATATTATTTTTTTAATTGTGGGGCTTAAATTTTTCATATTTATTGCACCTCACATCCCTGGAGATATAGAAAAATAGGAAATAGCTTCATTTGACTTAGAAAACAACAGGGCTCACTCAGAGAATGTGGTTGATTTGTCTGCGATCAGTTGGCAGATGAGAGTGGACATGGGGGCAAAAGGGGATTAAAGGGACAGGAGGAAGTCAGTGCCTGACCCTGCTATTCCAGTAAAGCATTTGTGACAGGACAGGGAGAAGAGACAGTACATTCTAGTCTCTATTCTCCCCTTTATTTTATTCTCTATTCATGTGCCCAGGTGGCCTTTCCTCCAAGGTAATGCTGTCTCCCTGCACATCACAGGCAAGAGCTTTACTCACCTTGCACAGATCCAGTCCCCAAATATGTTTTAACCTTTAAGATTGTCCTAGCATCATTTCAACCTTTCTTATAAATTCTATGGCTGCACAGCATCTCGGTTCCACTAGGAGGAACGCCACTGTCAGCTCCGAGCCCAGGAGGCAAGCAGGACACTGGGCTTCTTCACAGAACTGAATGCGAGTCTTGCTGTTTCCACACTAGGTCAGGTGTTCCCTGTTTTCTTACATACTCTTCCTTCATGGGCATTTGTCCCTGACTTGACACAACTCATCCTGATGGAGAAAAAGTCTGCTCCTTCCGGATCCACACTGGCCTTGTCTGCTGAGCACTAAAGCAGCCCCAAATGCTGTGTTCCCCAAAGAACCCCAAACAACTTAAGGCTAAAGCTTGGGTCAACTTCCCCAAAGGGCTTTCTGAGTGGCCTGGGATGAAACCTGCTCCTCATTTGTCTTTATTTTTCATGAGCAGAGAAAGGAGATGGACCTGCTGGTCCTTCAAACTGTTGTACTACTGTGTTTCCCCGAAAATAAGACCTAACCGGAAAATAAGCCCTAGAATGATTTTTCAAGAAGACATCCCCTGAACATAAGTCCTAATGCATCTTTTGGGGCAAAAATTAATACAAGACCCGGTCTTATTTTCGGGGAAACACAGTAGAGAGAGCACTGTCTTAGGTGGTGCGGCAGGCCTGGCTTCAGTGCCGCCTTCACTTCTGCCTGACCTTATGCAACTCACTCAGCCTCTCAGAGCCTTTGTTTCTTCATCCATTACTGGTGGTGAGAGTATCTGTTCTGCCATCACCTTAACAGGGCTGCTGTGAAGCTCAAGTAAGACAATAAAACCAGAAATACTTTGTAAACTGTAATGTGCTATAACAATGAGGGGGCGCCATTACTATGGGGTGTGTCTGGTTATGTAACACTTTACATTTTAATAAGGCCATTTCTGTGTATAAACTGAAGTACTCACATGAGGAAACATTCAGAGGGAAACACACCCCAGGTAAGAAGAGTAGGGACTAGACAAAAATAGATGCATTAATGAATTCTACAATATTTGGCAAGCTCTTCTCTAGACAGTAGGATCAGGCTGAAGAAGGAGACAGTCAAGGTTCTTGCTCTCAGGAAACGCATTCTAGTAGGAGAGTAGGCAGAGAATGAGCAAGCAAACACACAAACGAAAAACAGGGTAAGCTGTCTTTTCACTGTGGGCCCAAGATGGCTTTCGCCTTCTCCATTTTCCTGTTGTGAGGCTGCGGGAATGTTGTCTGCAAACTCGGTGTTAATTCAAGAAGATTCAGAATTGGTGAAAGAAAGAAGTTGCCTTCCCCCTGACAGGACAAGATACACAGTTTCAGACCTGAAGATGTGTTGATTATTTACACTTTTGGCCCAGTGACACAACGTGATGAAATGTTGCTGAACTAGAAAAGTTGAGAGATCCAGACAAATGACTTTTCCAATTACATGAGGATTTCTGGCCTCTGCTTGGAATCAATATCAAAAATCTTAAAAAATGAATTCAAGCTTGCATCACTTTGAGTTCCTCTCTATTTTTCCAAATGCAGGAAACCGAACCAAATGCCGTCAGTTCTAAAATTATTCATACCTCATCCTTCACAATGTCACCTCCTCCAGGAAGCCTCCCAGTAGCTAGTGAGCTTAATATCCCCTTTTCTGCAGTTCAAGCATCTGTGAGTAACTGTCACAATGTCCATCATTCCTGACTTATTGGTTAGTCCCTCAGAGAGGACAAGCATGCCCAGGCCAGGACTATGCTTTATTTGACCTTGAATCCCCACCTAGTCTCATGGAGGACACACAGTAGGTACTCAATAAGTGCTTATTCATGAGATCACTTCTCATTGGTTAATCTTGTATCTATAGCCAATTTAATAGATGGGATGAATATGAACACAGACTCTAAGACACACTTTTGCAAGTTGGTTTAGCAAGACAAATGCCCACCTTAGCTTATTCTTCAGTGACTTTCTCATTTATCTTGTAAGGACTTATGCTTCATCTGATGTCTTACAAGAGTTCCTGGTCGGGTGAGGTTTTGCTCCAACTGAAATCTACATCCAAAATTGATAGTTTCCTCTTGCTCTAACTATCAATTTATAAGAACTACCAGAAAAAGATATTCCATGACATCCTGGAGCTTCCAGCAGCATAACTCAGACTATGGAAAACTATAAACATATGACCTAGTTTCATCAACAAACATACTACAAATGGATGGATTTTCAGAGTGTAATGCTGAGCGAAATAAGTCAGACAGAAAAAGCAGAGAACCATGTGATTTCACTAATATGTGGTATATAAACCAAAAACAACAAAAGAACAAGACAAACAAATGAGAAACAGAAACTCATAGACACAGACAATAGTTTAGTGGTTACCAGAGGGTAAGGGGGGTGGGGGATGGGGGGTGGGAGATGAGGGTAAGGGGGATCAAATATATGGTGATGGAAGGAGAACTGACTCTGGGTGCTGAACACACAATGGGATTTATAGATGATGTAATACAGAATTGTACACCTGAAATCTATGTAATTTTACTAACAATTGTCACCCCAATAAATTTAAAAAAGAAAAAAAAAAGAAATAAAGGATTGAGTTAGATGGTAAAATAAATAAATGAATGAATGAATGAATGAATGAATGAATAAATAAATAAATGAATAAATAAATAAGAGAAGGGAGGGAAGGGAAGGCAGCCACATTAAGAGACCTATCAGTCAATTCAAGTATGGACTTTATTTGAATCCAGGTTCACACACACACACAAAAAATTTTTTTAATTATAAGACAATTGAGAATATGTGATTACTGAATAGATATTGATATTACATAATTATTTCTTTTTCATGTGTGATAATTGATTCTGTGGTTATATTTTAATGAGTTGTAATCTTTTACAGATACATATGGAAATATTTACAGATGAAATGATATGATGTCTAGGAATTAATTCCAAATAATCTGGAGGGGGGGGGAGAAGCAGGTAGGGAAGTACATGGTATACAGTGAAATAAAATCAGGCAGGAATTACTTGATACGTTGTTTCATTATACTGTTCTTACTGCCTGTGTATGAGTTTGAAAAATTCCATTAATCAGTAGTTTACAAAATGTCCGATCACTACAGGGTGACTCGGGTTGCTTCTATAGAGCAGGCTTACCCATGCCAGCACAATGCTCGGTGCTCTAGTCCCCCTTGGAGAGCAGGGCAGGCTGCAGGCAGCCCAGAGCTGGCTTATCCCGATCTAGCCCTGCCAGAGAGAGTGTGGGAGCACCGATCACTGGTGTCCTGATTCACATCTTCCTCAGAGAAGCTCCTGGTTAAATAGAGGCTCTGGGAAACAATGCAAGGGGAAATAAGTATTTCTGAACTTCTCATATGGAAAAATAAAAGCTCAGGAAAGACAGACTGGAATGAATATGAGATTTGGAGTCAGAAGTTTTGAGTTCACTCCTTGCTCAAAAACTGGGAGAAGTAAACTTCTCAGAGCCTTGATGTTCTCAGCTAAAAAAATGGGAATATTCCTAACATCCATATCAAAGAACTGTTGTGAGGATAAGATGAGATCTCACATGGGAAGGTGAGAAGTAGCATCGTACAGTGGATCAGACTTGGGTCTGAACAGTGGCTCTGTTGTACCATACACATAAATAAATGAAAACTATTGTAATTAATTATTTAAGGAAAAGCAATTTGTTCCAGGCCTCAAAGTGAGTCAGCAGAGTACAACTCAAGTGGAGAATCTGCACTCAGCTGCCCTCCCCACTAGCCCTTTGAGCTTCTCCAGTGGCTCTCATACAGGCAGCTGATTCACAACGGGTCACTTTTTTGACAGTGTAGGGAAGACAGAGAGGAGGAGATGGGCCAATCTTGTTCTGGCAGCTGGGCCACCCCAGATGGCAGTGATGAATCAGGCTTGCTGCTGCCATGCTCAGCACACATGGAGGATGCCCTGACCAAGCCACTCTTGTGTGATGGGCAGATGACGGTCTCTTTGTGCCCCTTCCTTGTGCACTCAGTAACCTCACAGGCTTCTTCTTCCAGCCTCCAAGCAGAAGCACAGTTTTCCCCAACCCTGCAGGAATCCAGCTAACAAGAGGGACATGCATGTCTGTGTGCGTGCATAAGGATGCATAAAACCTACGCCTATCACTTCAGTGGAGCAGTGTGCTATCCCAGTGCCACAGTGGAAGGACAGGTAACAGGCCACCCAGGCAATGGGTGACCAGACCCCATATCCCCAGGCCCAGCTCTATTTAGAGCTGCGCTTATCCATGTTCCCAAGAACCTCCCTGGCATGTGACTTCAGAGTGGAGTGTTGGGTCTGACTTATCCAGAACCTATATTCTGAAACTCATCATTATCTTTCTGAGTCCAAAAACAAAGCACAAGGGATACAGGAAGGCAAAAACTCCATTTCCTTTGTGAGCAACTGTTTGTGTTTGATTAAGGAGTTGGGCTGGGAAAAGTGTAAAAGGGCCACAGCTAGGGATGTGTATTATAGAGAAAATTAAATTTATTGGTGGATTTTTTTTTTCCTTTAAGGAGGGTGCAGCTCACAGTGGCCCATGCAAGGATCGAACCGGCAACCTTGGTGCTACCAGCACCACGCTCTAACCAGCCACCCCTGGATTTTTTTTTTTTTTTAATCTACAATGTCTGATTTTGCTGTAAGGCTCCTACAGTTTTGGATAAAAAAACAAGGGGAATGTGTGGTTCATTCCATTATGCTTTTAAATAACTATTATAATGAACAATTCTCTAATCACTATGAATGAGGAAGGGTTAAATAAAAATACAGAGATGTAAATGAAAGCATTTCTAGCGAAACTTCATTTTTTATGGAGCAGCACCTACTCAAACTTTTATTTTACTAAATAAAAAAAGAACTTTGACATCTTATTTCAGGTGTTGAATAGCCTTGGGTCTTGCTCTGCATAATAATACATTTTCCCAGGACAAGCTGTTCACAGCGTTTGTCCCTTAACTAATCATTTGTAACTTATCACAAAGAAAAGGTTAACTTGCCTTGTAAACATCCCCCAGTCTGCTTCAGTTGTGGGGAAAAAAGCACTCTAATTCTCCTTTCAAATCAGTTATATGTGGAGAAGGGGACAAGTGTTTGCTTAGAAATGAGCGGGCCTGTGTTTGAGCCCTAACCAGTGAGTAGCTGTTACTATGAGCCAGGCATTTTTTTCACATGCTGGGCCTCCATTTCCTCATCTGACAAATAAGGGATTGTTGGTTTGGATGTCATTCCCAGCTCATTTAATTTTCACAATAAAGCATAAAGGCTAGCAGGTATTTGAAAACTGAAGATCAAAATTCTATAGATCAGAGGTCAGCAAACTACAGGCCATGGCCAAATCTGCCTGCTGCTTACCTTTGTACAACCGGCAAGCTAAGAATGGTTTTTACAATTTTAAATGGTTAAAAAAATTCAAAAGAAGAATATTGTGTGTCAGGTGAAAATTACATGAAATTCAAACTTCAGTGTCCATAAATAAACTGGTATTGGCACACAGCCCCTCATTTGTTTCAATATTGTCTGTCTGCTTTTGTCCTGCAACGAAAAGTTAAGTAGTTGCCACAGAGACCATGTGGCCTGCAAAACCTAAAATATTTACTCTCTGGCTCTTTACAAAGTTTGCCAGTGCACACTATAACTCAGTATGTCTCCAACTTTAATTTACATACTGATCACCCAGGGAGCTTATTAAAATGTTAACTCTAATTTACTAGGCTGGGGTGGGGCTGAGATCCTGCATTTCTAACAAGCTCCTGGGTGGTGCAGTGCCAAAGCTGCTGGTCTGGGGACAACATCTGAGAGGCGACTCTGACAAATCTGGTTAGTCCGTGAACTTGCTCAGCACCCTTCAGTGCCTGTCCAGAGCCTTTAGACTCTTTAGTATGATATGATTCTTGCTAGTCTCTCCAGGTCCATTGTTCATCACACTTCTCACACACGCCTGGAAACACATCGCATGTGCACACATGTGCCCTCCTTTCCCTGATGTACTGAGCTTTCTCGTCCATGTTTCTACGACTACACTGACCTCTTTGCCTATAACATCCCCTCCTCACCCCAGCCTTTAACCCTGAACATGTGCAACTGTCCAACTTCTTGTTCTTCATGCTTTAGCTCATGTGGTACCTCCTGTGAAAGGAGCCTTCCTGGATTCCCTGAGGCTGGGCTAAGTTGCCCTTTAATGAGGTCCCTTAGTACCTCATGCCCATCTGCACAGCTTGAATCACATGGCCTAAGACACTGACAACCTTAATGCAGAGGTCGTCTTGTTTATGCCTACATGCCCACTAACCAAGCGTAGTCCTTGGTTCACGGCAGGGGTAGAACACATGTTTTTCGGAATAGGACAAATTAATTGCCCAGGATCACTCAGCAAATCAAGAGCAAACCTGGGACTGAAGCCCACACCTTCTGAATCCTTCTAACTGAGGGAGGAGTTAGTTCTATAGCATTGCAAACAGAGACATTCAGGCTGTGCTCTGAATCTGTTGGAGTGTTTAGGAACAGCGGCCCTTTCTCATGGAATACAGAGAACTTTTGAGCCCAGAAAGCAGCTCCTGTAAACATACCTTTTGGCCTCAATGCAGCAGGTCCTGGCCATGTGCTAGTAGGACCAGCACAGACAGCAGTGGATGAGTCATCCTGGGACTGATACCCCCCTGGAAAGTGCTGATAAGTGGTTAATGGAAGGACTGGGAAAGAGACACAGCCTCCACCAACTTCTCTCCCTGAGGCTTCAGGCATTTCCCTTCTCATTTCTCATGGTTTCTATTTCCTTATTGGTCACCTGGACCCAGAGGAATGTGGGTAAGCCAGATAAACCGAGGCTGAGTACAGCCACAATAGAAAAAAGAGCAGCGGGCATGATCCCCTTTGCCAGCCCAGCTAGTTGAGAGGGCTGGGGCAGGATGCAGTGGGGTGGGTGGGAGGGGAGTGTGTGCAGGGAGCCGTGACCTACCCTGAAATATTCCCCCACATGCTCAGTATGGTGTCTTCCCCAGCCCTCTTCCACCTGACCTAAAATTCCTATCATTAAATTTACCGAGGAATTCTTTCCAGAAGGTCACCGATGGTTGCTATGGACTGAACTGAACTGTGTCCCTCCAAAATTCGTATGTTGAAGCCCTACCCCCCACGTGATGGTATTTGGAGATGGGAACTTTGGGAGGTAGTGAGGTTTACATAAGTCATGAGGTTAGGGCATAGATCTGATAGTATTAATGTCCTTATAAGAAGAGATACCAGAAAACGAGAGAGAGAGAGAGAGAGAGAGAGAGAGAGAGAGAGAGAGAGAGAGACCATCTGTAAACCAGGGAGAGGGCCCTCACCAGAATGCTAACCCTACCAGACATTGATCTTGGACTTCCAGCTTCCAGAACTGTGGGGAAAAAAATTTCTGTTGTTCAAGACCCCCAGCCTTAGCTGCCTTTTTCCACAGCTCAATTTCAATTTCCTCTGATGAACTTTAATTGTTAAGCTCATGAAGGCAGGGACAAGTCTGGTTTTGATTGCCATTGTCTCCCTAGCACCTAGCACAAGGCTTATTAATAATAAATGTTAATAAAGGAATGAATGAATGAACTGAGTGTTTGCTATGTACTAGGCACCATGCACAGTGCTGGGGAAATAGAAAAGAGTAAGTCATTATCACTCTAAAGGGATTGATGTAAACCAACTATGATGATATGATATGAAAAAAATGGGATGTGGTACAGCCAGTGTACTTGGAAGTACACACACACACACACACACACACACACACACAATCTGCTTCAAGATGGGAGTGGATAGAGGTGGGTGGAGGAGTGAGAAATGGGTGATACATTCTGAGAGATTTTCTCAAAGGATAGTGTATTTGAAAAGGATACATGTGATTTCACCTAGGAGAAAAGTGCACTCAGGAAGAAGACATTTGTTGATTCGTTAATTCATTAATAAATTTGAGCAAGACCCCGAGGTGTTGAAAATGTAGTAATTTGCATGGTCAAAGATAGCTGAGTGCCACAGAGGATATGGCACAGGAGGGGAAGGTGGAGAAGAAGGGGATAAAAAGACTGAGATTACCTCCTGGTTAACTGATACCTGGAACCACACAGAAGGGACCCAAAGGGAAAGAAGACATTTCAATAGCAGAAAAATGTTGGACTGTAGAGATCTTCAAACTTTAAAATAAAATCTTCAAAGGTCTGTTAGGGTGAGGTAGAAAGCCAAAGACTCTAAAAGCCAGACTAATTCAGGATGTTGGTACAGTCACTTACCAGTTGAATAAATCCTTTAATTGATCTGCCTCACTTTTCACATTTTCTCAGGATTGATAAAGAGTAAATTAACACACAGTAGCTTCACAACAAATGGAAGGTCTTACTAGCTGCCTGTCTCTATTTAATTAAGAAGCTCCGAACACCCTGCAGTTCCAAGACCTTCCTTTGGTAACATGGAGGAAACACAGCTCCCTTTTCAGCATGCCTATCTCCTTGTTTGGTGATTATCTGCCGCTTCCCTACCTGTCCCCTTCCCTGTTTGTGTCTGAGGCCCATAGATCTGCGCAGTCCTTGGCTCTCCAGAGGTGCTCCTTGAAACTTTGGAGAGCTCAGTTGCACAAATGGACAAAGTAGATGTAAATTGGCTTAGCCAAAGCCGCAGGACACATCAGCAGTGGAGCTTATTCTAGACCTTTGACTTCACAGTCCATTGATTTCTGAGACCACATGGCCTCAGACCAAACAGAACAAAGACTCTGATCTCATCCAATGACAGACGCATTCCTCTCCAAATCCCCACCAAATGGAAACTGCCAGCCAACACGGAGCATCCCATGTCACCTTCTTCTCTCTCAGAAGCAGCATCCACACTTGCACATGGAGAAGCAGACACAACACTCGAAACAACTCTTAAAACACTTTCCTGCAATGTAGTCTATAAACACAGGAAACAGCAGCTGGCTAGGCTGCCAGCAGAGTTTATTTGCCAGTCAGGGTGCTGAGCTCTGTGTGTCAGTTCAAAGCTGTGATCCAGGAACGAAAATAAACCAGTAAAGCAGAAACTGAGGCAACCTGACTATAGGTCTTATGAAAAGGTCTTTGGATTCAGAAAAATGAGGGTTAAAAATCCAGCTTTGCCACTTATTTATGACGTATGTTCAATAACTTTGGGAGCCTCCATTTCCTCATTTTTAAATGGGTCCATTAATAATAACTGCATAGGTTTTCAGTGAATAGTAAGTGACATAATGTTTGTAAGATGCTCAGGCTAGTGACTGGCACATAAAAGATGACTGAAATGGTATTTACCATCATGATCCTTGGCATTTACCTAAAGGAGTTGAAAACTTAAGTCCACACAAAAAGCTGCACAGAGATGTTTATAGCAGCTTTTTTTTTTTTTTTGACAAAAACTAGAAACAACCAAGTTGTCCTTTACTAGGTAAATGGACAAATAAACTGTGGAACATCCAGAGAATGGGATATGATTCAGTGCTAAAAAAAAAATTAACTATCAAACCATGAAGACATGGAGATATCTTCAGTGCTTATCACTCAGTGAAAGAAGCCAATCTGAAAAGACTGCCACATACTGTATGATCCCAACTATATGACATTCTGGAAAAGATAAAACTACGGAGACAGAAAAGATCAGTGGTTGCAATAAGCTGTGGGGGAAGGATGAACAGGCAGAGCCCGGAGGCTGGTTAAGGCAGTTAAAATAGTGCAGATACTATAATAATGGATACATGTCATTCACTATACATTCGTCCAAACCCATAAAATGTGCAACACCAAGAGTGAAGCCTAAGGTAAACTGCAGGCTTCGGGGGTCAATATAGGTTCATCAGTTGTAACAAATGTCCAGCTCTGGAGCAGGATGTTGACAATGGGGAGACTATGCATGAGTAGGGGCAGGGGTGAGTGGGGCATGTCTATACCTTCCCCGCAATTTTGCTATGAACCAAAACTGCTCTAAAAGATAAAGTCTTTAAAAAAAAAGATACTGACCGTCAACACCTTTGAGAACTGCATGTAAGTTTACTTGACAATAGCCAGGTCTTTGGAGGAACTTAGGGCCCCCAAATGGATTCCATAGCAATATTTACATCTCTCTGTTGCTGGGCACATACTAGCAGCGTGTGATACACTTATTTGATCGTTTCTTTGTCTTCTTTATTAGACTGGGAGAACCAAGGAGGCAGAGGCTATTCTTTATTCGCATTTGCTTCTTTTGATCCTAACAGGGTGCAGACGCAATAAATGTGTGTTGAGGGAGAGAAAAAAACCTATTAGCAGGAAAGTAGTGGAAGGGGGCGAAAGCAACATCGTGAACCCTTGACATACAGCTCTAAAATGATACTCCAGTATCTGGCAGGAGTCCAGCAGTAAGCTGAGAAAAGCTGAAGAAACATGATAGTACTTCCTCCTTCATCATGATCTTTTTCTTTTAAAGAAAAAACTCCCTCTATAGAAAAAGCAATTCCAGAGCAAAGAGAACCAAATAAGGAAATCACCTTGGATTCCTTAGCAAAAGGTGTTGCGATATATATTCTCTCCATCCATCAGAAATTGCAGTGACAACAGAAAGAACATCAGCCCTTTTGGAATTTTCTATAGTAAGGAGATAAAGGCTGACTTAAAGCTATTCCTCTCCCTGCTGAAAACTTCAGCCTCCTAAGTGTATTATAAACGTGAATTCCCTTTCTCCCAGCTGAACAATTCTTTTTCTTCCTTCTTAGGGTGACTGCTCTGCCCTGGCTCACTATCTCCTTCATTCCAGCTTGGTCAGTGCTATTTCTCTGGGCCTCTATCCACTCCCTCTGTCCCAAAATGCTGGTCACAACTCATGATCACTTGCCCAAAACACAGCCAACGGCTGGTACACATCAATGAGTGCTTGCCCAACAAGTGAATGAATGCTCAAGGCTCAACCCTTCTGAGCCCCTTGCTCACTCCGTCAGTTCTACTCTACACATCCCTTCAGCTCTTGTGTGTGGATATTGATTCCTAACCAGCCTTTCTGGAGCCACTCCAAAAGACGATGCCTGGGAATCAGATGTTCAGAGAATCCTAGAGACTTGGCGCCAAGACACTTTAAAGACAGCAGTTGTGGAGGGAAGGACCACACACCTTGCTGTGGGATTCCTCCAAAGCCCTTCCAATATCTTATCTGCTCAGTACCTTCGGGAGTCAACGAGGTGTCTCCAGGGTCTGTGCATGCTCCTGGTTCTGTCACTGTTTATTGTACTATTTAATCGCTCTGTGTACATTTCACTTCTGTAAGCTTCATTTTTTCTTGCATCTTCTAAATAGGGGAAATTATCCGTGTTACTGCCAGAACTGTGAAGAGAATCACACATGTGAAAGCACCTACCCAGACGCTAACTCATAAAGGAACCCTTCAAATGCCATATCCTTCCCTGCAGACTTCAGGTCCCAAACTGGCCCAGCCTAACTCCCCTGGGACTTCAGATATATTTTCCACTCCAACCCAGAACTCTTGAGTCCTTCTGTGGAGGCTGATAAGGAAACTCAGTTATATTCAGTCATAACCAGAGGAAGAAAACACTACCTCAGGAGGCAGAGCATACCATAGCTGGGCCGCCAGTTTCCAAAAGTCATTTTTCCTGGTGAACTGTAATGTGTACGCCCAGCAATTAAAACAACCCACTGAAGTCCACAAAACAAGCACCCTCTTTGCACATGACAGGCTTCCAGGTATTAGAGGAGAGATACCTTCCCTCCCTCTCCCATTATATTGAAGTTATCTGCTCGAATCTATCTTCCCCAAGAGCTTGGGAGCTCCTTGTGGTCAGAGACTGGATCTCATCGTATTTGTACCTCGAGCACTTAGTACAAATCCCGGGTGCCTGGCACAAAGGCATTTCTCAGTAAAATTTGGTTGAACTAACAGGATTTTCTTTCTGTCCTGTCTGCACAGCTTCCTTATCCCTTCAGGTCCTCTTCAGGTTAAACATAGCTAGCCTCACACGACCTGTTTCCCAGGTCAACTCAGAAAAACAGTAGTAGCTAGTTTCCCAGGCTGCATAAAATGGGAAGGAGAAATTAAAAAAAAGAAAAAAGAAATCAAATGAGATTTTGCCCCTTATCTTCTACATCTTTCAGTGCCAGCTGTCTAGCAAACAGTAACATTCTTCGTTTACTCAAGGTCCCCTGAGAGTCATTTCATTTGAAGGTCTTCACCAGTCACGCCCGATACAGGCCATCTTCCTAAAGTGCTGTTCCTGTTGTCCAGACACTCTTCCTCTGCCGGCCCACCTCCCCACCGCAGTGTTGGCAGCCGCAGGCCATAACAAGACAACCACTCTTGCCACCTTTCTGCCAAGTCTTGATGGATGAAGTGCCACCTGGAGACCTGTGGTGCCTGAAGCAGCCAGACAGCAAAGGAGTATGGCTGTTATGCTTAGCCTTGCAGTTGTAAGCCTGCGATCTCACGTTCGTTGGAAGATAAGAACTTCAGATGTTCTCAATCCTGATGCACAAAATTGAGGCAGGTCTGAGTGAGGCCTGAGATCCCCAAGAGGCTCATCTTGATTGATCAGTGGATTTTCAAGCCCGACCTACACACTGACTCCCACAGGGACCCTTGCCATCATTACCACACTGCTGACACGGCAGATTCTTCTTGAGAAGGACAGAAGCTCCGAGTATTTGTGAAGCCAGGCAGAAGGCACGAGTGGTGTGATTCGGATTCTGCACTGAGAAAGAGAGCCATCCCACATTTCTAACCCAGCTGCCCTCCCCAGACCACATATCCAACCAACTGAACACTACTTAAATTATCCCTGAGCCCTAGGTCTTAAAGATGATGGGGCAAGAACTTAGAAACACACTCTCAGCAAAGATCTAGAATCACTTATTAACTTGTACCCGGAGTGCCCTTCTGCACCCCACACAAACCTCGTCTTTCCTAACCGGGTGATCTTAAGCACCATAACCACCACATATTGTGCACTTGAGAGTTGAGTTCTGCATTATACAGAGGGTGCCAAAAAATGTATACACATTTTAATAAAGGAAAACTATTAAAATTGTAATATATACTGATAACAAAAGATGAATACAAGTCATGTTTGACTTCTGCAATTGCAAAAGGTGCTCAGAGTGGTTACCATCAGTGTCGACACTTCTGTTTACGGCGAACTATTGCTTGAGCAACGTTGACTACAGTGTCCACTTTGTGTACATTTTTTGGCACTCTTGATATATTTTATGTATATTATCTCATTTAACCATTATAACAATCCCTTGAGGCAGTTATTATTACCCTCATTTATAACAGATGAGAAAACTGAGCCTTACAGGGTTTTGTAATTTGCTCCAAGTGGAATAGGAATTTGAATGTATGTTACTTTGACCACAACCTGTAGTACCAGGCAAATCACTATACACCTGGTTTAAGGAGCCCTTCATTGAGGCCCCAGGAATAGTAACACACTTCCTGTTTCTTTGTGGAGGTTCCATGTGCAGCAGCAGCTGGAGGCTGAGAGCGGTGGTTGGCAGAGACTTGGTGTTCTACTAACTTCTGAGTATAATCCTATGTCTGTCTTCTCATAGTTTCAAGCACACACGCACGCACACACACACACACGCACACACGCACACACACACACACACACACACACGTGCGCGTTTTCATAAAGGCTGATAATATCATTGTAACTCCAGAGCACACCACTAGACAGCCAACCACGTTGCAGTTTGCTGAGGCCCAGTAACAGACCAAACTAATGGACAAGTGAGATCGCCCTTTTGACCCCAGTCTGTGTAATCTGGAGATATCACATTATTTCTTTGGGCCTCAAGTTTCTTTCCTTCTGCTACTCATCAAACTTTACTAAACACCAGCTACACATTAATGCTGTGAGTACTGGTTAAAAACATGACTACTGACTAGTTGTATGATTTGGGCAACTTAAAAATCTCTGTGTCTTATATTTGCCCATAATCTGATAAGCAGTTAATATCCAAAATATATAAAGAACTCATAAAACTTAACACCAAAAAAAAAAATCTGATTAAAAATGGGCAGAGGACCTGAATAGACATTTCTCCAAAGAGGACATAGAGATGGCCAATAGACACATGAGAAGATGCTCAAAATCACTAATCACCAGAGAAATGCAAATTAAAACCACAATGATTTCAGGTGTACAATTCTGTATTACATCATCTATAAATTCCATTGTGTGTTCATCACCCAGAGTCAGTTCTCCTTCCATCACCATATATTCGATCCCCTTTACCCTCATCTCCCACCCCCCACCCCCCGCCCCCTTACCCTCTGGCAACCACTGAACTATTGTCTGTGTCTATGAGTTTCTGTTTCTCATTTGTTTGTCTTGTTCTTTTGTTGTTTTTGGTTTATATACCACATATCAGTGAAATCACATGGTTCTCTGCTTTTTCTGTCTGACTTGTTTTGCTCAGCATTACACTCTCAAGATTCATCCATGTTGTCACAAATGTTCCTATATCATCTTTTCTTACCGCGGAATAGTATTCCATTATGTATATATAACACAACTTCTTTATCCATTCATCTATCGAAGGACATTTTGGTTGTTTCCATGTCTTGGCCACCGTAAACAAAGCTGCAATGAACATTGGAGCACACGTGTCTTTATCTCTAAATGTTTTCAGATTTTTTGGGTAGATACCCAGGAGAGGGATTGCTGGGTCATATGGCAATTCTATTCGTAATTCTTTGAGGAACCTCCACACTGCCTTCCATAACGGCTGCACAAGTCTGCATTCCCACCAACAGTGTATGAGGGTTCCTTTTTCTCCACAGCCTCTCCAACATTTGTTACAATTTGTCTTGTTGATGATAGCCATTCTGACTGGGGTGAGGTGATATCTCATTGTGGTTTTGATTTGCATTTCTCTGATGATTAGTGATGTTGAGCATTTTTTCATATGTCTATTTGCCATTTGTATGTCCTCTTTGGAGAAATGTCTCTTCAGGTCCTCTGCCCATGTTTCAATTGGGTTGTTTGTTTTTTTGTTGTTGAGTTGCATGAGTTCTAACAATTGTCACCCCAATAAATTTAATTAAAAAAAAAACACACCACAATGAGCTATCGCCTCACACCTGTCAGAATGGACATCATCAGTAAATCAACAAGTGTCAGGGCGAAGATGTAGAGAAAAGGAAACCCTTGTGCACTGTTGGCAGGATTGCAAATTGGTGCGGCCACTATGGAAAACAGTTTGGAGGTTCCTCAAAAACTTTAAACACAGAACTACCATGTGACCGAGCAATTCCACTTCTGGGTATTTATCCGAAGAAATCCAAAACACTAATTCAAAAAGATATATGCATTCCTATGTTCATTGCAGCATTATTTACAATAGCCAAGATACGGAAGCAACCTAAGTGCCCATCAATAAACAATTGGATAAAGAAATTGTACATATATACAATGGAGTATTACTCTGCCATTAAAAAGAATGAAATCTTACCATTTGCACCAATATGGATAGATCTAGAGGGTGTTATAAGTGAAATGAGTCAGAGAAAGACAAATACCAGATGATTTCACTTATATGTGGAATCCAAAAATAAATAAATAAATAAACAGACTCATTGATACAGAGAATAAACTGATGGTTGCCAAATGGGAGAGGGTTGGTGAGGGTAACAAGGGTGAAGGGATTAAGAAGTACAAATTGGCAGCTACAAAACAGTCACAGGGATGTAAAATACAGCATAGGAATTATAGTCGATAATATCGTAATAACTATGTACGGTGCCAGGGAGATACTAAACTCATTGGGAGGGTCGACTCATAAGTTATATGAATGTCTAACTACTATGCTGTACATCTGAAACTAACATAATATTGAATGTCATGTCATTGAAAAATAAAAATTAAAAAAAAAAAATCTCTGTGCCTCAGTTTTCTCATCTCTAAAATGGGGATGGTAGTCACCATTTCATAAGGTTATTATGAAGAATACATAAAATAATGCATATGTAAAGTGCTTAAAATATTGTCTGGCACACAGTAGGCACTCAATAAATGTTGGTTATAAATATTCGGTGCTTTAGTTGGGAATGGTGAGCGTGATGAAGAAAGCCTAGTAAACCTCTATTCTGTGAGAAGTACCATGAACTAAGGAGAAAAGCAGACCAACTGCTTATACACGCACCTTACTTCTTGTTTCCCCAAAAGCCACTTATTATCTGTGGTAGACAGGTAATGGCTCCCCAAAGAGCTCCACATCCTAATCCCCAGAACCTATGAATATGTTACTTTACACAGCAAAAGGGACTTTGTAGATGTGATTAAGCTAAGAATCTTGAGCTGGAGAGATGTAATCATAAGGATTATTATAAGGGAAAAAGTGAGGCAGGAGAGTCGGAGACATATAGGACATATGATGACAGAAGCAGAAGATGGAGTGATGCATTTTGAAGATGGAGGAAGGGGCCACTAGCCAAGAAATGCAGGTGGACTCTAGAAGGTGGAGAACTCAAGGAAAAGGCTTCTCTTCTACAGCCTCCAGGAAGATTATAGCTCTACTGAAATCTTGATTTTTTTCCCATTATACTCATTTTGGGCTTCTGAGCTCCACACTATAAGAGAATGAATTGTGTTGTTTTAAGCCACTTAATTTGTTATAGCAACAACAAGAAACTAGTACACATGCCTTCGGTCATATCTGCTGTGTTTCACAAAACCTCTGGTTTTCACAAAAGCCACTTGCTAACTCCTTATGACTCACAGCCCTACCTCCCAAAAGAGGTGAAGTGAAAATTAAAGCTTCCAGAAGGAAGCGATCACTTTAATGGAACTGGCCTCTCAAACGGCTCCTCCTGTTCCTCACTCTGACAGAATTAGCTTCCCTGGAACAATGGGGCTTGGTTAGGGAAGACTAAAATAGCCCTTCAAACACGACATAAAACCAAGTGTCCACAGACTTTCTGGAAGAGCCTCAAAGTACCATGACCAAAGCATTGATTACAGATAATAGTATCACTTCATGTGTGCATGATTTTTTGTAGTTTTTATTACTTTTATACACATTGCCTCATTTTGATTCATCCACCCTATAGAAACAACTTGCTCAAAACCACACCCTCGGAAAGTGACAGATCCAGAATTTGAATCCAGTTTCTTGTCTCTGAAGTCTATTTTCTTTCCCCCACAGCAGAACATAACTTTTGTTCTTACCCTGCTGGGTGGGTGACTGAGACAACTATGGACCCTCTCCAACACCTACTCTACCACTGGTGTGAGACTTCCTCACCCACCCATCCCATCCCGCTTCTCAGAGGTAACCATTCCAACCGGCCTAGCAACATGTTTGCTTCATCTTCTATTGGCTGAGACATGAACAAATGGCAGGCAGAAAGAGGGGAGCAAAAGAGAAAGAAAAGACAGAGAAACTATATGAAAGGACTAATCAGGCAATAGACCAGTCTATTCCTCCAGAAAACAGAGCCAAAACCTTGTTAGAAATCTATTTCTTGGAGGCAGAGCTTGGACTCAGGGAAGTAGCCTAATGTAGAAAAAAGAAACTGTGGTCTGAGCTGGGAGTCAGGAGGCCTGAGCTCTGATTCTGTCAGTCTAGCTGTTGGTCTTGAAAAAGTCATTTCATTTGCTCATCTCCTTTCACTTATAAGTGAAAAGAGGGAGTGGGACTAGATGAGCTCTACTAGCAATTCCAGCTGTACATTTCTGACATTCTATCTCTACAGGTTTTTTCCAAGTAAAAATACTCATTTTCAACAGGGATAGTTGCGTTATCCTAAACGTAGAGCAGGAACCTTATATAAGTTTTGTTCACTCGGAAGCAAAATGTATCTCCCATTATAAATGACTCCCAGATCAGGGGCAAGTGATGACTATTATGTAACTCCATATTAGGAACAGTAACTACCGGTTCTTGTGTGCCTATATCTATCCACATTTCTGTTATCCACAACTTCCGCAAAGTATTGTGTTCAGGACATTCTTTTTCTTCACATCTTTTGGCAACACATGAAGAACTATCAATCACCTAATCACCTCAATTTAAAACTATATAATCTGTATTTACAGTTTCAGTATCTACCAACTCTTAGAAATTCAACTCCCGCAAACATACAACATACCCTATAAAGTACAACTTCCCTTTCTTTAGGGGTAAATGGACTTTCTCCAACCTTGAATCAGGTATCCCCAGTTCATGGTCATTTGCTTGTTTCCTCCTCCATCTTCCTTCCTCCGTCATTTCTTTCCAAAGTACCCATTCCATGTATCATCCATTCTTAGTTCACACTTTCCCACTCGTCTCCAGGTTGTAGGTGAGTGCAGACAGACCAAGTGTGCAGAGTAACTTGTCAATGACTTAGAAAACTGGAGTAAACCTTCCGTCAGGAACACAGAAATTGCTCCAACCTCTGGTTACCAGGCCCCTCATGTATCTTGATGTCTTAGAGACAGAGCATAGAGCCTCAGCATTCCTTGATGAGCTATTTCTGATGAGATGTGGTGGTGGCAGGGACTTACCGGAGAGAGGACATTATAGAAAATGAGCTTAGTGCATGGCAGGCTGAGATCTCAGCAACCTATGACTGAAAAGAGGAAGAACTGAGGTTTCTCAATGCTTTATCCACAGCACTGAATGCATTGACTGGCATGCAGTAAGGGTCAAGGAAGATATGTTGAATAATGAATGAAGGGTCACTTCAGCAAGAATAATCAGGTAACTTCAGCACGGTTTCCAGTGAGGACAGGTAAGTTGGGGGTGGGACTTGGTACTGAGGTAGGAATGTGTGTGTATGTGGGGGGGGGGGGTGTAGATAAAATCTATAAGTGGAATTTAGCAGTGGGGGAATTCTAAAGGGCAGATGACTCTTACATCATAGATTCAAATAATCTGTCTATTCACAGTCAGATCTCAGCAGTCGCAGTGACAGAGAGCAGATTACAGCTCTGCAGAAAGAGCTGTCCAAGAGCTCAGCAGGACCCAGGGTATTGGTCCTCAGGAGTCGGGGGGGGGGGGGGGGGGGGGGGGGGGTGGGGCTGGGGAGGATTACCAGGAACTCTGCTGAGAGGCTTTGGAATCTTCACCTTGGAACATTTCATTCACAACCAACAATTTTACTCATTCTGGAAATGCAAAGGAAGGAAAACATTTTGTTGACCGGAATCTTTTTCATGAAGTTCTCTTCTTCCCTGTCTTCTTGTAGGAACTCTCTCGTTTTCTGCTTTTCCTGCCTCTTCTCTTAGCCTCCTTCCCGTTCTTTTTCTTCTACCCACCAGCTTGTACCTCAGAATTCTACCCCCTGGAAGTTGCTTCTTTTCTGTTCTTTACTCTCTGCCTGGTTCATCACACCTACTCTCATGCCTGCTACTACCATCAATTTTCAAATCTATATTTCTAGCCCTAACTTTTCCTCTGAGCTCCAGCTCCCTATTTTCAATTGTATCTTTACATATTTGCAGAACTTAAAACATATCTCAAGCCAAACCTGTCATCTCATCCTCTGTATTACCCAATCTTCTGTATGTTTTATCTTGGTTAATAATGTCTCCACCTTTCTAGTTTCCTAAACTGTTAATCTTGAGCTACCGTTTTGCTCCCTATTCTTTACAACCAACAGATTATAAATCCTGTTAATTCGATTTCGAAAAGCTCTCTAGAATCCGGCTCTTGTTAATTTTAATCCAAGCCCTATTAATCTTTCACCAGGACTATGACAACTACCTTCTTACTAGCTTCCATGCCTAGTTTTTCTCTGCTCCATTCTATTCTTTATACTGACTTCTGTGCTTTAAAATGATATTCTCCATAACCTCTAGGTGCAACTAATTTCTCTACTCCTTTTTTTTTTATATATAGACAAATTTTAGTATGTCTAGAGCTGATTTTTTTTTAAATTTTTTATTGGGGCACAGTGTGTTTCTCCAGGGCCCATCAGCTCCAAGTCTTTATCTTTCAATCTAGTTGTAGAGTGCACAGCTCAGCTCCAAGTCTAGTGGCCGTTTTCAATCTTTAGTTGCAGGGGCGCAGCCCACTATCCATGCGGGAATTGAACGGGCGACCCTGTTGTTGAGAGTTCGTGCTCTAACCAACTGAGCCGTCCTGCGGCCCCTTCTCTACTCCTCTTTTGTCTCCTCCTCACCAGTCCTCAGCTCCCCTGTGCCTTCTTATGCTCTGAATTTCATGCTGTTCTCTCTGACTGGAATGTCCTTCCCTCTTCTACACCTACAAAATCTATTATTTAAGGTCAGCTTTAATTGTTGCTTCCTCTGCTTTCCTCAACTTTCAAGTTGCACAAAGTGTTTTTCCTGTGGTCCTACAGAGCTTTTTTCAAACTGGTACTAATTGTATTATGTCATGTTGATGGTTTATACATCTTTCTTTCTTGAGGACTGCTGAGCTCCTGTAGAAGAAAGACAACCATCCCATCCCATTCCTAACAAGTTCCTAACAAATAACAGGCACTCAGTAAATGCCCAATGGCAGAATGAGTGAAATAATGTCAATCTAAACTTAGGCCCAACTATGAGCCAGCTGTGTCTTTTGGTAGCCAAAATTTCTCCTTTTCTTTCTAAGCTAGATAGTAACATACCATGTTTCCCCGAAAATAAGACCTCGCCAGACAATCAGCTCGAATGCATCTTTTGGAGCAAAAATTAATATATGAACCGGTCTTACATTAATTTTTGCTCCAAAAGACACATTCGAGCTGATTGTCTGGCCAGGTCTTATTTTCGAGGAAACATGGGAGTACCTGCGGTACTCATTTAGTTGGGGTGGAGGGGCCGGTAGTGAGAAGACGGCGAGAGGACAATGAGAAGACTGATTCAAGAAAACCAAGTTTACATAAAATTTGCCGCTATCTTACACTTGTGGTATAATATTAACTCGTTGAACTGTCGACTGAACTCCCCAAACTCTTACCCTCTTAAACTGAAGAAGAGTATTGCGCTCATCTTATTTGCACTGTACAATTTACTCCAGGGCTCCCTATCTTGTTATAGTGCCTTCCTCAGCTCCTCACATAGATAGTGCATCTATCTCTTGCATCACATTTACCACATTTTATCACAATTCTCTCTCTTTCACACTAGTTTGCCAAGGGCAGAGATTATATCTAATTAGTCTTTTTACTCCCAACTGCTGTTTTAATAGTTTATAGTAGCTGTCCATAAATACATAGTGTCTATACATATTTAAAAATAGCATTACCCAAGAAACTTGTCATGAAGATAAGACAGATACAATACTGTTGTTGTTTTTTTCTCTTTGTCTTGTTCTTCAAAGATGTGAAGATATGTTACAAGAGGCCCCAAAGAGAAAAGATCACTGTGGGTGGAAGTGGCTGAGGACCTTGGACAAAGAACTTTGTACCTTTGTAGGCAATATAGAGATGATTCCCTCTACCTAGCTTGTTTCACAGGATGAAGCTTAATAAGACTTGAGAAAATAAGATGAGAAAAAGAAAAAGGAGCAGGGGGGAGGGGAAGGAAAGAGAAAGGAAGCCAAATGTATTACAGTTGAACTAGTTCTTTAGGATGGATAAAATCTGATGAGGGAAATGATGGGGCAGGCAGGCAATTCAAACACAGGTTAAGAAATAATACAGCAGGGGGCAGCCGGTTGGCTCAGTTGGTTAGAGCGTGCTCTTAACAACAAGGTTGCTGGTTCGATCCCCACATGGGCCACTGTGAGCTGCACTCTCCACAACTAGACTGAAACAACTACTTGACTTGGAGCTGATGGGTCCTGGAAAAACACACTTAAATAAATAAAAGTTAAAAAAAAAAAAAAAAGACAGCAGATGCCACTGGTTCAGAACTCTAGCAACCCTGTACATTTCTGCATGTTTGTCTGTGTTTAAATAGATTGTACACAAAAGCAGCCATTGGAGACAGATTCGGAGGCAGATTCCTTTCCTACTCTCTGAGCGCTTCCTACCCAAGATAAGACAATAAACATTTAGAGAGCGGATGCTCACAGTAAATATTTTTGAATAGGGCACAGTCGACATGGAAGCAGGATTCTAAACAATCCTGCTACCTGATTCATGCAGAAGGTTTATTCAACAAAACCTGATAAAAAAACCTGAAACATTTGGCTGCCTCTGGCCATCTGTGCTATCAGCTTCCCCTTGGCTTTTTCCAGACTCTTGTGTGAGCTGCTACGGTGGTATTTCTTTCAGCTTCCCATTACGTGCGGCAATAGCCCTGGTTTTGGTGAAGTTCATTGGTGCTGTTGCTTTATGTACAAGAATGTTTATATTTCCACTGGGGCAACAGAACACAATGGGATTGTTACACAAACAGCTGGTGACCCCACAGAAGGGAAGATGTCCCTTTAATTAAAAAGGTGCCTATTAGCAATTTATTTCCCCCAGGAGGTGGGCTCGAGGCACTAACCTTCTCTCTCATTTAACCAGCAGTTTGGTTGTATTTTGCAAGAAATCACATTATGTACCAATTTGAAAACTATACTAATGGATATTAGTTAAACAACTTCCCACTGTTGTACTTGCCTCATACCTTTCTTTCTTTCCATTTATTTACTCTAGAATATCAACAGTCCTAAGAATTTTCTTTAAAGGGAGAAGAGAAGAATTTAACAATAAAGCTCTGGGGAAAACAAAACAAAACAAAATAAAAATAAAAACAGAAAAGCCGAATGTTCTGGAACAGAAAAGTATACATGAAGCAGTGAAAATACCTTTGCGCTATCCAAAAACACTTGTCTATGTCACTCTCAAGTCACCAGAACTGCAAGGGACCTGACAGGTGGTTGACTTCAACCCCTTGTACGGTTGGGAACACTGAGGCCAGGGGAAAGAAAAGTATGGATGTGAGTCCAAACAGCCAATAATTGAGAGCAGAGTGAGAGCGCAGAGACAGGGTCTGGTAAACCAAGTTTGCTTCCATTGTGAGTTGCCATTGGACTAGCTGTGGGGAGTGAGCTGAACCCTGAGCTTTTCAACAATCTGTAAAGTGTTATCCACCCTGGCTACGAAAAGGCAGACCTGCTGCTCAGAGTCCCTGTGAAGGATTTGCAGCCAGTTAGGGAGAGTAGCTGACTCAGAGTGCCAGGTGGTGAAACCTGACATTCGTCTTTTCCTCCTGGGAATGGCACAGAACTTAGCAGGATGCTGTGCCCATGCCAAAGGGCTCAGACAATTTCTGGATGTTCAGCTGAGGCACTTCACCATAGGCCTCATCCTCATAAAGAGTAGGTGGCAAAGAATGTGATGGCCAAGTCACCAGGAAAATGGGGACATTAGCGAGATGGACCAACAAGAAAGAGGATCAGCTATCATATACCCTGAGCCCCTGACAGAAGGTCCAGAGGACCTGTGTCGCTACTGCATCTATCCATGCATCTTCCAGGGAAAAGAAAACCCAGAGATTCTCCCATAAGCCTCCGGATAACACCAAGGGGCCCCCAGGAAAAATCCTCCAATGAAGAAGACAAGGGCTTTCAGTGCTGATAGGCCCACAGGCCTCATTCTCCTAGCAGTGCTGCTGGGACTGTGCTCGTCACAAGCTAGAGGAGCCATTCTTGAGAGCACTTTGCTTTTCCCCTCCAGGGCTGGAGTCTGATTCCATTTGAGACTAATCAAAAGACAACATATGGCACTCCTTCAAATCCCCAACCCAGGCCATTCATCATAGTCAGCTGCGTGGGCACCACTGCTGTCTCTGGGTTTGCTTCCACTAGGCCTGGCATCCCTCGGGGCACTCTACAGAGAGAGGTGCAGGGGAAGGGAACTGAGTGCTATGGGAAGGCCTCAGTCGGCCTCTACCCCACACTCACTACTTTCTGCCCACAGCTCAGTAAGTAGAGGGGAGATGTACAAGTGGAGGGCAACCCTGGCCTCAGGAAACAAAGGGAGTAGTGCAGAATACAGTCACCATTGGAGTAGCAGGAACACCTCCCTCCTTACTGGGGCTTACCGAAGGCTAGGCACTCTCCAACTATTTGTGCGGAAAGGCACCCTTAGTCGTCACAACAAGGTAAATCTGTTAGTGTCAACATTTCACAGACAGGGAAACTGAGGCTTAGTGCATTCAGCAACTCACCAAAGGTCACCCAGCAGGTAAGGAGCAGAGCTGGGATTCAAACCCAGGCTGCCTGAACAGTTGGCACGAGTTAGGCTTCTGGGTATCAGGCAGATGATGATGGGTCTCTTCAGTTCCTGCCTGTCCACGTAGAGGGACCTCCCCACTCTCTTCCCCCCCACACACACACAGACACACACATACACCAGATGCCTGCTGGGATGGGGATGGCACTGTCAGCTCCACCACCACTGTCACAGGCAGGAGCAGAGCTGGTGTGAGACACAGGATCCCCTAGTTTTGTTTCCTCTCTGAAAAGCAAAGCCTGTAGCTCTGAGAATTATTGTCCACTCAGTGAAAAACAGCTAGAGCTTGAGACGGCTGAGGGCAGGGGGTGGGGTGGTGACAAAACCACAGGAGAGCGTAGTAAGGCAGGATGCTCTTCACTCTTGGTGGCACTCAATCTTGTGAACCTGTTTTCTCATGAAATTATCAATGATTGAGACTTGATAGAGATTATGTACATATGTCTGCTTTGTAATCTCCAAAGTGGTCTAAAAAGCTAAGGTATTACGAGGGTACAAAAGGGAATTTTCACAGAACCTGTGTACAAGGGGTTACAATCATATTGCTAGCACATTCAAATATATCAAAATCTATTCAGCAATAACAACAGGACACAAACTACTGCTGGATGCAATATCATGGACGAGTCTCAAAAATATTAGAAAAGAAGCCAGGCAGGCACAATAGTATGCACTGTTTGATTCCACTTATATATAAGTCTAGGAAATACAAACTAATCTGTAGTGACAGAAAGCAGGTTAGTAGCTGCTCAGGGATGGGGTAGAGAATGGACTGACTGCAAAAGGACACAAACAAACTTTAAGGGGTGATGGACATGTGCTGTGTCTTATGGTGATTTCACAATGTTTTCATTTGCCAAAAATGATCAGCCTCTAAATAGGTTTAGTTTATTGTACATAAATTAGATCTCGATAAAGTGAAAACAAAAATCATGACAGGCTCTTTCCCTTTGAATCAGAGCCTCTGTCTAGCCTGGAAAGTTCACTCGACTTACCATTTTAGCCTGAGGCTGTCATGGTGACATGGCCCCACACAGAGTAAGTCCCTGAGCTCCTCAGAGCCTCAAGTCTCATCTTTAAAATGAGGCTTTTACCATGTGATTTACCTCACAGGACAGCTGCCTTGATCAAGATGGATAGTTAGTGAGAGCAATCTTCAACTGCAAAATAACACACACGTAAAGGAGTGCTGTGTGAGGCTTCCTTGCTGTACCCACCTGTAGGATCCCTTCAGCCCCAAATTGTCCATGGTTTGTCTTCTCTTTTTACCCCCACACTCCTGGGAAAGCAACCCCCACCCAGAATCAGCCACAATTCAGAGCTGCTGTGTTAACCAAGTATTTTCAGGGAACCCAGGGTCAATTCACCAGGTAGGCTGGAAAAGGCCAGAGGAACTGGATACTTTAATTCGTGGGCTCTTCAAGATGCCTCCCAATGCTTGTGTAGCCAGCTCTGAGCTGCTTTTATCTTTGGGCAGTAAGGCATAGCTAACACAGCTTCCTTTCCAGAGCAAAGACACTTTTTTCCAGCTCTTTTCTTCTGTCACTGTCTGCCTCTTTAACTAGGCATTGTTTAAACATTCTCAGTAGGAAAAAAGGACAAGAGCCATGTAAATCCTTGCCTAGAACCTCAACCAGCATCTCATCTCCTTCCTTTTCTTCCAGTCCAACATAATAATTCCATAATCACATCGATCTTGTGTCCAGATTATACTTTTAACTTCTCCAAGTCCTCTCCTACCCTGACCTCATTGTGTCTTTACAAAGCCTTGTTAGTTGCACAGGACAGGTATTGCCACACACAGAAGCTGGTCAGGATATTGATAAAAAGGGGTTAAACGGAAGACCAAAAAGTTTTAAGTGTCAGCCAGAAGCTGAACTAGAACTCTGGACATCTGACCACTGACACAGTGTCCTTTTGCAAGATTATATGTCTCAATCATTCATTAGGAAACATTCAAAAGCCACTGGCTATAGACAAAGTCCTGGCCCCAGGCAGCTTCAAGCAAACCTCATCCAAAACAAAGGCACAGTTCTGTCAGCCAGGGCTCCTCAAATTCATTGTTCAGTGACTGGTTCCCACACTTGGCCTCAAGCTACAGAGAGACCAGTAGGGTGAAATCCAGTAGGGTTATGCAAAGCAACGACTCTATCAGACTTAGGTGTCCTCTTCCTCAGGCCTTTGCCCAGCATACACACTCTTCCTTTTCTTTCCACCAACCTCACTCCAGTCTTGACAAAGCTAGACTTTCACCTTTAGAACTTTTGGAACAGAGAAGTGCTATTGGACATAGAAAGAAAAAGGAAGGTATAGGCCATTTTGGCCCCTTGAAAGTTTTCTTCCTGAGGCCTTCCTAATACCTCTTTATCTTCTGCTTGCTTAAACACACACACACACACACACACACACACACACACACACACACCCCACCACCACTCCTCAATCCTCCATGTGGCAGGTTCTTCCACAGCAGTGTCCAAGTTGGGCTGAAGGTCATAAGGTAGGATGGAAAAAACCCAGCGCAGCTGCAGGGGAGTAGTGAGCTAGAAAGAACACATCCTGAGGTCACCTGCTTGTTCAGCACTTCTTCCCTGTAGCTCCATCAAGCACTTAAGAAGCATGCACTAATTAATCCTGTCCCCTTCAGAGGGAGTCAGTGGGGCCCTGAGGGTTTAAGTGAGTTATCCAAGACCACAGAACTGCACAGGCTAGAATGGGACCTGGACCTTGTTGGACTCTGAGCCAGGTAGAATGTCCATTCTTCCTGATGAGCAACACCAGGCCATTACACCCAGAGGGGAAACCAGAGCTGTCAGCCTTGGCCACCTCCATTCTCTCCAAAGGGCCATGTTCCAGACATTGGTCTCATCCCATCTTCCCATCATAGCTAAGTCATCCTGCTCCCAGGAGACCATTCCTGCTGTCTCCTGATTTCAATTTCATCATGTTCCTTCCTCCAGGCTTAAGACCTAAAAAAGAGGCTTCTGAGTAGCTAAGCCTGATGCCCTTGTTCTCTGCCTTTCCAACTCTCTAAAATAAAGTTAAAAGTCTGCTCTCTGAAATCTCTGATGGATGGCCCTGTGGAGAGATCCCTCTTCTTACTGACCTGAGGTAAGTTATTAAGGGGAAGGCTGACCACGTCGGCCTTTCTAGGTTGAGGGAAAACAGATGCCAGCCTGGGTAGGGAGTGGAAATCAGGGATCACGTAACTGCCAAGGGCTCTGCCCGCTCCAAGGCAGAGCATTTGAAGGAAACAGAATAGCAAACCCAACCTCCCTCCCACCTAGACTATTTTATCATGATCTACTCTGTCACCTTCTCAGTAAAGAGAGGCAGTGCTAGTAATAATAATAGTAGCTGTAATAGGCTGAATAACGGCTCCCCAAAAGATAGACACATAGACAGTACCTAGAACCTGTGAACATTACGTTATGGCAAAAAAAAAAAAAAAAAAAAAATGATTTTGCAGATATAATTAAGGATCTTGAGATGGGAAGATTTTCTTGAATTACCCAGGGAGGCACTCAATGCAATCACAAATGTCTTTACAGAAAAGACACAGAAGGAGATTTGACACAGAGAGAAGGTAATGTGACCATGGAGGCAGAGATTGGAGTGATGCAGCCACAAGCCAAAGAATGCCAGGAGCCACCAGGAGCTCTAAGAGGCAAAAAATGGATTCTCTCCTAGAACCTCCAGAGGGAGCATAGCCCTGCTGTCACCTTGATTTCAGCCCAGTGACACTGATTTGGGGCTTCTGGGCTCCAGAACAGTCTGAGACTAAATTTCTGTTGCTTAAAGCCACCCAGTTTGTGGTTTCTTGTTACAGCAGCCGCAGAAACTAACATAATAGCTAACACCTAATGACTGCCCACTATGTGCCGGGCATTGCACTAACGTGTTACCCACATTGATGCATTACATTCCAGCCATGGATATGAGGGCTGAGCTGAGCAGGCACACTGGCTGGGTTTGAAGCCCAGCTTCACTGCTTACTATTGTGACCCTGAGCAGTTGCATAATCTCTCTAAACCTTTGTTTCCCAATTCAAAAAATGGGCATATAGATACTTTTCTTGTTTGGTTGCTAGGAGGATAAAATGGATAGTAGGTAAAGTGCTTAGAACAGTACATAGTAAGTGATCAGCAAATGCTAGTTGTAATGAGATCTCAGTGGTTGAACAAGCCAAAATTAGACCCTCATCCTAATCTATCAGGATGTGGACAAGTGCAGGAAAAAGACGTCCCTTTAAAGCCAGTTTGAATAGCAAACATGATGGTCTGAGGAGTTAAGTATTTCTTCCCTTAATTAAGCAATTTATTAGGTTGGTGCATAAGTAATTGCAGTTTAAAAGGTTAAAAATAATTGCAAAAACCGCAATTACTTTTGCACCAACCTAATAGTTTCTTACACTGGCCTCATTTCATAATGGGAAAATTCCTGGGACTGTGCTAATTCTGCAGCATCGCCCAGCAGACTTTCAGGCCCCTATCTTCCATTCTTAAGGAGAGCTATGCTCAGCATCATCCATAGGAAGGACCTATCTTGCAGCATCCACACCTGACACACCCCTGCAGAGCCCACCACATCTTCTCCCTGCAACTCTGGCATCAGGAACTGAAGCCCCTGTGCTTGGAAGCCAGTGGGAGACAGAAGCATCAGTCCATATTATGGACTGACCCAGCAGGCTTGTAGAATGATAAAATCAGAGGTCTGCTTTGATTAAGAGGTTACAGCCAGGTTAGTAAGGAAAAAAAATCAAGGTTTGCCCAGAGGCCCTGGAAGGGAAACCTAGAGTTATCATCTGAAAATTGGAAGGGGGCGGGGGAGAAAAAAAAGTTTCATTAACTTGGCCCTTCCTAATAAAGTTTCCCCAACCTCCCACTCCAGGTGACGTAATTTAAAGAAGCAGCACCCCACAGGATCCCAGGCTGTCTGTTCCCACCTAAGAAATTTGTAAGCAACCAAGGAAGAAGGGCCTGACCTCTGGGCCTTGGCTTCCTTCTAGACAGGGTTCCGGCCCCACAATCTTGGATGCCCAGCTTCAGAAGGCCCCTGAGGCTACTGCTGCTGCCTTGCGCTGGGACCAGGCCTCTTCGCAGCAGGCAGCAGGGGCAGCCACCTGCGCTCTCTCTGCCTTTCCCTACCCCACCCTCCTTGGGGAAGAAGGATGTTGGAGGACAGCTCCCCCTCCTTATTCTCAGGCACCCACAGATTTCTGCGCTGCCATCATCACTGACAAGAACTCAGATCCCCTGAAAGAACTGCTTTCCTTATTCCTTCCTCCCGATCAATGAACTCGCAGCAACACCCACGATCCCGCTCCTCCTACTCCGGTGAGAGACCCAACCAGAGAGCAGCATCCGGACCTGGAAGCCGCTGCAGCGGGAGCGCCGGCCTCCCTGCCCCGCTGGTCCCTTACCGTCTCGCAGCCATCAAGAGGATGCTAAGCTAGCCCTGCGTTCCGGATCGAGAGGGTACCTGAGTCCTCAAGGGGCCCCGCCTCCCCAGGGGCTCGGCGGTTAGCGGACAGCAGCTTAGCCCCACCGGCGGAGGCCGGACGCTGGGAACGGTTCCCGGGACTCGAACCAGGTGCCGCCTCCTTGAGCCATGCCTCACCTGAGGCATCCCCAGCAAGCCCCCAGGCCAGCGCTCCCGCGCGGCGTCTGCCCCTGCGCCCCGGCGGGGAGGAGATGAGAGCCGGGCTCCTGCGCGCCCACCCTGCCCTCAGCAGGACGTGGGCAGCGGGGAGCGCGCCGCCCGTCCGGCAGGCGCCGGGAGGCGAGCTGGAGCGAAGCCGAGGGTCTGCCGCTTGGGACGGGAGGGGTCGCAAGGGCCGCAAGCCCGGCTACTTACGCGCGGGCTCTGGGGAAGCCCATGGACAAGAGCACGTCCAGCGCCGACCCATACTTGATGGTTCCGGGACGCTGCTGGCGGTTCCTCCGCGGGGTGACTTTGCTGTACAGCTCTTCTCTCGCGGCCATGCCGAGCGGGGTGGGGTGGCCGTGCTGAGCCATGGCTCAGAGGCCAGCCATCGCCGGGGAAGATGCTCGAGTCGGATCGTCCCGGAGGGAGGAGGGAGCTAGACTACGGTCGGGCAGGGGGCTCCGGGCCGACAGCGGGGCGGGAGGCGGCGGAGAGGGCGGAGGCGGCGCAGAGCTTCCCGGGTGTCGAGATTCTGACGCTTCCTGGTGAGGCCACCGAAGCCAGAACGGCCCGCGAGCAGCTTCGGCCCGACCAGCAATTCAGCTATTCGGGCCTCCGGGTGCCCCAGCGCGGCGTCGGCAGCAGCTTCGCTCCTCCGCCTCCTTCCTTCTCGCCTCCCAGCAGTCCGGGAATTTGCAATGAGTAATTTTTGAATGGATCAAAAAGGAAAAGGAACCTTGTGGGCTGGCCCTGCCTTGCCTGTGCCCGGGCCCCGCCCCTCTCTTAAAGCTGCCGCGCCGCCGGAGGCTGCTGGAGGCAGCGCACAGGCTGCAGAGTCCGGGGCTTCTAGATGGAAAATTGGAACCAGCGTAGGCTGCTTGTGTGCATTGGGGTCCGAGAGTTGTTCCCAGCGCCCCTGCCTTCTCCATGCCTTGCATATAGGGCCAGATGGGCCTCAAGACACCAGATCAATCAATTCAAGTTTCAAGTGCTTCTAGATGGGGTTAATAACGGAAACTGAGAACCGATGGATGACATTAATGAACTGGAAGACCAAGCCAGAAGGCCCAGATAAAAGGTTTTGCTTTCAAAAGACTCTGCAAAACCTAGAGGATTGTTGTGGCCGTTGAAGACCAATTCTATCAGCTGGACAAGTGGCCATACTGAAAACGTAACGTGCTCTCCATGAATAAGATAGTGACGTCAGGGTAAAGAGTGGGACCTCAGGCTCTCATGCCTTGCATGGGAGGGAGTTCTGGGAGGAGAGAGGAAAGAGGGAGAGGACAGGGCAGAAAGAGGAAGAGAAAGGAAGATGAAAGGGGGAAGGAGGAGGAGAGACAGGACGTGGTAAGTAGAAGGAAGGTGGAGGGAGAAGGAACGGAGAAAGCACACTTTCTAACTGAGATGCATTCAAATGGAGTGGGTTGGTTTCCATTAGAGAATGAGTAGGCTGTCAACAAAAGGATTCAAAGAAAGACTGGATCATCACTGGTCAGCCGTCAGGAATGAGCGGATTGTTTCATCGGTTGGACAAAACTACTCTCACCTCAAGTAAGATGGACTTCTTACGCATACCTACTCCCCCATGCCCACATCATGAGCTTCACTGGGAGACGTTAAGGCTCTTTCATTCGGAGATAACTTATTGTACTCAGTCAGAGACAAAGACCCCACTTGGTGTAATGGAAAAGGCACAAAGTAAACCCTGGCTGCTCCTCTTTTTCAGGTAATGATAATAATAAAACTTAACATTTATTAGACTCTTCTATGTGTCAACCTTTATGCTAAACATAATACATGAATTAATTCATTGAATTTTTACAATGACCCTATACAATGTATATGATTACTATCCCAGTTTTACAGATGAGAAAACAGCTCTGAGAGGTTGAGGAAGATCTTAGAGCTGGTAAGTGCATAGCCAGAGCTTTTAGCCACTGTGGTGCTCTGGGCAAGTTGCTTCTGCCTTCGACAGCCCCATGTCCTTATCTGTATGCATCATAGTACCTAGCATTACACGCACTGGGTTCTCAAAAAATGTCAACGCTTTCCCCTGTTTGGAGTGTGGAGGAGGGATGGTGACCACACTCCAGCAGCTTTTGATGTTGCTTTATAAGGCATCTAAACATTTTACCAGGGGAAATGATACAGCTTAATTCTCCTAGCCCAGAATTGGTTTTCTAAAGAATATCCAGTGGTATTTGGCGTGGAGAGATAAGGACTACTGGGGCTTAAGCAGCAATGTGCATAACTCTGCCTCCTGCTGTGTCAGGGATGGGGGAAAGTTCATACTTCCTGGGTAGATAGAAGCTTCTGTCAGAGCAGAGGAAATGTGCTGCACTTGCAGAGTGCTTCTCCAGGGCATGGAGCAGAGACAGGACTGGGCTGGAAAAACAATACCTCGTAGACATCCTCCCTGGGAAGTGTTCAGTAAAGGGTGCTGGACCTTACCGAATATTCTGAATTTCTACTTCTTTCAGCCTGGGCTGAAAGTCAAATGATCTGGAGCCTAGTCAAGAGCTACTAAAGCCTGTGGAAGTATTGTGTAAACCATGAGCGCTACACCAATAATAGCTCAAATTTATTGAGAACTTACTATATGCTCTTGCTGTTGGGTTCTTACACATATAAGTCATTTACTCTCTCAACAAGGCAATGAAGTAGGTACTGCCATGTTACCATCAGCCACTTTACAAATGATATAGAAGCAGACAGAAGTCAAGTATCTTGTCCAAGATCATATGGCTAGTAAGTAGTAGAACCAGGATTTGAACTCTTAAAATTTGTCCAAACAACCATTTATCACCATTGTTAAGATGACGAAGAGATGCCAACCATTAAAATAACATGGTGCCCTTTTGACTCCTTTTATGCCCCTCGACATAAAATTGCTGGATCTGTTTCTCCAGAAAAATTGAATTAATTGTCTTTGTAGAGGTGGAAGACACTTTCCTCTACCCTCAAGGTTCTATACAGATTAGCAAGATAAAATAACCAAAATTAGTACTTACGTACACATGGGAACCCCACATAAATGAGACCTCACATGCAAGAGAGTTTCAAAGACACAAAGGGAAAATGGGTATCTAAGACATTCTGAGCAAGAGATGAGGTAAGGTGCTTTGGGGGCTTCAAAGGGTCATTGCAGGACATGATAAGAAGGACAGGTATTCAGTAATTAGAAGTTTGTCTTGCCCTATAGATAGGTCAAAAAAGGTTATCTCTGATAATCTCTTATTATGGGATTACCTAATTATCTTATTATCTAAATTCTTCTAGATAGTAAAAGTGGGGGGCAGGGGGCAGAAGTTTTTCTTAAGCCTGAAGCCAAAGTTGCCTTTAGTTCAGAACAATCCATATGCCACTGAGGCACATCTTGGGGTGACTTGTTCTGAACTCCTATATTTTTCTCCCTGCTGATAGGCAAACTGTAAGAGGAAATGATGGATATAAAAATATTTTTAGGTAGCCTGAAAAAAAGCACTGTGGAAAACCAGATACCTTAGATGTAAAACTGCTTTGTCTGGGACTTGCAGAAATCCCAGCCTGGTTTACTCACCTTTCTTCAGCTCAGTGCCGGCACTCAGACTGCTGCCATTTGTTGTGCAAGGGGTAGAGGGGCTAATAATTAAGATGCATTGTGCTTTGATTGCATTGACCTTGAAAAATTAAAGGAAGCTTTATAAATGCCCATATTGTTATATTACAAAGAAAACAGACATGACTGTGCATCTAACAAGATACCTGATGACAGCAGTAGGAGTGAGGCATACATGGGGACTTGCAGAGTGCGGGGACTGATGCATCGGCATTAAGCTACTTCCGCAGAAGAACAAGCTAGTTATCATGTACCCCTGCACCAATGGGTCATGTCAGAGTCCACCTTGAGACACAAACCTCTTTTTGTTCTTGTGCACACAGTTTAACTCCACCCCCACTGGCCCCAGCCACTTTTTTGGTGTGTTAGCCCTTCTGAAATGGCCACAGGGATGACCAGGATGGGGATACAGTTAACTGAACTCATGATTTCTAAAGTGTATCCTATGTATTTTCCTACTCCTCTCCACCCTTGAGAAAATTTCAAGTGACTGCATTAAGAACAGGCAGTAAAATCTATAGAATGTCTCCAGTTCTGAGGGCTGGGATGGTGGCATGGCAAATGAAGGTAGTTTTCAAACCACTAGAAATGACTTTAGTCCCTAGACTTCAAAGGGATCCCTCATGGCCAGAAGATTTTGAAATCCTGTAGTAAGGAAAGAAAGCAAAGACCATGGGAGGGCTCCAGAAATGGGAGTTGGGAAGCCTGAGTGTTGACTGTGACCTGGATGTGTTCTCTGCCCCTCTCCGGGTCTCAGCTTCCTCACCTGCCAAATGAGAGGGTGGCTTAGGCTGGGGATTCCTAGGACTTTGCCAAAGGACCCTTGATGTAGGTGATGTTGGATCTGCCAGCAGTTTCTGAGTGTGGGCCGGGATCGTGTCTCGTGAAGCTGAAGAATGGAAACATGGACCAGGGAGAGGCAAAACGTTTTAAAAAGAGGATAGTTTATTAGAGGCAGGAGAAGAGGTTGCAGCTCCTGAGCGGGAGTGGGTCCCGAATGGGGGGTGCCCCCTGACTGAGGCAAAAACTCTTACTTTTATACCTTCCATTACCTGCTTGGGAAAGGGGAGGTGTTTGAAGAAGGGAACTTGTTTGAAGAAGGGAACTGGTGCCTTCTTATGAAATTCATCTACCAGGTTTGTTCTGCTTGCCCATCCTGAAGTAATTAGCAAAGTAACCCACTCTTATCTATCAAATCTGCTCCATTTTTCAGGCCAAAATAAATTTTATGATTAACCTCAAGGCCTTGTTACATTATGTCCTGGAGTAAAGGAGTGATTTCAAAACCCGAAGTTTTAGGATATGGCTGTCTTTTCTTCATTTTACCAGGGACCTCCCTATCTATCTAGCAATCATACTCACTAACCTGTCTCACCCTCAGGGACTCTTTATGAATAAGGGTTGCGGTTATTCATCTGAAGGTTCAGTAGGTGAAGCATGGCATCTCTCCTCTTTTCGGAGCAGGTACAAGTTCTTAGCTTTACGTCTTGGGGGTTTTTTGTTTGGTTTTCTGTGAGAAGGTGGTTTAGAAGATCAAAACACATTCTGAAAAACACTGTGCCAGATGATCTTTAATGCCCAGTTTATTTCTGAATGTCCATAATTTAATAAAAAGAAAAGTAAAGAGGAATGGGGCCAGACTGATAGAAGGGAGAAGCGATTGCTGGGAAGGAAAGGACAGCTGAGGAGTGAGTTGAGAGAGGACAATGGTCCTCTACACAGGTAAAGTGTTAGTGACATGGTGTAGGAGCCTGACTCAGAGAAACTATGCTATCCGGCAGCACATGACCTAATTCCTGGAACAGTCAGTTTGCCCTTAGAAGGTCACGTCTCTGATAAGTAAAGCCCCTTCCTCATTCTGCTCTCTCCTTCCTCATTCACTCCCCGCCCAGTTTACCCTAACCCATATAATCTTGTAGCTACAATAAAAAATTTGAGGCTTGATCAGAACTTTGTCTTGCCTCCATTTCTTCGCGCCTCCTATTTTCTCTTTTCAGGGTGTCTCCCTTCGGTCCCTGTTGAATGCCCCGCTGGTCGGGGCATTTCTGGCGCCCAACGTGGGGCTCGAAGATCCCAGACCCCTTGAAAAACTGTCTGCCTTAAGTCCGGCCGGACGCGTCGCTGAGTCTCCGCGCGATTTTACTGCGCGAGCCTGACTCGTTTCCTGATCTCCGCGGATACAAGCCGATCCGTGAGCCTGATCTGATAGAGGTAAGCAGACAGACGAAAATAGATGTTTTGGGATGATTTTAGATGTAATATTACCCCTCGGTCGAATGAATGTGTGAATGAGTGATAGTTCCACGACTTCTCGTCACGGAGCTTGCTTGGGCCCTAATCTGAGGTTCCGGTTCTGTCATACGGCATAACGGCGACTGGACTCCGGTCCACCATTTCGGGGGTTTATACCGAAGCGCCTTAGCTAAGACAGATTTAGCCCCGCGAGGGTCACGGCCAGATGGGCATCTGATTGTTTCGCTTGTTGATTGAAGGGCCGAGAGGGGGACCATGGGTCAGACATTAAGTTCTCATGAACTGTTCATTTCTGGGTTAAAGAGTTCCCTCAAGGTGCGTGGAATTAAGGCTAGAAAAAAAAGATCTCCGTGAATTTTTCGAGTTTCTGACAGATATTTGTCCCTGGTTCCCCCAAGAAGGAACGATTGATATTAGAATTTGAAAGCGCGTTGGCGATGCGTTCCAAGATTTTTATAAAGCCTTTGGGCCTGAAAAGGTCCCCGTTTCTACTTTTACTTACTGGAATCTCATAAATGACGTCCTCAGGGTTCACTCCCATGACCCGGATGTTAGAGAAGTTATTAAAAAGGGGGAGAGCCTCTTAAAGGAGTCGTCCCGTCCCCCATCAGAAAATGACTCCGTGTCTATAGATATCCCTATTACTGACCCTAAGCCCAAGCCCTGTCTCGAGGAAGGCCCTACCCAAAATTCGGCTGAACCCCCTAGTCATCCCTCATTAAGACTTTATCCCTGCCTTAAAAACCTTCCCCAAGATTCAGACACAACCCTCCCTCCCGAGGACCAGGCTACCCTTGAGGATGCGGCCGCTCATTACCATCAGAAGGACCCCTCTGTATCGTCTCCTCCACCCTTCCGGCCACCTCCTTATATCATCCCTCAACACCCTCCATTCCTCGCTCCCATCGTCCACGGTCCTCCTTCTACTATTCCTCACTCCAATCCCCCTACTCAAACAGCCGCTTCCCTAACACAACAGATTGCCTCTCTTCGAGAGGCCCTCTAGGAAAAACGCCAACACATTAGTCTTCTCAAAGAACTCCGTGCCCTTGAGGCTGAACTCGCTGCACTCTCTGGGCTGCCCTTTTCCCCCCGTCTACCCCTAAAACGAGCTCCTAAACAAAAACCTGTCCTCGCCTTTCTGGTCACTCACAGACAGGCTGCAGAGGTAGGTCCCGACACTCAGACCCCTGAGGACCCCCAAGAGGAGAATACCGCGGAGGAGTCCAATAATGAAGCTGAGGAACAAGATAACCCCCCCTCAGAGGAAGAAACGGAACCCCCAAGAGACAGACAGCGCTACCGCCCTTTAAACATTAAATATTTAAAAGACTTAAAGGCTGCGGTCCACACTTATGGCCCTGTGGCTCCCTTCACGGTAGCCTTGCTGGAAAGCCTCACCGACCGTTGGCTAACGCCAAATGATTGGTTCACTTTAGCTCATGCCGCCCTGTCTGGCGGTGATTTTGTTTTATGGCGCACAGAGTATGCGGAAAACGCACGAAAAATGGCTGAACGAAATACTCAGAGCCAGTCCTCCCGCTCCTGGACTAGAGATCGCCTTCTCGGCCGACCGCCCTATAACACCAATGAGACTCAGGCCGCCTTCCCCCCAGGCTTGTTAGCTCAGGTCCAAAATGCCGGTCTCAAGGCCTGGCGTAAACTCCCACCCAAAGGGCCCGCCAGCACCTCCTTGGCCAAAATCCATCAAGGGCCTGACGAATCCTATTGCGATTTCATCAGCCGCCTAACTGAGGCTGCCGAGCGCTTAATTGGAAAAGAAGAGTCAGATAGCGCCTTTATTAAACATCTTGCATTTGAAAATGCCAATGCCACATGCCAAAACGCCATCCGCCCCCATCGCAATGGCTCCCTCTCAGACTATATTAAACTTTGTTCTGGTGTCGGGGCGTCTCACGCCATCGGTCTAGCCATTGGAGCCGCACTAAAAAGCTTCACACAGGACAATCAAAAATCCTGTTACAATTGTAAACAGCCTGGTCATTTTGTCCGGGAATGCCCTATAGACAAACAGCCCCGTCAGCCACCTTCCACTATCTGTCCTCGCTGTAAACGCGGCAAACATTGGGCTAGAGACTGCCACTCCAAGGTAGATGCTATGGGTAACCCAATTCCCCCCAGGTCGGGAAACCCCCAACGGGGCCAGCCCCTGGCCCCAAGCCCCCAGAACAAACCGGGGGCAATACGGTTTGTTCCTCAGTCCCAGTCTCCATTACCTCCCTTTGCAGAGCCACCCCAGGCAGTGCAGGATTGGACCTCTTGTCCCCCACCCCAACATTATTAACCCCTGATCAAGGCATACAACTCCTCCCTACCAATGCCCATGGGCCTCTACCACCCAATACCTTCGGGCTAGTCCTTGGGCGCGGTAGTTCAGCTCTAGCGGGGATTAATATTATCCCGGGAGTAATTGACCAAGATTACACGAGGATCATTCAGGATTAGGCATAACCACAGCCATGGCCACGGGCGCTGCTGGGGTAGGAGTATCCGTAAATACTTATCAACGGCTTTCTCTCCAACTTATTGATGATGTTACCACACTATCAGATACTATTAATGACCTTCAAGACCAGGTCGATTCCTTAGCAGAAGTAGTGCTCCAAAACAGACGAGGGCTTGATCTTCTAACAGCGGAACAAGGGGGGATCTGTTTAGCTTTACAGGAGCGATGCTGCTTCTATGCCAACAAATCCGGCATAGTGCGAGACAAGGTCAAGAGACTCCAAGAAGATCTTCTTCAACGCAAAAAACAACTTCTTGACAACCCCTTTCTAACCAGTTTTCATGGTCTCTTGCCTGTCCTCCTCCCCATCCTTGGCCCCATTCTAGGATTATTCCTACTTGTCTCCCTCGGACCTTGGGCATTTAATAAACTGACAGGATTCATCAAACAACAAATAGATAACATTCTGGCCAAACCTATCCATATTCATTATCAACGCCTGGCCACGATGGACCATCCGGAAGGTAATTACAACCAGTTACAAACAGGCTCCAGCTATATAAACATATAGCAGACACGGTGGCTGAAAACGTGTCGGCCCGATCTAAAGGGCTTGAGCACCAGACGGCTGCAGTGACTGGGTACTGCAAGGGAGGGTCCCGATTGACCCAATTTCAGCTCTCCCTGAACTCATGTCCAGACTACATAGGGGTTGGTGCCTAAGTCAAAACAATTGCCTCACCCCTGGTCCAAAAAAGACACCAGAGGCTACGCCTTGCGCGTTATTCGGGCCGTCTGAGACCCCTGAGTTCCCGTCTTGGTTAAGGCTCACTCTCTTAAAAAGATAAAGAGAGAGGAGATGTAGGAGCCTGACTCAGAGAAACTATGCTATCCGGCAGCACATGACCTAATTCCTGGAACAGTCAGTTTGCCCTTAGAAGGTCACGTCTCTGATAAGTAAAGCCCCTTCCTCATTCCGCTCTCTCCTTCCTCATTCACTCCCCGCCCAGTTTACCCTAACCCATATAATCTTGTAGCTACAATAAAAAATTTGAGGCTTGATCAGAACTTTGTCTTGCCTCCATTTCTTCGCGCCTCCTATTTTCTCTTTTCAGGGTGTCTCCCTTCGGTCCCTGTTGAATGCCCCGCTGGTCGGGGCAACATGGACTTTAAAAAGTAATGTTATTCCCACTGTTACAGGAAATTACAATTATGGGACTGGACAGAGCATCACAATGGCAGTCATATTGTAGTATAAATGTATCAGATCAGTATGTTGTACACTACAAACTTACACAAGGTTATATGTCAATTAGAACTCAATAAAATAAAATAAAATAAAATAAAAGTCATTCATTCTTATCATATCTTGAGGCATAATTGTAACAGATCTAAAGACCTGGAGATTGGTGACTATTTCACTGTCTGTCATTTGTCCCTAGGACTTAACATACTACTGAGACAGGTTAGTTAGCATGTCCCTAGGTAGACAGGGAGGTCCCTGGTGGAATAAACAAAGACAACCATATCCTAAAACTCCAGGTTTTGAAATCACTCCTTCGCTCCAGGACATAATGTAACAAGGCCTTGAGGTTAATCATAAAATTCCTTTTGGCCTGACAAATGGAGCAGATCTGACAGATAAAGAGTGGGTTACTTTGCTAATTCCTTCAGGATGGGCAAGCAGAACAAACTTGGTAGGAGAATTTCATTAGAAGGCGCCAGTTCCCTTCTTCAAACAGCTCCCTTCCCCAAACAGGCAAGGGAAGGTATAAAAGTAAGAGCTTTTGCCTCAATCAAGGGCCACCCCCATTCAAGACCCCCTCCAGCTCGGGAGCTCTGACTCTTTGCTTTCAGTAAACTATCCTCTTTTTAAAACTTTTTGCCTCTCCTGGGTCCGTGTTTCCATTCTTCAGCCTCATGAGACCTGATCCCGGCCCACACCCAGAAACTGCCGGCAGATCCAGCATCATCTACATCATTTGGGGACTCACGGGAAAAATATTCCTACATCAGTACTGGGCACAGAGAAAGAGTAACATTTACATGATTGTTGATGGAGTGTTTAATCTCTGAAGCCATGTTACACCGTAGGAAAAGCTAAGGCTGAAACTGTTTGGAGCATCACTCCAAGCCAATAAAAAGATTATATTTTTCTCACGTTGAAAAAAATTAAGATCTCTCCCTCAATTGCAAAAGCAAGAAAGAGAGGTGGGAGGGGGATCTATTTGTATTTCTTTTTTGCCCATCTCTAAACAAAAATCCCAGCATGTCTATTCTGGAATTCTCATAGGAGATACTCCATTGTCCACGTTTCCTCCTTGTAAAGGCCTCACTGCCCCAGGTTCTGTGTCCCTAATTTGCTTCAAAACAATAGAAGTGTTGTGAAATAAACAGTACAAGCCAAAAAAAACCAAACAAACAAAAAAAGAGTTTCTTTCCTCTTCTCACACAACTTCCTTTTTTACAGAAAAGGAAATGCATGGGCAGCATAGGGGAATTTTTATTTCTAAGTAATACAATAAAATTAGGTAGAGGTGAAAACCTAGATAGGAGGGGGAAAAACAAAAAACAAAAATTTGCTTTAAAAGAGTGGAAACAATGCTGTCTCTGAAACGGACGTCAGGACTGTTTCACAAGGTTGGCAGCAGAGAGGCAGAAGGAAATATAGAGGAGGGATGTATGCAAATGTGTTCATATTTATATTTTCATGATAACCAGTGAAGAGTGTGAATCTTTTTTGGCTGTACTATAAGAATACAATGTTAAGTAATTCAGTGGAAACTTGCTTGCTAATATTTGAAAAGTATAAATCAGATAATGAATTCTCTTAGAATTATACTTTGTGTCCTCTGTTGCTTTATATCTTATTCTTCATCAAACATTAAGGGCATGCAGTGTTTTAATATCTTTATCTACAGGCCTATTGCCATTTTTGTCTTTATGAAATTTTTGTCATCAAGAAAGGCAGAATTATATATTTTTTCCTCATAAAATTTTTTCCTCCAGATTGAGTTGGTGTAGTGTATTCTTGGTTATCAAAATAAACATATAGCTTTGGAACTTTGAAATACTTGTGATGTGTGAAAAAGCATGACACATAACTGTACTATCTTAATTACATAAAAATGAATGCTTAGTTGTGTAAATGATACAGGATAGTTAACATGTCCCTAGGTAGACAGGGAGGTCCCTGGTGGAATAAAGAAAAGACAGCCATATCCTAAAACTTCAGGTTTTGAAATCACTCCTTCGCTCCAGGACATAATGTAACAAGGCCTTGAGGTTAATCATAAAATTCCTTTTGGCCTGAGAAATGGAGCAGATCTGATAGCTAAAGAGTGGGCTACTTTGCTAATTCCTTTAAGATGGGCAAGCAGAACAAACCTGGTAGACGAATTTCATTAGAAGGTGCCAGTTCCCTTCTTCAAACAGTTCTCTTCTTCAAACAGCTCCCCTTCCCCAAACAGGCAAGGGAAGGTATAAAAGTAAGAGCTTTTGCCTCAGTCAGGGGGCACCCCCCATTCAGGACCCCCTCCCGCTCAGGAGCTGCAAACTCCTCTCCTGCCTCTAATAAACTATCCTCCTTTTTAAAACTCCTTGCCTCTCCTGGTCCGCGTTTCTATTCTTCAGCTTCACGAGACAGGATCCCGGCCCACACTCAGAAACTGCTGGCAGATTCAATGTCACCTACATCATAAATACACACAGGGGACCTAGATGGACCCATCAAATTGTGAAATACTTGTGATTATGGGTGACTTTGTTCTTTGCTTCTTGTGTTTTTTCAGGTTCCTATTATGTACATGTTCACTTTTTAAAATAAATGTTATTTTAAAAACCTGAAAAAAATTCAGAGTGGTCCCAGAGGTTGCAAGATATAATTTTTGAATATTTTATTTCTTTTTGAAAATGTAGGTTTACTTTAAAATTCTAGAAAATGCATTTTAATAAATCTTTGTGGAACTGTGTACATTGTTGTCAGATACATTTTTCCAAATCATGTATAATGTGTAACGTAAACTCAAATAACTTGTGACCTATTGTCATGCGGGGTGTCAGATGGGGTCTCAGCTTCCGCTCCCCACATAAGAACGCAGGACATTGTGAGGCCAAAAAGGAACACCCAGGGAGCCATAGGTAGGGGTGTCATACCACTATAGTCTCACTGGCGTCTGGGTTGAAGACACAGGAGGCAGAGAGCCACACTATCCGCAACCCGCCATCCATTATAGCTGATTACAGCTGACGGCCATCTACTACCCGAGCCAGCACCTTTCCACGTGAGGCCGAGAGCCTGCAAACTGCTCTCTGGGGCTCTGTCCCCATACCTATACAAAGAGAGAAAATTGCGTTATGCCAAGCCATAGGTAGAATAACACTCTAGCCAGTGATATTTCTTCCATATACGTTCTGGACATTAAAATATTAAAAGTGCCTATTACTATCTTCCCAACCCAGTTGCCTGCCCTATCCTCTATCCCAAACCCCCTAGCAAGTGTATAACCACACTTTATGACAAGCCTCATTCTAGTATTGGGCTATAGATTTGGGAAAGTAAGCAAAGTAATATATCTCAGTTTCTCATCTTTAAAATGGAAACAACAATACTTGAACCTCTGGGTTTCGTGGTAATTAAGTGAATCACGAGTATGAAAGAACCAAGCAAGGTGCCATGTGCCTGCTGAGGGCTTGATGAGACTTTTTCTCCCCTGTGCACTGCTCACGTCCCCATTCTTATGACATGTTGCAGTTTCTTTGTTTAATTAGACCTTTGGACCACAGAATTAGATTGATTAAAATCCATGGTCCGTGTATATGGTTCAGTTTTAGCTATTTAACTAGTTATTTAATCAGTTCATTTTTTTTCATTTTCTTATGGGGGAATATTGGAGAACAGTGTGTTTTTCCAGGAGGACCCATCAGATCCAAGTCAAGTTGTCTCTCAATCTAGTTGTGGAGGGCGCAGCTCAGCTCCAAGTTCAGTCGCTGTTTTCAATCTTAGTTGTAAGGGTGCAGCCCACCATCCCATGTGGGAATTGAACTGGCAACCATGTTGTTAAGAGCTCGTGCTCTAACCAACTGAGTCATCCGGCTGCCCCCAATCAGTTCATTTTTTAATAATACAATACGTACACACAAACTCTTCACCTAAAACAAAAGGTAGGACCTGACAATAACCTATATCTCACCAGATGACTACTCCCTGTCCAATAAACCCATCTTCTGCCTCCCCACACCCCAGGTAACTTCATCCCATATCCTATGTTCATCATTCCCTTGTCTTCCTTTTCATATAATTTTATTGTATCTATAAGTAGTCCTAAAAAGTATACTTAAATTTTTAAAAGTCATTTTTAATGTTATGAAAGAGTATAACGCTGTTTGTAATCTTTGGGATTTACCTTTATTGCTCAATTGTATATGGCTAAGGTATATCTATACTGTTGAATATTGGGTAATTCATTGGTTTGGTTGCTGTATAATAGTCTACTCTCCTGTTAATTCACGTTTAGAATAGTTCCAAGTTTTTGCTCTTATGACTCCACTGCTATGAGCATTCTTTACAAGCTGTATGTGGGCAAGAATAACACTTGGGTATATCGTAGGGGTAGAATTGCTGGGTCATCTTCAATTTAGAAGGTAGTGCAGAAATATTTCCCAAAGTAGTTACACCAATTATATTCCCACCAGCAACACACAAGGGATCACTTTGCCTTGTAGTTGCCTGTGGCTACATAATTACTCTGTATTCCAGATTATTCTACAAGTCACATGAGGATAACTTGGGGTAACATAGTTGAGTTCAAGAGTATGGGCTCTATGTTTGACTTCTGCTTTCTTCCTTATTAGCCATGTGACCTTGAACAAATACATTCATTCAACAATTATTCACTGAGCATGTGCTATGTGCTGAAGGTAGGTGTTCTTCAGAAATTAAGAAGAATAAGTCGCTGTTCCCAAGGAGCCTACATTCTAGTAGGGAGAGACAAGCAGTAAGTGAGTCCATATAATAAGTTCCATAAATAAGTTCCATATAATAAGTGTTACAAAGAAAGGGAAACAGAGTGATGTCCTAAAGAGTGACTAAGGGTAGGGAGCTCCTTTAGCAAAAGTGGGTAGGGAAGGCTATCTGTGTAGAGGGGACATCAGAGCTTAGATTTGAATGATAAGAAGGAGGCAGCCAAATGAAGATGTGGAGGAAGACAGTTTTAGGCAGAGGGCACAGCTGGGAATACTCAGAGGAACGAAAAAGCCAGTGAAGCTGAACCACAATGAGTGAGGGGAGATTTAAGACAGGTAGTGAGGTGTGCCAGAGCCAGTTCAATAGCTGGTGAGAATTCATTGTTAAATTTTCAGGACTACCTGGAGTCAGTTGTTATATCATTAATAGCTGGAAACCAACCATGGTGGGAGTATTTACATGATAAAAATTGGCAAATTCTTCCTCAGGCCCTCCCCCCTGCACTGAGAGGTATATGTGTTAATTTGGGGTGGGAGGAGGGGATGAGGGGAGGGTCATACATTACTGAACAGATAAAATTTTTTAAATGAGACAGAATTACTTAACCTCTCAGAACCTAATCCTAAAGGATTGCTGTCAGAATTAAATAAGTTAGTTCACATAAAGCAGGGCACATACCATAATGAATGCTCAATAACTAAAGAGTACTGGCCTGCACCTGCTAATTTTCATACTCCTTCCCCATCTTCCCTACCCTCCAACAATGTGTTCATGAGGATCCTTGGAGGAAAAAAAACACAAATGTATGTTGAGTGGTCCCTATTGGTTAGGTCTATCACATATTGTTATTTCATACCATGAGCAATACTGTCAGGTGGATATCTATATGGACAATTTACTGATAAACCTATTGCGGTTCAGAGAGTTTATGTAACCTGCCCAAGGTCATATAGCTAAGTGCTGGAAACGGTATTGAAAACTAAGACATCTGAATTTATCTTCAGGGCACATTACAGTTAACCTTAATTAATTAATATACATTAAATATTTTAATAGGCAACTCATTTCAGTGTATAGTTTATTTGGATATGCTATTAAATGAACCACATGGTTGCTTAAACACATAGGTCAAGAGTGTTTGAGGATATGTGAATAACAGGGCTTGCAGCAAATCTGGTGTTGAAGTTAACTTTTACTAAATTCATCAGATCATCAGGTGACTCACAAGCAAAAGACAAACAAAATTCTTTCTTCCTCCCTCTTTCTTCCCTTCTATTGTAATGGGATATTTAGTATATCTGGACATTGGGCTCAAAGATAGGGGTGGTTTCAAGAAGTGCGAAGTCTAGAGGGAATGACAGGAATGATCAGACAATGACAACACAGGATTGAGAGACATAGAAGTTGGCCTAAGTTGCTACAGGGGCAAAATGGGCAGGGGGCGGGGGGTGGGGGAGAGGCACACAGGATGTTCCCCAGAGAAGGTGACATTTGAGCAGGACATTGGAAGCTATAGAAGTTAATTAGATGAGGAATGAGATAGTAGGGGTGGGATGAGGCTGGGTATAAAGAGTAGGGAAGAAAGGAAGGTTGTTCCAGGCAGAGGAAATACCTTGTGCGGTAGACAGACATGGGAGAGATCAGGTCTCTGAAGACCTGTGTGGCAGAAGCACAGGGTTTGGGGGGAATGGAGGCAGTTAATTAACTGGAGCAGGGTTGGAGAATTTAGGTTATTGCAGAACCAGTCTTCTTTCTAGGTAAGATTCCCCTAGCTGATGTCTGCCCAACTTTGACACACTACTGAGAAATCCATCACTACCCAATGACTGGTTTAGCAATGCCAAATCACTTGGAATCCAAGATTCTATGGACTGAATGTTTATGTCTTTCCAAATTCAGATGTTGAAATCCTAACCCCCGATGTGATGGTGTTAGGAGGTGGGGCCTTTGGGAGGTGATTAGGTCATGAGGGTGCAGCCCTCTTGAATGGGCTTAGTGCTGTTACAAAAGAGGCCCAGGGAGCTTCCTCACCCCTTCTACCAGTTGAGGACCCAGTGAGGAGTCTGCAACCCAGAAGAAGGCCACTCACCTCACTATGCTGGTACCCTGATCTCATACTTCCAGCTTCCAGAATGGTGAAAGGTAAATTTCTGCTGTTTATAAGTCACTTAGTCTGTGGTATTTTGTTAGAGCAGCCCAAATGGACTAAGACACAAGGGCAAATCAGTTATTAATAAATCTCAAAATACATCTTATTCTTCCAGGCTCAACTAAAGTCATGAAATTTCCAAGAAGTCTTCCCAGGACCCCAGCTACTAAGAACTCTCAGAGCACTTTTTAAATCCTAACATCTCATGCATAATTTACAATATGTTGCCTTTTATTTTTCCTTTACTTTTTTATTATCTCTTTTAAGTGCAAATGCTTCTTTAAAAAATTATAGAAGCAATATAGTAAGACATTTTTATCATAGAATTAATGTAAAAAGCTAAAGAAGGAAAAACAATCACTTTAAATAGAAGTGATCAATGGTAACATCTTAGTGCATTTTCTTCCATTGTTTTTAGTGAAATTGATGATCACTGCTCTGTCCTAGTCAAATTAATTCTAAACTACCTGAGAGTGGAGCTTGTGCACTATCACTATATCTTTTTTACCTCCCACATGGACCCCTTAAACGTCTGTCATTGATTAAGACAATACTCAATGGATTATGAACTCCCAGCTAGTTAGGACCATGGCATATGACTGAAGAGTGTGTTAATGAGGATTTTGCTTGAAAATGTATGCCCTGAGTGAGTAATGCTATGCAAAAGACAGAATAGAAGATGACATAGTCAGGCTTGTCATCTTCAGAAATCTAGGACAAGTCTTCACTTGTATGGCTCTCTAGAGTAGAGACCACCAGTGTTGGCCAATATCCCATGAGGAAGCTGGAAACATCTCTGGGGGCAGGTGGTCAGACTACTACCTGAAAAATAAAAACAAAATTAATAAAGCAAGGAACAGATCATCCTCTTCCCCCCTTCCTTCCAAAAGTCCCCTAGGCAAAATAGATACTTGATCTCTGGAGAATTTTTATTGTTATACCGTATTTCCCTGAAAATAAGACCCGGTCTTACATTAATTTTTGCTCCAAAGACGCATTAGGGCTTATTTTCAGATGATGTCTTATTTTTTTCACATACAACAATCTACATTTATTCATTTACTTATGTACAAAAATCTACATTTATTCAAATACAGTCATGCCATCTTCTTATGGAACATCGTCATAACTCTCCAAACCCCGAATTCTGGCTTGAATTTCTTTTTTTCCCCCCTTCTTCCATCTCCGCCCCACACCCACTCCAGTTCAAGCCATTGTTTCTCAGTCTAGTCGTGTAGGACACAGCTCCCTGGCCCATGCTGGTATTATGAGCCTTACGTTCCCCCTCCCGTCAGTAATCCATTCACAGATGATATCTTCCAGCTCAGGAAATAATGGTCGCCAACCTGATCCATACTTGCACTTTTTAGCATTTCCCTCATCCACCTGTTGACCGAGGTCATAGTACTCTGCTCTCCATTTTTGGACCATTTGGAGATCCAACTTCTTCTCTTTGCAGAAAGCAGTAAGATTCTTGCCCCGGGAGTCCTCCACAATTCCTTTCTTGTACTCAATGGAATAGCTCTTTCTTTTTGCACTCATCTTATCTGGGGGTCAAAATATTATTCTCTTTAAATCAACCATTATATAAAGTGTTAATTGAAGACTTATGAGACAGGAGTAGCAACAAAAATGATGGCAGTTAAGAATGATGGTCCAAACAAAAGTGATGAAAAATTGCAGGCACCAAAATGCAGAAAATGTTTCTTCATTTCACATGAGTGCATTTATACGTCCATTACGACACATGACATATTGAATCATGAAGATTCATATTAGACACAACCATGTCTGTTCGTTATCAAGTGTGCAAGTTATTCGTGCATTGTGTTTGTACTCGATTGGTCATTTGTCGATAAGTGTCTAGTTTATCTGTTTATGTAGGCGTTTACCTCTCCTCCAAAGGCGCCCGCCTGAGTATTTACAAATACTCAATTATCATATATGCTATCATTTATTGTAAATATTAATGCCAATATTAATTAATTTCTTATATTTAATTGTATATTATTATTTTATAATTCAATACGTCCGCCATGTGTTGCAATGGATGTACTAAATGCGTCCGCCTGACTGACGATCTTAACTGGGGCTTATTTTGGGGTATGGCTTATATTACGAGCATCCTGAAACATCATGCTAGGACTTATTTTCCAGTTAGGTCTTATTTTTGGAGAAATACGGTAAGTTTCCTGTGGCAGCTGTAACAAATTACCACAAACTGGGTGGCTTAAAATAACAGAAATGTATTATCTCACAGTTCTAGAGCCCAGAAGCCCTAAATCAGTGTCACTGGGCGGTAATGAAGGCAACAGCAGGGCTGTGCTCCCTCAGTAAGTTCCAGACTCTTCTAGCTCCTTCTTGGTGTCTGATGGTGTGTTTTTTTTTTTTTCTTCAAATTTGGGGAACAGTGTATTTCTCCAGGGACCATCAGCTCCAAGTCATTGTCCTTCAGTCTAGTTAGGGAGGGCGCAGCTCACTGGCCCATGTGGAAATCAAACCAGCAACCCTGTTGTTCAGAGCTCACACTCTAACCAAGTGAGCCATCCGGCTGCCCCATCTGCTGGCATTCTTTGACTTGCCACCATATCACTCTAATTCTTAAGATAATATCTTCAATCTCTGGTCTATCTTAGCATCACCTTCTCCTCTGTGTGTATCTGTCTGAAATTTCCCTTTCTTTCTTTCTTTCTTTCTTTCTTTCTTTCTTTCTTTCTTTCTTTCTTTCTTTCTTTCTTTCTTTCTTTCTTTCTTTCTTTCTTTCCTTCTTTCCTTCTTTCCTTCTTTCCTTCTTTCCTTCTTTTTTTTTTGCCTCTCCCTTGTGATTGCATTTAGGACCCACCCAGAAAATCCAGGATAATCTCTCCATCTCAAAATTGTTAATTTTATTACATCTGCAAAAGCCCTGTTTTCCTTATAAGGAAACATTTACAGTTTCCAGAGATTAGGACCTGATATCCTTGGTGGCCATTATTTACTCAACTAATTAGTATTCCTCAGAGCAGTTAATTTTGAAGCTGGATGGACTTCACGGTTCACGTTCACGAGAAGCTTTTTCAACCTCATGATTTGGGTTAAGGGGAGGAGACAGATTATGGGGAGGGACAAGAAATGAGTAAGTATATCCTAAAATGAGTAAGTACTTTCCTAATCCTTTAGGAAAAGGCCACTCTCCTCAATTTATGCTGTTCCCTCTGTCTGGAGCTCTGCCTTCTCCTGACCTCCTCTAAGGAATTTGCCTGACCTCGCCTGACTTCCTTGCCCGTCCTGCATGGATGAAATCTATAACCCCCTTGTGCTCTGTGAATCCCTTTATCGTAGCACTAAACACAGTGAAAGACATTTCATGTACTTAACGCTTAACCTCCAGAGGAGAATGTGAGCTCCATTAAGGCTCCATGTGCCTTACTGATCGCTGTGCCCTCCGTCGGTGCTTAATAAATGTCTGCTGAACTGATTTGAATTGCATTCCAGCTGAGATGAGAGGTGCACTGAAAGCACATGTGCACTTGCATGTCCTCACTTCCCTGATTTTGAAACCAAGGCTAAAAGACTCTCCCACCCCACTGGCTGAACTGGCTCAGAGCCACATCCTTCCCCTCCCTCAGTTTCCTGGGTGATGACACAGCCTTCATCTACAGTTTGTAACTCTGATGCAGAGAATACTGTGAATAACCCCAAGTCAGTCCCCTAAAGCAGTCTGTGTTTAAGGTTGTCTAAAGGGTTCACACCAGGACTGGAACACCTGTGACTGAAAGCCGGTGGAAATCATAGAAGGAAAATGGCCCACCTTGAATAGGCTCACCTGAACCAGGAAGAGAAGTGATAAAAAAGAAGCAAATCTCCAGTGTTCAGTGAGAGGGGTGGTTTGGGAAATACATGTCTCTAAGTGAAAAGTGACTGTTCTTTCAGGCCCTGAGTTTTACATGAATCATTTCCCTCCCACCAGGCTAAGTATGGGTGTTCCTTGGGCTGAGTGTCCAGTGTGAGTTTGGAGGGAGCCTACAGGGAGCCTCAAATTTTCCTCATAGCCTGTTCTCTGCTCATTAGTTAGAAACTCCTATAAAGAGAAGCTAAGAGAGTACAAATGCAAGTCAAGAATCAGCCTCTTAGTTACAGACTTTAATTAAAGAAACAGGGACTGAGATTTCTCTTGAAATTCAATTATATATGCCCTGCTGCCCACCTAAAATGTTACACTCTTATTCTATTTAATAATAGTGCTTACATAGCTCTTACAATTTTAAAGCAGTGGCAGGAATAATACTTTGTTTAATTATTATCTCTCTAAGAAAACAAAACAATATGAAGAAGTTACATTAAACATATTTTTATTATGGACAAAAAAAGACTTAGAAAAATTATGTGATATACCCATGGTATTACAGTGATGCAGGAAAGTAAACCAGTGTTTAAACCCAGGCTTTTCAGAAATGAAAGCTATTCTAGTAATGTTCTTCTCTCTTCTTGGGCTAGGTCCCCAAATGTCTTACGACTTGGTACTCTTATGAGGGAATGGCAAGTGCATTAAAGCTAGAGTGCTATTAATCCACATAACGGCTCAGTAATCCCAGGACTGGACACACGAGGCTTAGAAATGTATTGATTTAAAATTGCGTTTTGAAATTGCACTTGAGAGCACTCCTAGCACATAGATTTTAATTTCTAAGATCGCTTTCTCCTGTAAAGGTCAGAGCTCCACGGAGGGATGTGGATTCCAGGTCAGAGGCAGGGAAAGCGCAAGGATGGCCTAGAATATTTTGTGCCACAAAGTAGGGAATTGCCCCAAGATTCCTGAGCTTACATGAAAAGGATATAGGAATCAGCTTGAAAGAACTCCCACAGCCAAATCAATTTGAACATATCCCTCTCCCTCCTCCAAATGATGAAAGTATCACCCCACTGATTATTTATTAATTATAAAGGAAAACATGCCATTACAGTGGAGAGATCTGGTGGTCTCCACTTTAGCCACGTGCTCGAACTTGGCATTGCCAATTGTGGGGTGGCCTGACTTGGGATTCCTAAGATGAGATGCAATGGAAAGTACACATTACAGCCTATGTGATGCTCTTGTCAGAAATGTCACCTAAATCTAATCCCAAGGAAACACTCATTCATCCAGAATGTGGGACGTTCTGCAAGCCTAGTAGTCTAGGCTTATTAAAGAACCCAGTACCATAAACATCAAAATGAGATGGTGGCATATTTATAATGCATAGACCTTGATTGGATCCTGAATTTTTAAAAATCCACTATAAAGGACATTTGTAAGCCAGTTTGGGAAATTTATCTACAGACTTGTGGGGAAGAGGAAAAATTACATTTTCCCTTCTCTGGTTCTTTTGGCTGGCTAAATAATCAAATTAACAAGAGACAGATTGACAAGAGAAAATCAAATTTAATTTTGTGTTCACCGGAACCCCACATACATGAAAGTCAGAGATTCCACATACATGAGAGGTTCAGAGAAAGAAGGGTAAAATGCGTATATAAGCTAGGAATGAGGTAATGCACCTTGGGGCTTCAGAAGGTCATTGCAGGGAGATCACATGTTCAGGAATTAGTAGTTTGCCCTGCCAAATAGGTAGGTCAAAAAAGTTATCTCTGATAATCTCTTATTATGGGCAAGGCTCCTCATTCAAGTTCCTCTAGATAGTTAAGGTGAGAGGGAGACAGAAGTTTGCGTTTAGCTCAAAATAACCCACATACCACTGAAGAACACCTTGGGATGGCTAATTCTGAATCTCAACTAACTCAGTATTAGATGTTGTTATTGTATTAGTGTTGACTTAGGTGTAATAATAATGGTGTTGTGACTAGGTAAGAGAATGTTCTTGTCCTTGAGAAATGCAAACTTAAAATTTTAGTGGTGAAAGGTCATGATATTGAAACCAGAGGGCGATCTAAGTCTGGGGCTCATGCTGCCTACGCTGCTCAGCCAATAGACCCACACAGGAGTTGTGCTATTTAGAATAAGCATTTAGTGGTCTGAGAAGGCAGCAGGTTAACACCTCCAAAAACTGCCTTAACATTCTCGTACTGGCTGGGGTATTTAAGGAAAAATCTGGGCGTTCCTCCAGAGGCTACTACCAGTATATGGTTTTTCGGGGGTCTGACTGGAGTCTTCCCTCTGGCAACGTGATTCTCCAGTGGCATCAGCAACCCAGGAACAATGATGGGATTGGCCTGGAAAGGATGCTAGACCATAGAGATTGTGATCAATAAACCGAAGGTTATTAATCCTAAATTTTAGGGTAATTTTCTAAAACAGGGAACTGGGTGAGACAGGGGGATGATCTTTCCTTAAATACCCCAAGCTAGTCTGAGAATGTCAAGGCAGTTTTTGGAGGTGCTGTTGCATTATTCCTTCAACTTTCTTGTGGATTTGAAAATACTCAAATTAAAAAAAAAAAATGATTTCACCTCAGCCTTTCAAATTACAAAAGACTTTGTATTTCTCTCAGTAGTAGGGATGCAGCTGCAGGAAAGATGGCAGACTTGAACAGGGGCTAGTCTATGGCCTTAGAGCAGAGTTAGCTCAGCTAGAGACGAAGTTGGAGATACATGTCTTACTCCTACAAAGAGCCCTAGCATAGGCGACAAGAGCCCCAAGACCCCAGCGCCACCCTGGCTGCTTGGTTCCTTGTCCACAGACTTCGCCTCTTTCACACCACCATACAGGCTTCTCACACATCCACAGACCTACCTTGTAATGACTAGTTACGAGTATCAACATGGTTGGCCTTTGAAACCTAAGTGAAGCGGTTCTTCAAAATGCTCACAGTCAAAGTAAATTTTTCTGTAAAATAAGGGCTCTCAAGACCATCTCCAGGGAAGTGTTGTTCCCTGAAATGTGTTTGCTTCATTCCCACCTTAGCCTTGTTATGCACCACCCTACTCTCTTTCATTAAAGCTAGTGTTTTTGAACGTTTCTCTAGAGAAAAGAATGCTCTAGATATTTTGTAATTCTATTTCTGGTCTCCTTTGTTTTTTAGAATGTCACCATGCCTCACCTCCTATGACTAATACACACTGTCCCTTGGAGTCAGTCCACTTCCCCATTTAGAAAGTGGCTACTGGTGAAGTTGCCAACAAGCTCTTCTCTGAGCATATCTGGAAAAAGTTCTGGGAAGCTGAGTGATACTTGGTTGGATAGCTGAATGGCCACTCTGTAAAGTGGGGCTAGGGTTGTGTCTTGCTTCTAATGTGCTGGTATTTTGAAAATAATCACTCATTCATTTGCTCAGGATAAGTAACAACCCATGATGAACGAAAAAAGAATTGCCGATTTCATTTCCTGTGAAAGTCTTCTGCGTAGAGGTTTGACTGGTAGAGAGAAGTATTCCAAAAATATTTTGAGCCAATACAGCATAGTTCGGCAAAGTGGGCAGCTTCCCCAGATGAAGTGCTCTGCGGGGGCAGCATTCATTTAGATGTTTGCATTCCAGTATACTTACTTGCAATATCAATCTTGTCTTTTATTTTATAATCACATCTCAATTATGAAGTAGTAAATCATTCTGAACAAGAGATAGCGGAAGGAGACTAAAATTTACTTATCACCAATTGTACCCCAAATAGTTTACATGAATTGTTTTATTTAATCCTTATGACATCTCTGTAAATAAGGTTTTCTTTTCTTCATTTAACAGATGAGAAAAGCAAGACTCAGAGAGTTAAGATCCTTATCCCAAACACACTGTTAGAAGTATCATAAACTGAAATCCATGCTCTGTCTACTATCACCAATAATGCATATTTGATTGACAGGTGATATTAAATTGTTAATTTCTTTTCCCCTCCAAATACTCATCTGGGCTATCTCCCCTTCATGACCAGTCAGGGTACACTCTGGGTGAAATGATCTTCAGTAAAATCTGTAGCCAAGTGTAAGAACATGCTTTTTCGAGTCAGATATTAATGACGACCATACTGCTACTTGTCTCCATTAGTCTGAAAACTATACTTGAATCATTCTATTTTTATACACACAAATTATATCATTGATTTCAATAATTCTCAGTCCTCCTGGGATACCACCAGTTTTCTTAGGAGATGTTGTGGAAGTTCTACATTAATTCATAAAACAAAAATAGCAATAATAACAAACACCCCAATCTAAAAAATAATCATATAGCACTTTTAGGAGACATTAGCACAGAATTTAAAAGTGTGGCCATTGCAGTCAAATACCTGAACTCTAGTTCAGAGTTAGAGTAACTCTGCTACTACTGTTTACATTTGAAACTCTGTACACTTCAGTTTTTGCATGGGTGAAATAGAGAAAAAAGTAACATTAACTTCAGAAGGCTGTTATAATTATTTTACTAAAGAATGGAGGTCAAATTCAGACAGAGCATGGCACATAGAATAGCTAACCGACTTAAAAACAGCAGCAAATAAGATGATGTGAAACAGCAGAAGTGATAAATGAGGTGAACAAAATAACGCAGGTGAATGGGAAAGAGAATGAAAGAGAAGAAGGCACTTTAACCAGGTGGACAGTGAAGGCTGCATTGAGCAGGTGATCTTGAAGCTCAGACCTGAGTATGTAGTGGGAGGCAGACATACCAGAGAGAAATGGCAGAGGCGCTGGGCTTAGGTAGAGAAGACCTGAGTCTAAGTTTGCATTCTGCTTCTTCTGACCTTGTTCACGGTAGGCAAGTCTGCATTTCATATTCCTGGTCTGGGAAAAAAAAAGAAAAAAAGAGCTACTTGAAGGGATGTGAAGACTAAAATAAGGAAGCATACAAATGTGCACTGCAGACTGCAAAATCTGGCAAAACGTGAGATAGCACATTACTCTGCTTATAAGCTATTATATTCATTGATTCACTCACTCATTCTGACATTCCTTTATTTTCTCATTCATTCTGTAGGATTGATGTAGTCCTCTAAGAGCCTCGAACTGGATGGGCATTGGCTTAGCTCTCATCTCTGGTGCTGTACAGTTATCACATTAATTATCTCACAATAGTACTGGGAAGTTTGCAGTATTATGACCGTTAGACAGATGAAATTGAGAATCACCTTCAACAACACCCTAAAATGAAGTGCTCACACTTGAGGAAACTGCCTGTTTCCACTGCCAGTTGCTTTTGAGGGCAAGGATGTCATGAATAAGGACTTGGACTGTGGATACTCATTGAGGCATCTTTCATCTTCTTAACTGTACAGCACCACAGAGATGAGAGCTATTTCCTCATTGCTAATGTCCCTACAGACTCACAGGGGCTGCTAAGTACACACTGCAAAAATGAAGACAAGATGGACACAGCCAAGCTGGCTTTCCTCCTCAAGAAACATATGGTGGGAAACAAACCTCACTAGGTTCCAGGGGACGGTATGTGACCACATATAAACGAAGTGACTGTATTTTCCAAACCCAGCATCAGCTCACATGACATGATAATGAGACCCAATATTTAGAGTCAGACCATCCCTAATGGCATAGGGTTGACATAGAGTTTCTGTAGAAAGGAACCGTCCTTTACAATGGACTTGGGTCTGGCCGGCTTGCTGACGTCAGTAATACTGGGATTAGAATGCAAGGGAAGATAGGAAAAGGGGAAATAAAACAGGTACAGGTGAAAACAGAGTCCAGGCCCATCTACCTCCAAATTCCTGAGTTTTCTTGCTCATATTCATTAAAGCCTGGAGAGGACGGCTCTTTGTATATTACTAGTCTCCCTGGGGTAGCAAGCTCAAATTGAGAGCTGGAGTTGGTTTAGCAGGAATTGTCTATAAGAAATAAAAAGAATTCTTGAAATCTCTGGCAACTTCAAATCTCCTGGGCCCATCAAAGGGGGCAGAACCCAGTTCCAGAAGACCCCTAATAGTCGTCCCTCACTGTTGGCCTGAAGAGGTATAAAAGCCTTACTGTATTCAGAAGGCAGCCGTGAAGGAGGGGCTTGGGGAGGAGTAGGATGAGAGAGGAGAGAAGAAAGGAAGGAGAGACAGGCATTGGCTCCTTTAACTACTTCTTTCTGTTGTGGTGGCTTTTGCACTTCTAGGTCTGTGGCAGGATGTGAAGTGAGCAATGTTTTGTAGTCATAAGAACTGCAGCTGGTGGGGGCTGGGGAGGGATGATGGATGGATACTGGAGAGAGATAGCAGAGGACAGGAGGAGGGAGGGAGGGGCAGAGCTGAGGGGGTGGTGGGATAAATAAGAGTATTTTCCCCTCTCATCAGGCCCGCTTACTCGCTCTGCATTTGCAAGCTCAACGGTTTCAGATCAGTGCTTAAAATCTGGTGTCCTGCTACAATCACTGGGTTTAGTCACTGGATTTAACATTTGGTTTGGGTTCTACTGCTTTCATGTAGGGTGACCTTGGGTGAGTCACTTACAACTGGGCTTCAGATTCTTCACTTATAAAATGGAGATCATGCTACTTAGAGCATAAACTTATTGAAAATAAAGGAAATGCCTTGTAAATTGAAACACACATGTAAGCTATCCTTGGGGTTTTCTAGAAATGCCTAGAAACCATGATGGTGGGAGAGGGCTCTGGAAGGGCAGCATTCTGGTGTCATACACCCAGTAAGTCCACATCATTCCCAGTCCCTCAGCACACCTGCGTTTTTAACCACGTCCCACTCTATGGACATTGCCAGCTGAGTCAGAGAGCCCTTCACACCTCCACTCACCCCTGGAAGCTGTCGTCTCACATCCTCTCCCCACCTGACTGCAAAGGCACTGGGAGGAAGGGACAGTGTCTATACTTGATCACTTTCTTCAAATGAGGTTACACGAGGGAGAAGGAGGGCAGGAGGAGGAAGGGACGGCCATTGGAAGGAGGGCTGGTTGTCTTCTTAGTTACTTTGGCTGAGCCGCTACTCTACCGACCCAGCACATCGTGTGGTCAGGCATTGCCACAGGGCTCCGCGTCCTTCATGTTCCTCAGCTCCTCTCGACTCACTTGCACTTGAGCTGTGCAAACGGGGAACAAGGAAAAAGGAAGACGTCATGGCAACTTCATGGGCATTTGAACACCACACTGTAGTTACATTTACCCCATATTTATGACATCATGTGAACCCCCAGAAAGGTTCCTGCTATTGTTACCCAATTTCACAGGTGGAATGCTGAGGTTCAGTGGTGTGAACAGATTGATCCACCTTCACAGCTTGAAACTGCTGGCTCTGGGGCTCAGCCTAGGCATCCTAACTCCAAATCTTGACTTTTCCCCTCTCCTCAATGTCTGTTTCAGGATAAACTGGTGAAAGTGTTTGTGGGGGAGGGGATAATTATCTGATGAAATCTGCACCCTAACAGAATTGAAATAAGAATTATTCACAAAATAATGGGAATATTCCTATATAAACTACCCTCTACTAATGCTACCAGACCCAAACATTGTCTTTAGTTTTTCCAAAGAATCCAGAATCACACTGTTGACAAAATCATAAACATTCCTCAGTGCTTTGGGCACTTAAAGAGGTGCTTAAAAACTATTTGTGAAGTGAATGAAGGTGTCTGGCTTTCATACTTGGCCCCATCAAGAGTGTGAGGTGTACAGAGGCCCACAGGTCCTGAGTATGCTAGTGCCTTCCCTTAGCCCAGATGGACAGAATTGGAAAATGTCACCATGTGATTTAGAGTTCAATAGAACAAACATAAATTCAACTATCCATACATTAGTCCACTTAAAATAGGTTACTTTACACCTGTACTAAGACAATCAGTATATGACCTGAAGCCAAGCAAGAGCCTAGAGCATTATTAATGTTCAAAGGGTTATGTTATCAATTAAATTAGGAATAGACTTGTAGATAATATTGTATTAATACAAGGTGGTCTTCTGAGGTTGTAAGAAAAAGGGAGCCAAAACAGTAAAAATTAGCATTACCTGGGCCCTGTCTGGAGGACAGGATATCCTAATCTCTAGGACAAATACTTTGAGATCAAATCTTGGGTGCCTGGATCTCTGTCTTAGTCTGTTTGGACTGCTATAGCAAAATACCATAGACTGTGTGGTTTAAACAACAAGAATTTATTTCTCACAGTTCTGGAGGCTAGAAAGTCCAAGATCAAGATGCCAGCATATTCAGTGTCTGATGAGAGCCCACTTCTTGGTTAATAAATGATTGTTTTCTCACTGTGTCTTCACATGGCAGAAGAGGCACAGGAGCTCTCTGGGGTCTTTCTTATAAGGGCACTAATCTCATTTAAGAAGGCTCCATTTTTATGACCTAATAACTTCCCAAAGTCCCTACCCTCAAAGACCATCACATTGGGGATTAGGTTTGTTTCAACATATGAATTTTGGGGGAGGACAAACATTCAGTCTCTAGCAATCTCTAAATCTATCCCTGAGATAACATTTTTCTGTTCTCTGAGAATAAAACCTTAGAAAGATCCTGGTTTCTTCTCTCTAGGCTTTTGCCAGCTCAAATGCTACTACCTACATTATGAAATCTTCTGAATTCCCCTTCTCCCCTTGCTAGAAAAAAAAAAAAATGTTTCTCTTCTCTAAAACCCAAAGTCACTTTGATTTTGATCCTCACAGAAACCTTGTGTGGAGGTTACAGCCACAAGTGTCTCACCCAAGTTCCCATGGCTGGCTATAACTGAAATGAAAAATGAGTTTGAGGGGTCCTGACTCCAGACGATGTCCTTTGCATCATACTTTCTTATCTGGAAGGACTAATCTATGGCTCCTATGAGCAGATTAGCAGATAAATTATGTAACCGCTGTTACAAAACAAGAACCTCAGAACCCAAGAACAGTCCATTTTTGCAAGGGGTCAGGAATCAGGAGAGATCTAGAATGCGAAATGCCCAAGAGCAGGACAAGCCTGATGAGGGTGCTGAAGGTGGATTTAGGGAGGGAGTTAGTCTTCACTGTCATTCATCCTCCACATGGTAGGTAAAGTACTCTGTCGTGCAGGGTATCAGGCAGGGTCACTGCTCCCGCTCCCTGCACAAGAACACAGGTGTCGTGCGGGGTGGCCTGCGGGGTCTCTGGTCCCGTTCCCTCATAAGAACGCAGGATATGGTGAGGCCAAAAAGGAACACCCACGGAGCCATAGGTAGGGAAGTCATACCACTATGGTCTCACTGGAGGCTGGGTTCACTGGACATGCGATCTGCTGTCCACTTTTCTGCCAACCGACCGACGACTCTCCTCCACTCTCCTCGACTCTCTCTGCTCCTCTATTCTCCTCGACTCTCCTCCGTAGCCGCAGCAGTTATATTAGTACCCAATGACTCAATGGTTACAGCTGACGGCCAACCAGCCACAGCTGACGGCCATCTACCACCCGAGCCAGCACCCCTCCATATGAGGCTGAGAGCCTGGAAACTGCTCTTTGGGGCTCTGTCCCCACACTCCACCCCTACAGGGTCTCGCCTCATAATCTACGCGACAAGCGTCTTCCGTGAGGGTCTCTGTGCCATATTAGCCTACTGACACCTACAGACAAAAAGAAACGGTAGTCTTAGGAACCAACAATGGCAAATCCCTTCCATCTGGGAGGATACATGCTAGCTTTTTGTCCTGGGAAAGGAGGGTCGCTGCCACTGGCACCTTTCCCGGTTTGTAGTACCAGACCTTTATGGCAGTGCTTGGGGTCCCTTGCAGAGTTTCAACATGTAACAGAATAGGGGACCCCATAATAGGCCATAGTGAGAGCACATAGTTTCATCGCAAAATCATCCCGGTATGGGGACCTCCGTATACTACAGTCACTTACAGTGGCCACTCAGCCACCACCCCTGGCGTCACTTGCAAATCATGAGTCAAACCGGCCCCCCATGGGGCTATCAGGCCCAACCATTGACAGTGGGGGCTTTTGACCTGCCAGGGCCAAGTCCGCTACATAGTGATATGTCCCTAGGCGGGCAGTCAGACGATCCATTAAATCATGAATTGAAGGCACTGCAGCGTGCAAGGGTGGTGTCACCTTATTTAACTCCCTATAGTCCACAGTCATTCGCCAGGTCCCATCTGGCTTCTTGACAGGCCATACTGGGGAGTTAAAGGGACTGTGTGTTGGCCTCACAGTATGTGCCTTCTCCAATTCCAATATTGCACGACCAATCTCCTCCTGTCCTCCTGGCAGGCGGTACTGTCTCACTGTAACCATGCACCAGGGCTGTGGCAACATTTGAGGAGGGTGGTGAGCATGCCCGCGTGTCACCGCTTTCACCACCCGGATTCGGAGACGGAACTCTCCTACTGACGTCTGTAAGCTGAGGCCATGTGGCACGTCCACCCCTAGAATATACTCCAGAACGGGGGAGACATAAACCTTGTAGGTACGAGGAGGGAGCCTTCATATACCCAGTGGTAAGGAAACAGCTTTTACAGTCACAGTCTTTTCCCTGTAGCCATCAATGCAGATTGCTGGTCCAGGGAACAGTTCTGGGTTCCCATAAACAAGACTGCAGTCTGCGCCAGTATCAACTAGGGCCAAAACCCTCTGTACATTCGAAGGGGGCCAATGTATGGACAGTTCCACGTGGGGCCCCCGGTCACTGCTTGTCCCCTCTGACCCGGTACCTTGGCCCCACCCCTAATCAAGCTGAAAGGAGTCAGCCTCAACCGGCCGCGTGAAGTCCTGGAGGGACACGGGTCGCGCTTTCCCAGACTCCTCCTTTATGTTTCTCCGGAATTGTTGTTCCGGACGCAACTGTTTCCAAATTTCCAGCAGGAGTGCATTGGGTTGTTGGTCTATTTTCTTCCTATCGACCCCTGCTGTCATGAGATCATGCCACATCTGTGCGAGTGTTACTCTCTGAGGCCCGCGACCTCGCCCCTTTACCTTTGGTTTGGGCTTCCAGGTTTCAACTGTGCGGACCTCCTGTCTTAACTTCCTTCGCCTCCGGCTTTCAACATCCCCTAGGGTGGCCATGGCAGTTGTAACTTCATGGATCCGTCGCCCCACATAGGGCATAAGAACGGCAACCAAGGATCCAAAAGCACTCGCAGGTGCAGTATCCAAAACCAGATCTCTCATGCTGGCTGTAAAAAGCTCGTCATCTGGGCCCTGCATGTTAAGGTTAAAAATAGCATGTCTCATACCCATTTCACGGATGATTTGCGTAAGTTCTGTATATGACTGCCATTGACTCACAGTGTCTGGCAGCTCGCCAGCCTGTCCCCATACTGTGCGTACCGCAGCCGTGAGCCACTGCATTAGAGAATGGTTTCCCTGGTTGTTGGCCAACCTATGGCAGTTTTGTAACCTTTGTCGCAGGGACGGATGCACTGTCATGAAGGCTAGCTTTTTCATCTCGCCTGGGGAGCAGAGAATGCTGTCTGCTCCCTCATCCCATAAACGTAATAGCCAAGCCGAGACTGGCTCTCCAGGGCACTGTCTGTACCGCCTCCCCAGCTCCAGCAACTCAGTGGGAATGTAAGGGGTGTAGGTTGTAAACTCAGTCACAGCTGGGTTGCCGGCAGCAATGCTCCCGGGGCCCAAAGGTTGTTCACGTTTTACCCTTTGCTTCAAGATTGGCCGGGCTTGGGGGTTGGGAGCTACATTGTCTCCACTTGCTTCGTCTGCCTCTGCCTCAGAGTCTCCACCTCGGGGCCCCTGTTCTAACAGGCAGACCCGAGCTTCCAGCGCTTCCAACCGGGACATCAGGTCCAGCACCTTGGCCATTTCATTAAGCCCACTTTCTGTGTTGAGACTCAAGGCCGTGAGGAACATCCAGCCCACGCGGCTGGCTGTAGCCTTCTCCTCCTCTGGCAACCGCTCAGCCAGAGCCTGCAGGGCCCTCTCCACACTGGCCGGAGAGCCGTCCATGTCCTCCCACCCCTCCTTGGGGGTCCAACTCCTGAGAACAGTGGCCACCGAACACCATACACTCTGTGGGGGCCACACGTCCTCCTGCCTAGAGTTAGACTCCATTCCTACCTGGTCGGAATCCTGCTCACCACACCAGGTGTCTGAGTGGGTGGTGGCCTCCGCGGCAGATGTCCACAACTCTCGGAGCTTAAGGCCTCAGCAGATCAACAAAATGAAGGCAATGCTGTCCATGGCCAAGAGGGTGATTGTTGTGCGGGAGACCCTGCTCGCTGCGCCATTTGTCGTGCAGGGAGTCATGCGGGGTCTCTGCTTCCACTCCCCACAAGAGAACGCAGGATATGGTAAGGCCAAAACGGAACACCCACGGAGCCATAGATGGGGGAGTTACCACTATACTCTAGCTGGCGACTGGGTTGGAGAAACAGGAAACAGGAGCCACACAATTCGCAACCCTCACTGTGCCACTTGCAGGCTCAACCACCATCTTCTTGCTAGCCCCCCATTTTTTGCTAGCGTAGCCACAGCAGTTATATTAGTGGCCAATGGCTCACTGGTTACAGCTGATGGCCATCCAATCACAGTTGATGGCCATTTACTACCTAAGCCAGCAGCTTTCTATGTGAGGCCGAGAGCCTCGAAACTGCTTTCTGGGACTCTGTCCCCACACTCCACCCCTACAGGCTCTCGCCTCACAAGCTACGCGACAAGTCTCTTCCGCGAGGGGCCCTGTGCGAGGAGTCTGGAAGTGAATGCAATATCCTGGACACAGCCAGGCTCTCTGGACACAGCCAGGGTTTCTCAGGGCACCACCAGTACTTCAGGGCACGGCCAGACTTCCTGGGCTTCTTAGGGTACCACCAGTCTCCCCAAACACAGCCAGGGCTTTCAGGGCACTGCCACTCTCTCTGGGCCTCTCAGGGTACCCTGCTGGAACAACAGCAACTCACAGTCAAGGTGCTTAATATTCTCGATGGTGGCCGGTTAAGACACAAAAGCAAACATCCACCAGTTCCACTACATGGTGGTAAGTTCCAAGCAAACAGTCAATCGGTCCATTAAATTAGGGATGGAGTCCATTCCCCATAGTCCATAGTCATTCGCCAGGGCTGTCCTGGGGGTGAGGGACGACCTTGACCTCACCCTCATCTCCCACAGAGGACTCAGCAAGCGTTTCCTCCTGGGACAAGTCCTACATCCGGGCTGCCTGAGCAGGAACTTCCCAGCCCACAGGGCCGCAACAAACTTTGCTTTCTCCGGCCTGTGCTGGTTGGGGAACCGTCCACATCTTTCCACCTCTCCACGGGGCTCCATCTCTCCAGCAGCTGCATGGCTTTTCCTGTGCTGGTGGGAGAACCGTCCACGTCCTCCCACCCCTCCACGGGGGTCCAGCTCTCCGGCAGCTGCTCCTCCTGGTCTTCCAGAGACTGAGTGTTCATACACACAAACTGCTCCACCACTCTTCGGAGAGCTTTGGCCAGCACCATACCCAGCTCGCTGCGCCATTTGTCTTGCAGGAGACCCTGCTTGCTGCGCCATTTGTCGTGCAGGGAGGCCTGCGGGGTCTCTGCTCCTGCTCCCAGCACAAGACAATGCAGGATACGGTGAGGCCAAAAAGGAACACCCACGGAGCTGGGCACAGCCAGGGTTTCTCAGGGCACCACCAGTACTTCTGGGCACGGCCAGACTTCCTGGACTTCTTAGGGTACCACTAGTCTCCCTGGGCACAGCCAGGGCTCTCAGGGCACTGCCACTCTCTGGGCCTCTCAGGGTACCGTGCTGGAACAACAGCGACTCGCAATCAAGGTGCTTACATATTCTCAATGGTGGCCAGTCAAGACACAAAAGCAAATATCCCTCAGTTCCACTACATGGTGGTGTGTTCCCAAGCAAGCAGTCAATCGGTCCATTAAATTAGGGATGGAAGGCAATTCCTCATAGTCCATAGTCATTCGCCAGGGCTGTCCTGGGAGTGAGGGACAAACTTGACCTCACTCTCATCTCCCACAGAGGACTCAGCCTTTCCTCCTGCGACAAGTCCTGCATCCGGGCTGCTTGAGCAGGAACTTCCCAGCCCACAGGGCCACAACGACCTTTGCTTTCTCTGGCCTGTGCTGGTTGGGGAGCCATCTACGTCTTCCCACCTCTCCACGGGGCTCCATCTCTCCAGCAGCAGCATGGCTTTTCCTGTGCTGGTGGGAGAACCGTCCACATCCTCCCACCCCTCCACGGGGGTCCAGCTCTCCGGCAGCTGCTCCTCCTGGTCTTCCAGAGACTGAGTGTTCATACACACAAACTGCTCCACCACTCTTCAGAGAGCCTTGGCCGGCACCATATCCTGCCGACTACGCCATGTGTCGTGCAGGAGACCCTGCTCGCTGTGCCATTTGTCATGCAGGGAGTCATGCGAGGTCTCTGCTCCTGCTCCCCACAAGAGAATGCAGGATATGGTGAGGCCAAAAAGGAACACCCATGGAGCCATAGGTAGGGGAGTCATACTACTATATTCTCGCTGGCGGCTGGGTTGGAGAAACAGGAAACAGGAGCCACACAATTCGCAACCCTCACTGCGCCACTTGCAGGCTCAACCACCATCTTCTTGCTAGCCCCCATCTTTCCTGCTAGCGTAGCCACAGCAGTTATATTAGTGGCCAATGGCTCACAGGTTACAGCTGATGGCCATGCAATCACATTGATGGCCATTTACTACCTGAGCCAGCAGCTTTCTATGTGAGGCCGAGAGCCTGGAAACTGCTTTCTGGAGCTCTGTCCCCACACTGATGTGCCAGCTGGAGACTTGAGTTTCCCAGGCAGACCGTGCCTCCCGTTCCCGGTGTCGCTCCTCATGGGCCTTCCGAAGCTGGGCTCCCACATGCACAAACCGTTCCACCATGCTTTGGTAGGTTTTGGCCAGCACCGTACCCTGCTTATGAAACTGAGCTTTCATACGTGTAAACTGCTCCAGTATATTCCGGAGAGTTTCAGCCCACACCATACCCTGCTCACTGTGCCATGTGTTGTGCGGGGTGTCAGGCGGTGTCTCTGGTCCCACTCCTCTCACAAGAATGAAGGATATGGTGAGGCCAAAAAGGAACACCCATGGAGCCATAGGTAGGGACGTCATACCACTATGGTCTCCCTGGAGGCTGGGTTCACCGGACATGCGACCTGCTGTCCACTTTTCTGCCAGCCGACCGACGACTCTCCTCCACTCTCCTCGACTCTGCTCCTCTATTCTCCTCGACTCTCCTCCGTAGCCGCAGCAGTTATATTAGTGCCCAATGGCTCAATGGTTACAGCTGACGGCCATCTACCACCCGAGCCAGCACCCCTCCATTTGAGGCCAAGAGCCTGGAAACTGCTCTTTGGGGCTCTGTCCCCACATACTCTTTCTAAAATCAGATGAGGAAATGTAGTTATGGATTTCCCAAGCTAAAGACCCTGTAAAAGTCTTCGCCACTGCCTTCAGGATAAAGTCAAATTCCTTGATGTGGTAATTCAAGGCCCTCCTTACTGTAGCCTCTGTTTTCCTCAATGACTTCATGTCATGCAACTATTACCACCTCTCTTGTCTCTGTCACCAATGGTGACACACGTAATCTATGATGCATTTCAGAGTGAAATTGAACATAAGTGGAACAACATCCTTGCGTTCAAGATGTATGCTGGTGTTCTTGAAGGCATACAGGCAGGTAAACAGGGAATTACAGTTCAGTGGGATCACTGATATAATTATGAAATTCTGGGTTTCACGGGAGCTCATTGGAAGAAAACTGGGCCAGATTTAAGAGATCAGTGAAGACTGCCCAAAGGGAGTGATAACTACGCTAAAAGCCAGATAATAACAGATCAAGAGGAATAGGAGAGAGAGTGTTTCAAGCAAAACAGAATGGAATGTGTAAATGCAGGAGGCGAACAAAGACATGTGTTCAGAAACCAAAGGGGAAGGAATGGCTGGTGGGATAGTAAGAGATGAAGCTGGAGGTAAGCAGGAGCCAGGTCACGCTAAGGCTTTCTAAGGCCTGCCCAGGAGTTTAGACCGTACTCTGCAGGCTATGGGGCACCCATAAAGGGTTTTAAGCTTAAACTGAGAAGAACACGGAATTGAGGAGAGAGAGGGAGAGAAAAAGTGACGTCTGCTAGCTTTGTTCAGTCAATAAACATTTGTTGAAAGAAAACCACACACAGCTTCATGTCAAACTTAGTAGGGAATACACAGAAAAAACTTTTCCCTATGAATCTCACAATCTAGAAAGAGGGATGAGATAAAAATGAAAAAGAAAAACAAAGACAAACCAAAATCAGGCAGAATATTACAACTGTGATAATTGAGGTGCAGTCAAATGTTAGCTGAATTCAAGAAAGAGCTCATAGGGAGGCCGGCTGGCTCAGTTGGTTAGATTGCATGCTCTTAACAAAGCTGCTAGTTTGATTCCGTTTTCATATTGAAAAGGGCGACTGGAATTGGAGCTGAGCTGCGCCCTCCACAACTATATTGAAGGACCACGGCTAGACTTGGAGCTGATGGGTCCTGGAAAAAATCCACACTGTTACCAAATAAAAATTTTTTAAAAAGTGTTTAGAAAGAAAGAAAGAAAGAAAGAAAGAAAGAAAGAAAGAAAGAAAGAAAGAAAGAAAGAAAGAAAGAAAGAAAGCAAGCTCACAGGGAAGATACTGTTTGAGGTTGTGTGGAAGAATAGGAAGAATGTCAGTGATAAAGATGGGAGTGCAAGGGTCTAGGCTGACTGAAGGTCAGGAGTCAGCAGGAGAAAGCAGGAGAGCAGGGAATAGCTCACTTAGACTATTTCCTTACAGCAGGGAGGATATAGTGAGAGATAAGCCTGGTAGGTTGAAGCCAGAGTACCAAGAACCCCAAATGCCAGACCAAGGAACTTGGATTAAATTCAGCAAGTAATGGAGAGCAGCAGAGGTTTTTAAGAATCATGAAAAAGATTTTAAGATTAATTGGCAAATTAATTAATTGGCAGAGGTGTCTATATACTAGTGTCACTCAACTGGGATGTGTGGATGTATTCTCAGTGCTCTGAGAATTCTACAATAATTTTCAAATTACGTGTTTTTATCCTAATGAAAGTCTTAAAATATAATATTCTGAATGACTGCATTATGTAAGAGAATTCTGCCACTCAAGTTCAATATCCATTCTTTCACTCAAAATAGTAATTGAGCATCTACTATGTGCCAGGCATTGTTCTAAGCACGAGGCATAGAGCAGTAGACAAAACAGACAAAAGTCTCTCACTGCCAATTTGAATACTAACTGGCTATTTCTCAATATTAAGGAATTATTATTATTTTTTAGGCATAATGGTATGTGGTTATGTTTTAAAAGGAGTTCTTACCTTTTAGAGATACATACTGAAATATGTGTGTATGAATTTACATGGTATCTAGAATTTGCTTCAAAATTGTCCAGTGTGGATCAGGGGTGGAGGAAAGTGGATGAAGATATAGATGAAATAAGACTGTCCAGGAATCAATGGTTGTTGCAGCTGGGCAAAAGGGAGCAAAAAGATTCATTGTGCCATTCTCCTTAATTTTGTGTGTGCTTAATATTTTTCATGCAAAAAAAGAAAAAGAAAGAAAAGAAAAGAAACCCTGCCTTTATGGAGTTTACTTTCTAGTGTTTGAATCTGTGTTTACGATGGCATTGACACCAAGTTAAGGCAATATGGTGTCATGATACCACAAAAGTACAGAGGTTGTGAAGCAGGTTCAGTAAGAATGAATGAAGAAATGGAGACCTTACCTGGCACGTGGAATTATAGGCATCCTGGATTCCAGAGCCCCAGTTCCAAAGCTGTGCTTGTTTCCTGAGCACCCTGCCTCTGTACATTTTAACCTACGACTGTTCATTAACAAGTCAATAAGAAAGCATTACAATTTTCTTTTGAATTATGGGGCACCCTGTTCAAAACCATTCAGCTATAGTTCAAAAGTGTTTATTATTAAATAAACAATGTGACAGTAACTCAAAAAGTGGTCCACCACATTCAAAATCAAAAGAATTCAGCTAATAGCAAGTGAAACACAAAATAAAAATTCACTGGTTTATATACCACATATCAGTGAAATCACATGGTTCTCTGCTTTTTCTGTCTGACTTGTTTCGCTCAGCATTACTCTCTCAAGAAACAACAAAAGAACAAGACAAACAAATGAGAAACAGAAACTCATAGACACAGACAATAGTTTAGTGGTTGCCAGAGGGTAAGGGGGGAGGGGGGTGGGGGGTGGGAGATGAGGGTAAGGGGGATCGAATATATGGTGATGGAAGAACTGACTCTGGATGATGAACACACAATGGGATTTATAGATGATGTAATACAGAATTGTACACCTGAAATCTATGTAATTTTACTAACAATTGTCACCCCAATAAATTTAATAATAATAAAAAAAAATTCACCTTTTTTAATACTAGTAAAAAGTATACTGTCAATTTAAATTAATGTATTTTAATTTCATTAGTTTTGCATGCCTATTTAATTTAATGTAAATGCTTTAGTTATATAGTGTAAGAACTGGAGGTAAAAGGTGTTCTTAATTAATTTTATCTTTGCACATATTTAAATAATATAATAAAAATTAATTACATCAACATTGAAGGACCATAAGATTTTTGTCCCCTCCATCGGTATAAAGTCAACAATTTTTTCAGGGAGACTGTTATGATGTTACAAAAACCCAGGTGAGAAAATTGTTTGAATAGGATATTGGCAGTGCAGCGGAAAACAAAAAATTAGATTAAAGAGACATTTTGGAGGTACTTGTGAATCTACCCCTTCTAGAAGATTGGAAATGACTTAGATATAGGAGGTGAATAAAAAATATTTGAGTCTAAAGGACTAAGAAAATACTAGTCTCGGATATTGTGTACTTAAGAAGAGAAACTTATTTGGGGGCAGGAGGAAAGGGGTTTCTGAAATTAATTTTAGACATGTTGCATTTTTAAAGCCGGTCTAACAGCAAGCTGGAAAGATGAAACTGGAACTTGGAAGATACTAATTCTTCTCTTCAGAACCAGAAGACATATCACTCATCCCATTACACTTGGGACCCAGGGCCTATGCATTGGTCACACTGCATAGGATTTGGTTGAGCTCAACACAAGGCCGGTTCCCCAGGACCAGAGATTCAGTTAGCCCCAGCCAATCCCTGAACTGGAAGGTGCCATGGCCAGCAGGACCCTGAGTTCCTGACCATGTGTCAGGGGTGGGGCCAAGGGCCCAGGACTCCCCCCTCCCCATTGCTCCACACCAGACGGAGCTGCTGGTGTGACTTTCAACCACCAATTTTGTGAGTTGTCATTTGAAGGCAGTTGTATCTGCCTCCTGTTTTTGGTTCAGATTACAAACGGTAAACAACCAAAAGAAAAAAAAAGTTTCCGGTTTGGAAATCAGAGACCATCTGTTTCTCGTTCTATTTCCCTCTCTTTTCTGGATTTCTTGTATTTTTCCCTTCCCTCTCCCCCAACACTAAGGACACTCAGCTCAGCTGGAGCATAGTGACCTTATTTGACTATGTTCTTTTTAATGAGAATGTTGGGCTTATAATTGGGATTAAATCAGAGAATTCCTTATTCCCATTCAAAATAAGTATCTTGGATTATTTACTTAAAATATTTTTTAATGAAAATGAAGTTTGTCTATTTAATCTAAATAAAGTAGTAAAAAAAATAAAATCATGTCTGATTAAGTCAAATGCAGTTTTGTTGAAGGCAATGCACAAACTCCATCTTAATGTTTTGTTAACAGGCTCATTAAATTTAACCATAGAATAATAGTTGACTTTAAATCAGTTAAGAATAAAAATGAAATATTGAACTGGATAAACCGAAAGCAGCAACTGTGTTGCCAGGCTGCCCCTCTCCAAGGACTCAGGAGAGGGCCGACTTTCTTCAGCTGTCTATTTTCCTGGAGTCTGGTGTTACAGGTCCCTCTGGTGTTGGTTGTTAATATTGTCTTGCTTCTGTGCCTAGCACCATGAGAACCATAATTCCACAGTTGAGTCCATTCGCTTATTTCAATCAATATCCTCATCATCACCACCATCCCCATCATTCCCATCAACATCAGTATCATGGAAAAACAGTGGAGGGTAGTTCTGCTTTGGAAGCAGACAAGTCTGAGTTTGAATTCTTTCCTCTCCACTGTGTTACCTTGGGTGACTTACTCCTTTGTATGTCAGTTTCTGCATTGATTAGGTAGAGGTGATAATGATACATAGTTGTTTCCAGGAGAGAACAGGATAAAGTATGGAAAGTATCTGATGTCAAGGCTCAAAAAACATTACTCCCTTTCCCATTCATTTCTCCTTTCTCTAAGGAAGACAGAAGCTCTTGCAAAGAAAGAGTTAAGATATCACTGAGGCAAATTGGATATGCTGGGAACTTATCAAAGGATTGAGTAATCTTTAAGCTACCTACATAATAACAAGGTAACCAAATTAACAAAATGAAAAATTAGTCAGTGATTTTTTTTTCTGATCATTTTGCCCAGAAGGTCACCCTTTGCCCACTTCTTGTTTTCCCAACTCCCTGCCTTTGCTGTCACTACTTGGAAAGGCAGAAAGACCTAACTTTTTTTTCAGTTGTTGACCTCTGCCAAGTGCCTGTTTCTTCTGTGCTATAACCCTGCTCACAGCAAGTCCTCAGATTAAAATACATGGGGGAAGCTGGATGGCTCAGTTGGTTAGAGCACGAGCTCTGAACAACAGGGTTATTTATGGGTTCAGTTCTCACATGGGCCAGTGAGCTGCACCCCTGCAACTAAGACTGAAAACAGCGACTGGACTTGGAGCTGAGCTGCGCCCTCCACAACTAGATTGAAGGACAACGACTCGGAGCTAATTGGCCCTGGAGAAACACACTGTTCCCCAGTATTCCCCAATTAAAAAAAATTTTTGTTTCTCTTAAAAAAGTACATTTTCTTGAGATTAGTTAGGAGACTTGTATGTACAAAGTATTAATGTAAGACCCGGTCTTATTTTACTATAATATAAGACCAGGTATAATATAATATAATATAGTATAGTATAGTAATATAATATAATATATAATATAATATAACATAATATAATATACTATAATACTAGGTATAATATAATATATTATTATACCGGGTCCTATATTAATTTTTGCTCCAAAAGACGCATTAGAGCTGATGGTCTAGCTACATATTATTTTCGGGGAAACATGGTATACTTCTGTTCAAAATAAAGGATTTCTCATTCCTCTAAATTCATGTATAGGTTATGCAAAAAAACTCATTTAGCTCTTAGCACACACCATCTTGTTATTTTCTACTACTTGTTCTAATGTGTGCATCGCGAGGGTCCTTGGGGCTGTCTCAATTCCTCTTTGAATTCCTACTGACAAGCATCATTTTAACCACAAAGTCAGCTTTAATAAATATTTATTGAATTAAATTGAATTGTGTATCTTGTTTGCCCAAGTGATGGAGGAATATTTTTCCGGTGAGTCCCCAAATGATGTAGATGATGTTGGATCTGTCGGCAGTTTCTGGGTGTGGGCCGGGATCAGGTCTCGTGAGACGGAAGAATAGAAACACGGACCCAGGAGAGGCAAAGAGTTTTAAAAAGAGGATGGTTTATTGAAAGCAAAGAGTCAGAGCTCCTGAGCGGGAGGGGGTCCCGAATGGGGGTGGCCCCTGACTGAGGCAAAAGCTCTTACTTTTATACCTTTCCTTGACTGTTTGGGGAAGGGCTGCTGTTTGAAGGGAACTGGTGCCTTCTAATGAAGTTTGTCTACCAGGTTTGTTCTGCTTGCCCATCCTGAAGGAATTAGCAAAGTAACCCACTCTTATCTATCAGATCAGCTCCGCTTGTCAGGCCAAAAGGAATGTTATGATTAACCTCAAGACCTTGTTACATTTTGTCCTGGAGCAAAGGAGTGATTTCAAAACCTGGAGTTTTAGGATATGGTTGTCTTTGTTTTTTTCCACCAGGGACCTCCCTGTCTACCTAGGGACATGCTAAGTATCCTGTCTCACAAGGATACTGGAAATATTTCAAAGACAGAAACTTTATTCTCTACTTCTTTGTAACCCCTTTCCTCTCCTCTTACCTCATCATGATGTTCAAGAAATTATCAATAAATATTTGATAATATTTACAGTAAGCAATAGAACAGCGTCTAATTCTGACGCTGTAAGGAACCTTCACAAGCACCAAGTCCAGGCCTGAATTTTGTGACAACAGTCCTGCCAAAGGCCATTCCCCCTTTGCCAGGGCAACTCTAGTCCCAGGAATGTACCACTTACCAAGGCGGCCATTTCAGAAGAAAATCTTCCTTTTGTCTTCCTTTAGCTTTCATCTTCCATTTAAAAATCTATCAATTGACGAAATACAAAACACTTTAAAACCCACTTTTCACATGACAGTCCATCACAGTCCAAACTAAAGATAGTTTTTGAATATATTTTTCCACAATAAAACTTCAGTGCGTTACATGACATAATTTTAATTTTTTTGCCATCCAGGTCTCTCTGATTTTTCACTCGGTGCTTCACTTGGAATTAGTTATCATCATTTCTAATTGAGAATTTACTCTGTACCATACATTATGATGAAATGTTTAAGAAACTTGTTTAATTCTCCTAAACTTGTGCGGTAGGTATTATTACCACGTGTGAGCAAACTGAGGCTTAGTGAGGACAAGTAACTTGCCTGAACAGTGAACAGCAGACTGGAATCCAGAAATGTCTGATTCCCAGACCCATGCCCACATCTACTGTACAACACTGCCTTCCCAAGTTAAATTGGATTGGTCTGCTCAGCCTTAGTTCATTTTTCATTTGGACTGAACTTCTTTGGCCTATTTTCCCCATTTCCTCTCTCATTTTTGTAGTTCAAGAAATCTACTTGCCTCCTAATATTGATTAATTTTTTCCCCCCTCTAGATATCCTTCCTGGTTTTTCTAGTATAAGGTCATTTCCTTTTTGTTCTTCAGCTTAAAAAATTTTGTTTTCAGGATTGCATGGTGACCATGTAGCTTATCAAAGTCATGTCCCAGCACATTACCTGTTACAGTCATTGCCACCTTGTATATTAGGCAGAAACATGTCTACATATTATGTTTTCATGTACCTAAGATTGGTTGGGCTGATCTTCCAGTTACCTCGGCAACATGGCCAAATAAATAAAGGAAGTGAGAAGGTGTCTGCAAGGTTGGGGGAATCCACTGGGACACTGCTCATGATTTCCTTGGCAGATACGCAAATTCCAAGTGTTGGTGGCTAAATGCTGGGGGTGGGGTGGGGGGGTGGAACTACATTGTGATTAAAGAGGCAAAAACCAAACCAAAGCAGTGCCAAAGTGTTATGTGATACCAAGTGTCATTGTCCCAGCATGAGGAGAGAAAATAAGACTTAAGGTTTGAGTTCAGAAAGATCGGGAACGGAATATACAGTGGGTCAGGATGAGAGGTTCAGGAAAGAGACTATAAACCAAGAAAACGTAACAGAACCTCCTATTTCTAGGGCAGAGATGGAGGCTCAGAGTCAGACTTGATCATCTAAAGGCACTGGGCAAGTCTGAATAGAAATTGGGGAACCAGTGTTTTTTTGTGTTGTTTTTTTAACCTGGGTTTAATCATAGACTTTTTTCCCCTCCAGAGCTATTCTGAAATGCCTACTCAAATAATTAATATGTTCAACCAACTGATTCATTTGGCAGGAATAGTACACGCGTGTCACTGTGTAGCCTAAATTCTGCCCTCTGTAGTGGGAAGTATAGTGGTTATAAAGTTTCTTGTTGGGTTTCCACCTCACAAACACTGGGATTTAATAAGCTTCTCTTTTTCTTGCTTTTTAAAATAGTGACATCTTTAACCTACATCTAGTGTTCTAGATGACATCAACATGGCAAATATGCAAATGTAATGGAGAATTTGAAACAAGGTATAGGAAAACAGCAGAGAGAAGGGGAGGAGTGAGGGCGATGGAAAGAGAGATTTTCTAATTCATGAAATTATCAAGTAAGTACCATAATTTTTATTGTAGTGAAATATACGTAACATAAAAATTCACGAGACTTTTAAACTATTTTAAAGTGTACAGTTCAATGACATGAAATATAGTCACATTGTTGTGCGACCATCACTACCTCCTCGTCTCTAGATTGTTTTCATCTTCCCAAACTGAACTTCTGTTCACATTAATCCATAACTCCCCGTTCTGTCCTGCCTGCCAATCCCTGGTAACCACCAGTCCACTTTCTGTCGCTGTGAATTTGACATTCTCAGTACCTCCTACGAGTGGAATCATATAATATTTGTCCTTTTGTAACCAGCTTATTTCATTTAGCAAAATGTCTTCAAGTTTCATCCATGTTGTAGCCTGTGTCAGGATGCCCTTCCTTTTAAAGGCAGACTAGCATTCTATTGTATGTATGTACCACTTTTTGCTTATACATTTACCCACAGAACCACATTTTCTGAAAAATCCTGACATAAGTATTAACAGTCAGGGTTCCCTCAAACAAGAAGAGCCACTAAGACTGACATGGAATAAGGGATTTATTATAGAGGTTGGACATTACACAACAGGTGAAGATGTCTATGGTACACTCTGCCCTTGGTGGTGGGCTCCACATTTTTGGAGGTCAGCAGGATAGACAGTTGAGAAGAAAAGCTGGTTGGGAAATGGGGGAAAGGACTAGCAGGATCCCATAGGAATAAACTGGAATCCATCAAGACAAACGGGAGCCTACCTGCAAGAAGTAGAACCCATATTCATCCACCCACGTCTAACTCTGATAGTATAGGAAGAAGCTGGTGCCCTTTCCATAGAACTGCACACATGCTTGGCGGAGGACTCAAAGGAGCTGAAGAAGAAAAGCCATTGGAACTTGGAAGATCTCTGTCCCCATTCCTGCCTCATACTGATGAGATAAGCCAGCAAATAAACAATAATGCACGCACAGCGTGCATCAACTGAGAGTTTATACCCCACCTTCCTAGTGTGATCACTGCCACTTCCCTTGGATCTTCCAAATGTAACAGAAATTCCCATTGAAGCCAACCTAACCGAGAGCCACACAGGGAAGGGGATTCTGGAAAACGTAGCTATAGGTTAGTTAAGTTGACACAATACAAAATCACCACAATATCTTAAGAACTTCTTAGAGATGATTATTTCAACATGTCAGAATCCCAGTGCTTCTCAGGCCCTCTACAATAATTGTTTCAAAAAGGATGGAGTAGATCCAATGCCCTTCTCTTTTGTTGTGAAACATTTGGGTATCAGGATATCTAAATGACAACACCAGGTTCTCAATTGTCTAAGTCACCATAAAACAAACAAACCCTCAGTCAGCTTATATCAGACAAAAGAATGAAAGGTGAGAGATTCAGCACCATCCAGCAAGTTCCAAAGCCCTGGATGCCTGGTACTACATTCCAACCTTTGTCTCTGTTCCCATGTTCACTGTGTAGAAACCATCCCCATTGCCTCAGGGAGGCTTGAGGCTTGAGATCACTGCTCTTCACTGTTCTGGTTGAGAAAGTGAGGTTTTCAGTGCATGTGGTATCCAGACTACTCAGATTGGCTGGTGGGCCATGAGTCATGTAGACAGTGGGTAGTCAGCTCCTGTGACTTGTAGGCCAGGCTAGACCCAGGCAGGGAGAGCTGATAACTGGGTCACAGCCAAGAGCTGTTGGAATCACTAGTGTTTGATAGTCACTAGGGTTTGAGTATGGGTGCGTGTGTGTGTGTGTGTGTGTGTGTGTGTGTGTGTGTGTGTGTGTGTTGGGGGTGGGGAGTCTGAGAAACTGATTCAGACGAAATATCATTCTCCTGAGGGCTGGTTCACATCAGGAAGTGAGCTGGTGAGCTGGAAACCTTTCCCATTGTTAGTTCCCATGGGGAGGTATATTCTAATGATATCAACTGGACTATCAAACACTAGTGATTCCAATAGCTCTTGGCTGTCACCCAGTTATAAGCTCTCCCTGCCTGGGTCCAGCCTGGCCTACAAGTCACCGGCACTGACTACCCACTGTCTGCATGACTCATGGCCCACCAGCCACTCCTTTCTTGACAGCTGCACCTTGGCCATCTCCCAGCTTGTTAGCAGCCTCCCTGGAGGGAATTTGAGAGAGGAGGCAGAAACTCAAGTCTCCCTTGATTAGGAGCTCCCATCAAATTCCTTTGGAATGAAGAATGGCACTGTTGGCTTGGATTGCCCATGGATTTTGATTTTTTAAATTGTGTTCTTGGTTTACAAAGTTAAACTTTTATAAGATTGTTCTTCCAGGAGGGTGTCTACACGTTGATCTGTATCTCACTTTTCATTTATTTATTCACTGAGTTATTACTTCAATAAATATTAAAGGCATTGGGGGTGCAAATATGAATACAACATGCTTCCTGTCCTTGAGTCAAGTGGATAGGGGGAGACACAGGCACATAGTACATTTATCTCTGTCATTGTAATACAATGTGGTAAGTCATGATAGAGAAATGTACAGGATATTAGTGTATTATAAACAATGAGCATTGAAATCTGGAAAGATTAAAGGAGGCTTCTTGGAGGAAGTAATATCTGAGTTCAACCTACTTTTGTGCTATCACTATGTATGTGACTGGCATTGTGCTGGGGGCAGATGGAAAGGGGTTTATTCAGCTATCTATTGTTATGTAATAAACCACTCCCAAAACTCAGTGGGTGGAAACGACAACTATTTGTTTGCTCCTGATTCTGTAGGGCTTGGCTTTTCTTTGCTCCTGTGGTATTGGCTGGGGCAGTTAAACTAAGGCAGGAAGATCCAAGATGGCCTCACTTACACGTCTGGTGCCTTAGCTGGGGAGGCTGAAATTGGTGGGGCCTGGCTGAGCCTTTCTCTCTCTTTCATCTCCGAGCACTCTGCTCTCTCCACATGGCCTATTTCTCCAGCAAGGTAGCCAAACTTCTTTACACAGTGGCTAGCATCCAAGAGTGTGAAAGAGAAAACTGCCAGTCTTCAGTATGTGTAGGACTGAAAATAGTACCATGTCATTTCCACCATCTTCCACTGTTCACAGCAAACATAAGACCAATCCAGGTTCAAGGGAATGAGAAATAGGCTCCACCAATTGATGGGCTGGCAAGAAGTGCTGGTGGCCACCTTTGAGGACATTTTACTGCAAGGGAAGAAAATGTGAATAAAACCTAGTTTTTCTCTTAAAGGAGTTTATGGTTTAACGTCCTCTGGAATAAGATGGGCACACACTTTGAACAGAATATAGCAAATCTCTGACTTCCAGTCAAGATGGCAGAGTAGGTAAATGCTGTGTTTCCCTCCTCTCACAATCATATCAAAATTATAACTAAACTACAGAGTAACCATCATTGAGAATGGCCTGAAGTCTAGCTGAACAGAAGTGCTATAACTAAGGATATACAGAAAAAGCCACTTCAAGACTGGTAGGAAGGGGAAAAATGCAGAATGGGCTGGTTCTATACCTAGTGTGGTGGTTAAAAATAAGGAAGTATCACAACTGCAGAGGTCCACCCTGAGGATTGAGGGGTCCCAGCCCCACACCAGGCTCCCAGCCCATGGCTCCAACGCTAAGAAAACAAGTCCCCATAACTTCTGACTGTGAAAACCATCATGGATTGTGGCTGAGTGAGATGGAGGGCTGCTGTAGTCCCAGGCATTCCTCTAAAAGGACCCATACACAGACTTTCTTGCTGACAGACTCGTTCATTCTGAGTTCCAGTGCTGGAACAGTACCTTGAAAGGTGCCAGTGACAGATGAGAAAGAACTGAATTGTCTGGCTTCAGGACAAGGTCTGCAGGGGCAGTTTCTTCCCAGATAGAAGTGCTGGCAGAAACCATTTTTCCTTTGTTGAGTCCTCCCACCACTCAACCTGCACTTGTGAGCGGGAGCCATATCTGAGTGTCCGTCAACTTGGCTAACACTGTTAGCTCTGCCCTGGTGATTCCCTGAGATCCCACTACACCTACCCAAGCTGCTTCCAGGGGTTTTCCCATGCAAATGGCCTGTCTTGACTTATGCTGTGTACTTTCCTAAAACCTCTCAAATGTTCACAAACCCAAACAAGTAGCTTCTGGCCTCAGCATGCCCCATACCTCTTGCTAAGCAGACCCAAGCCCAGTACTAGCAGCAGCTGGCGTCAGTCCACAGCTTAGCCTTTCTCAGTAACCTCCAAGCCCAGGCAAGTGGTTACAATCCATAGATCACTTAGTGGCTGATAGCAAGTGGCTCCAGGCAGGGCACAAAAAACAGCTGACCTTGGCCTGCACCAGAGGCTACCCCCCAACAAGAGGCTCCAGAACACACCCAGAGACCAGCTTCATACCACACCAGAGCACCACCCAACTACCTCCACAAATGACACAGCCAAAGGGCAGACTGGGGAAGCACCAGAGCCCTGCTAAACTGAATCCTGCTCTATAAGGTCAGCCCTGGCACAACAGCTCCTCCTTTGTATTCATGGCCAGTCCTCACAAGCAGTCAGACTCAGGGTTTATCCGTTCCATTGATGTGCCAATAGCAATCAAGTCTCAACTACACCAAGAGGGCATACACAACAAACACAAGGGACACATCTGGAGCACATAGCTCAAGAGACAAAGGAGACTGCGCCACTGGGCCCTACAGGACACCTACTATATAAGGTCACTCTACCAAGACCTGGAGACATAGTAGCTCCACCTAATACATAGAAACAAACACAGGGAGGTAACTAAAATGGGGAGACAAAGAAACATGTTCCAAATAAAATATCAGAACAAAGCCCCAGAAAAAGAACTAAACAAAATGGAGACAAGCAATCTACCAGATTCAGAGTTCAAAACATTGGTTATAAGGATACTCAGTGATCTCAGGGAGAACTTCAACAAAGAGATAGAAAACAAAAAAATGGAGATAGAAAACATAAATAAGAACCAGTCATAAAACTATCATAGTAGGGGACTTCCACACCCCACTGACACCAATGGATCCTCCAGACAGAAAATTAACATGGAAACAGTGGCCTTAAATGACACATTAGACCAGTTGGATTTAATTGATGTTTTTGGGGCATTTCACCCCAAAACAGCAATATACATTCTTCTCAAGGACACATGGAACATTTTCCAAGATAGACCACATGCTAGGCCAAAAACAAATCTCAATAAATTTAAGAAGATTGAATCATAACAAGCATCTTCTCTGACCACAGTGCTATGAAACTAGAAATCAATTACATGAAGAAAACTGGAAAACATATGGAGGCGGAATAACATGTTACTAAATGATGAATAGGTCAAAAATGAGATCAAGGAAGACATGAAAAGATACCTTGAGACAAATGAAAATGAAAACACAATGACCCAGAATCTAAGGGATGCAGCAAAAGCAGTCCTAAGAGGGAAATTCATAGCATTTCAGGCCTACCTAAAGAAACAGAAAATTCTCAAATCAACAGTCTATCTTTACACCTAAGGAAACTGGAAAAAGAACAGCAAAATAAGTCCAAAGGTAGTATAAGGAAGGAAATAATGAAGATCAGAGTGGAAATAAATGAAATAGAGACAAAAACAAACAAACAAACAAACAAACAAACGAATAAACAAACGAACAAAAACAATGAAGCCAAGAGCTGGTTTTTCCTTTGAAAGATAAACAAAATTGACAAACCTTTAGCAAGATTCATCAAGAAAAAGAGAGAGAGGACCTAAATTAATAAAATCAGAAATGAAACAAGAGAAGTAACAACAGACACCATAGAAATATAAAAAAATTTAAGGTAATATTACGAGCAACTATATATCAACAAATTAGATAATCTGGAAGAAATAGATACATTTCTAGAAGCATACAATCTTCCAAGGCTGAATCAAGAAAAACAGAAAAACTGAATAGTTTTTCCAATAAAATTGAATCAGTAATAAACAAGCTCCCAACAAATAAAAACCCTGGGCCAGATGCCTTCACAGGTGAATTTGACCAACCTTTCAAAAAAGAATTATCACCTATTCTCCTCAAACTATTCTGAAAAATCCAGGAGGGAAGGTTCCCAAGTTCATTTTATGAGGACACCATCACCCTGAACCCCAAACCAGAAAAAAAATTACAAAAAAAGAAAACTATAGGTTAATATCCCTAATGAATATAGATGAAAAATCCTCAACAAAATAATAGCAAACCGAATTCAGCAATACATTAAAAAGATCATGCACTGTGATCAAGTGGAATTCATTCCTGGTATGCAACGTTGGTTCAACATCCATAAATCAATTAACGTGATACACCACATTAACAAAATGAAAAATAAAAATCATAGGATCGTACCAATAGATGCATAAAAAGCATTTGACAAAATTCAGCATCCATTTATGATAAAAACTCTCAGCAAAGTTGGATTACAGGGATCATATCCCAACATAATAAAGGCCATATATGATAAACCCACAGCTAACATCACACTCAATGGGGAAAAACTAAAAGCATTCCTCTTAAGATCAGGAACAACGCAAGGTTGTCCACTTTTATCACTTTTATTCAACATAGTGCTGGAAGTTCTAGCCACAGCCATCAGACAAGAAAGAGAAATAAAAGGCATCCAAATCGGTAAGGAGGAAGTAAAATTGTCATGATATGCAGATAACATGATACCATATATAGAGAACCCTAAAGACTCTATCAAAAAGCTATCAGAACTGATAAATGAATTTAGTAAAGTAGCAGGATACAAAATTAATATTCAGAAATCAGTTGCATTTGTATACATCAATAACAAACTATCAGAAGGAGAAATTAAGAAAACTATCCCATTTACAATTGCCTGAGAAACAATAAAATACTTAGGAATAAATTTAACCAAAGAAGTAAAAGATCTGTACTCAGAAAATTATATGACATTGAAGAGAGAAATTAAAAAAGACACAAATCAATGGAAATATATACCATGTTCATGGATAAGAAGAATTAATGTAGTTAAAATGTCCATACTATTTAAGGCAATACATAGGTTCAATGGAATCCCTATCAAATTACCAATGACATTTTTCACAGAACTAGAACATGTAACCCTAAAATGTATATGGAACCCTAAATGACCCCAAATAGCCAAAGCAATCTTGAGAAATACGAACAAAGTGGGAGGTATCATGCTATCTGACATCAAATCATACTACAAGGCTATAGTAATCAGAACAATATGGTATTGTCATAAGAACAGACACGTAGATCAATGGAACAGAACAGAGAGCCCAGAAATAAATCCATGCCTATATTGTCATTTAATTTATGACAATGGAAGAAAGAATTTACGCTGGGGTAAAGACAGTCTATTTAACAAATAGTGCTGGAAAAACTGGACAGACACATGCAAAAAATGAAGCTGGACCACCTTCTTACACCATATACAAAAATAAATTCAAAAGAGATGAAAGACTTAAATGTAAGATCTGAAAGTATAAAACTCCTAGATGAAAATATAAGAAGTAAATTTGCAGACATTACCCTTAGTAATGTTTTTACTGATATAGCCACCTGGGCAAGGGAAGCAAAAGAAAAGATAAACATATAGGATTACATCAAACTAAAACATTTTTTCACAGCAAAGGAAACCATCAATAAAACAAAAGACAAATTACTGAATAGGAGAAGATATTTGCCAATGATACATTTGATGAGGAGTGAATATCCAAAATTTATAAAAAAAAAAGTCATACAACTCAACACACACACACAAAAATTAAATTAAAAATCCAATTAAAAAAAGGCTGAGGACATGAAGAGACATTTCTCTAAAGAGTACACACATATGGCCAACACACATATGAGAAAATGCTCAACACCACTAATCAGTAGAGAAATGCAAATAAAAACCACAATGAAATACCACCTCACTTAGGTCAGAATGGCTACCATCAATAAATCAATGAACAACAGTGTTGGTGAGGATGTGGAGAAAAGGAAACACTTTTGCACTGTTGGTGGGATTGCATGTTGGTGCAGCCACTGGAGGTACCTCAAAAAATTGAAAATGGAACTACTTTATGACCCAGCAATTCCACTCCTGATTTCTATCCAAAGAAAACCAAAACACTAGTTTGGTGTTATAAAAAGGCATATTCACCACTGTTTATTGCAGCGCTATTCATAATAGCCAAGACATGGATAAAACCAAAATATCCATCAATAGACGATTGGATAAAGAAACGGTGATACATTTATACAATGGAGTATTACTTGGCCATAAAAAAGAATGAAGTCTTACCATTTGCAACAACGTGGGTGGACCTAGAGAATATTATGCTAAGTGAAATAAGTCAGATGAAGAAAGACAAATACCATATGAGCTCACTTAAATGTGAAATCTAAAGAACAGAATAAATGAACAAACAAAACTGGAATAGACTCAGAAATACAGGGGGTGGGGACTGAGGATTGCTAGTGGGAAGGGGTAGGGATGGGGGAGAAGTTAAAGAGATTAGAAAGCACAAATTGGTAGTCACAATATTGTCACAGGAATATGAAAAACAGTTTGAACAATATAATCAATAATGCTGTAAGGATTATGTAGGGTGCCAGATGGGCAGTGGACTAATTAGGGAGACCACTTTATAGACTGTGTAGATGCCTGACCACTGCTCTATACACTTGAAGCTGAAGTTGAATAATACTGAATGTGGAAAAAAAAAAAAAAAATATATATATATATATATATATATATATATATATATATATATGGTCACAGGATGTGGAGTACAGCATAGGGAATATAGTCAGTGGAATTGTAACAGCTATATACGATGTCAGATGGGTAGTGGATTGGGGGGCTTGTCACTTTGTGAAGGGTATAAATGTCTATTACATTGCTCTGTACATTTGAAACTAAAAAAAAAAAAGAACAAGTCAGAAATGAAGAATAAAATAACTGAAATAAAGTATACCTGAAACCTATGTAACTTTACAAACAATTGTCACACCCATAAACTTTAAGTTTTTTAAAAAAGAAGAAATCTTGGAAGCATTTATAGCAGCTTGTTGAGATCTTGCTTCCAGGTGTATCTTTTTTTGGTTCAAATAAATTTTATAAAACTTAAAAAAAAAGAATACATTAGAGGGAATCAACAGTAGATTTGATGCAGCAGAGGATCAAATCAACATTTGGAAGACAAGGTACCAGAAAACACCCAATCAGGACAGCAAAATGAATGAAGAATCCAAAAAAAAAAAAAAAGAGGTTTGAGGGGTCTCTGAGACAACATCAAGCACACTAACATTGGCATCATAGGAGTACCGAGAGAGAGAGAGAGAGAGAGAGAGAGAGAGAGAGAGAGAGAGAGAGAGAGAGAGATTGAAAACCTAGTTGAAGTAATAACGATGGAAAACTTCCTTAACCTGGTGAAGTAAATAGACATACAAGCCCAGGGAGCATACAGAATCCCAAACAAGATGAACCCAAAGAAATGCACACCAAGACACATCATAATTAAAATATTGAACGTTAAAGACAAAGAGAGAATCTTAAAAGCTGTAAGAAAAAACCAGGTAGTTAACTACAAAGGAGTTTCCATAAAATTATTGGCTGATTTCTCAACAGAAACATTACAGTCCAGAAAAGAGTGTCCTGAAATATTCAAAGTGATGAAAAGTTAAGACCTACTACCAAGATTACTCTATCCAGCAAAGCTATCATTTAGAATAGAAGGAGAGACAAAGGGCTTCCCAAACAAGAAAAAGTTAAAGGAGTTGATCACTATCAAACAAGTATTATGAGAAATGTTAAAGGGAGTTCTCTAAGAAGAAGAAAAAAATGTTTAAAAATATGAATAGTAAAATGGCAATATCTACATATCTATCAATAATTACTTTAAATATAAATGGATTAAATGTTCCAATCAAAAGACAGGGTGGCTGAATGGAGAAGAAAACAAGAGCCTTACATATGACGTGTGATGAGACAACATGGTGAATGTTTGAATAAAAGAAAATTATTACAGTAAAAGACACATTGCCGTTAATGTCCCTCAAAATACTCACCCTTGCTTCAAACACACTTATCCCATTATTCTTGCCACTTTCTGAAGCAGTTCTGGAAGTCCCCTTTGTGAGTGTCGTTAGTTGTGCTGTAATGGCTGCCTCGATGTCCTGAATCATTTTGAAATTGGGGAAGAGCGAGAAATCTCATGGTGCCAGATCCAGTGAATAAGGTGGATGAGGACACACCATGATGTTTTTTGTTTTGTTTTTTCATAATGTTTTTATTTGACTGTAATTGCCATATACCAGAAGTGATGTGTGACATGGAGTGTTGTCATGATGGAGGATGATTAAAACACACCTTCTCTCAACCATAGCTCACATTTGCCTGACTCCACTGAACAAGTTGAAACTTGTCACACACTGTTACTAAGGTTTGATGTGCCACTTCCTGTATTGAAGATCCTTGCCTTTTCATTGGATGGCACTCAGCAGCAGCATTCACCATATTCTGTGGTCACAATGGAAAGGCTCTGTGTCACACATCGTTTCTGGCACGGCAATTTCTGTCCAGTAAAAACATTATGGTGTGTCCTCATCCACCTTACTTAACAGATCTGCATGGTGTGACTTCTGGTTTTTCCCCAAAGTCAAAATGACCATGAAAGGTAAATGTTTTGAATTGATTCAGGACATTGAAGCAGCCATGACAGCACAACTAAAGGCACTCATGAAAGAGGACTTCCAGAACTGCTTCAGAAAGTGGCAAGAATGATGGGATAAGTGTGTTTGAAGTGAGTGGGAATATTTTGAGAGGTACTAATGACAATATGTCCTTTACTGTAATATGTGTATTTTTTAATTTAAACATTCACCATAGTTTTTGATCACACATTGTATGGTGCCTACAAGATATTCACTTCGGACTAAAAATACACAGAGACTGAAAGTAAAGGAATAGAAAAAGATATTTCATGAAAATGAAAACAAACAAAAATGCTGAGCTGGCAACACTTATATCAGACATAAATAGACTTTAAAACAAAAGCTATAACAATAGTCAGAGAAGGAGCTGAAGAAGCCTGCACCCCACTCAACTACTGTCAGTGGTGTTTTGTCTCCTCCCCAGATTTCACCCATGCACAAAAGTTTTCCCTTGTGGTTTTCCCTGGGCTTTGCATCCCTAGGGGCTGGTTCTCATTCTCAGAGAACAGCGCCTCTGAGAATAACCCAGAGAACAGTTCTCTCTGAGAAAGAGAACCAGCCCCTCTCCCTTCCAGTGCATGATGCCACCAGTCTGTTGGAGGCATACATCAAAAAGAACAGTCTGTTTGGCAAGGGAATATGTCTATGCAAAACATATAGCTCAGCACACTGCTGCACCGAAAGGAAAATCACAGCGTTTGCTGACGGACAGAGCCTGCTTATACAGCTTTCCTCTACATGCCTTCCACTTTCCATAACAGCTGCTAGGGTATTCCAACCACAGTTAGACAGTTATTTTGGAAAAGAAGAACATAAGACTGCATTAGCCATCTGATTGAAGAGCTAATTTGTACTTTAGCAGAAGATAAAAAGTACTGGCACGGTTGACCTCAGGCAGTTAAAAGCTATAGGATAAATAAGGAAATCTATCATTTCTTGTACTCTTGAATATGTGTGCTAAGAGTCATATTTATTACTTGACTATTCATGTATAACATCTTTTTTTGTAATACACTTTATAGTTATTTGTTCAATATTGACTTTTCTTCTTAAACTTTAATCTGCATAAAGGCAAGATCTCTCTTTTTCTATTTATCATTGTTTTTACAGACCCTGGAATATAGCAGCCACTCAATATTTATTGAAATGCATGGAAAGAAATAAAAGACTAAAGAGGGATTGAATGAATGAATATGTCTGATCAGGCTCTCACTGTTAGTACATGACCTTCAGTAGAGGAAGCTCTCCTTTCCCCTTCCTTTGTTCTGTGTCCTCTGTGTAGCAGCCTTTCTGTTGTCCTACTTGCTGTTCACCCAGGAACAGTGACAATGCGCCCAGCTCTCAGAACCTGGAAGGCTCAGCGTTGAGCATGCACAGGGCACTCCCTGGGACTGGGCTGCTTTTCTCCATTTTGAAGTCAGATAATGCTTGTTAGCTGGTGCCTGTGTCCCAGACTGTGCAACTCAAATTCATCTATGTTTCTCCCAGTTCTCTCATCCTTCTGAATGAAGTTTGAATTCACCTCCTCCAGAAGACCTCTTAAAACTATTCTACACTGTAGGAAGCTCCCCCTTCCTTCCCCGCATTTCTTTCCCATAAGTAACAAAAGTGCATATGACTGTCTATAGGTCAGTCTTCCCTCATTGATTTCTGGCCCACCACTTCTTGGAGTCAACCACTGTTAACCTTTTCTTTTTTATCCTTTCAGAAATACTTTTCATGAATATACAAGAGTGCATGCTGGTATCCCAGTTTTTATTTTTACATAAATGGTATCACAGTCTTTTTCTGTATTTTTTCTTAATATTACATCTTCAAAATCTTTTTTGGCCATACTATAGCATCACTTTATTCTTTTAAAGAGCTATATAGCGTTTCTTCATATTGCTGTATTATAGTTTATATAACTTTGTGCAGTCTTTTATTTATTTCATCTTTTTGTTTTTTGGAGCATTAGCCAAATTCTTCTTTTTTGTTGTTGTTGTTGTTTTTTTTTAGTTTCAGGTATACAAAACAATATAATAGCTAGACATTTATCATTTATATCCCTCACACAGTGATAACTCCCCTCCCCCATCTACTACCCCTCTGACATTGCATACAGTCATTACATTTCCACTGTCTCTATTCCTAATGCTGTACTCCACTTCTTGTAAATATACATATATATATATATATATATATATATATATATATATATATATATATATATAAAATTGTAGTTGACATTCATTATTATTCAGCTTCAGCTTCAGGTGTACAGTGCAGTGATCAGGCATCTACGTCATCCCTGAGGTGGTCTCCCTAACGAGACAAGTATCCATCGGATACCCTACCAAATCTTTACATTATTGATTGCACTCCCCAAATTGACTTTCGTATCCCCTTGGCAATCTTGTGGTTACTGATTGTGCTTTCTAATCCCCTCACCTTCCCCCTTATCCCCACCCCCCTCCCATCTAGCAACCCTCAGTTTTTTCCTCTATGGCTCTGAGACTGTTTCTGATTAGTTCATTCATTTATTCTTTTCTTTAGATTCCACATATAAGTGAGATCATATGGTATTTGTCTTTATCTGTCTGACTTATTTCACTTAGCATAATGTTCTCTAGGTCCATCCATATTGTTGCAAATGGTAAGATTTCCTGGTTCTTCATGGCTGCGTAATACTCCATTGTATAAATGTACCACAGTTTCTTAATCCAGTCATCATCTACTGATGGGCATTTCGGTTGTTTCCATGTCTTGGCTATTGTGTATAGTGCTGTAATAAACACAGCGATGCATAAATTTTTTCGAATTAGAGTTTTGGACTTCTCCGGATATATACCTAAGAGTGGAATTACTGGGTCATAAGGTAGTTCCATTTTCAGATTTTTGAGATACCTCCATACTGTTTTCCATAGTAGCTGCACCAATCTGCATTCCCACCAACTGTACACAAGGGTTCCCTTTTCTCCACATCCTAGCCAGTACTTGTTGTTGGTTGATTTATCGATGATAGCCATTTTGACTGGGGTGAGGTGGTATCTCATTGTGGTTTTTATTTGTATTTCTCTAATGATTCGTGAAGTTGAGCATTTTTTTCATATGTCTGTTTACCATCTGTATGTCCTTTTTAAAAAAATGTCTCTTCATGTCCTCTGCCCATTTTTTAATTGGGTTGTTTGTTTTTTTGGAGTTGAATTGAGTGAGTTTTTATAAATTTTGGATATTAACCGCTTATCGGATAGATCATTGGCAAATTCAGTAGGATGCTTTTTTGTTTTATTGATGGTTTCCTTTGCTGTGAAAAACTTTTTAGTTTGATGTAATTCCACATATTTATTTTTTCTCCTACTTCCCTTGCCTGAGGGGATATATCAGTAAAAATCTTACTCCAAGTAATTTCTGTAAACTTTCTTCCTGTATTTTCTTCTAGGAGTTTTATGGTTTTAGATGTTACATTTAAGCCTTTGACCCATTTTGAATTTATTCTTGTATATGGTGTAAGGAGATGATCCAGCTTCATATTTTTGCATGTGTCTGTCCAGGTTTCCCAGCACCATTTATTGAATAGACTGTCTTTACCCCACTGTAAAGTCTTGCTTCAATTGTCGTAGATTAAATGACCATATAGGCATGAATTTATTTCTGGGCTCTCTATTCTCTTCCATTGATCTATGTGTCTGTTTTTATGCTAGTACCATGCTGTTTTGATTAATGTAGCTTTGTAGTATAATTTAATGTCCGGTATCGTGATACTTCCCACTTTGTTCTTATTTCTCAAGATTGCCAAGGCTATCTGGGGTCTTTTATGGTTCCATATAAATTTTAGGATTATATGTTCTATTTCTGTGAAAAATGTCCATGGTAGTTAGATGAGAATTGCGTTGAATTTGTATATTGCCTTAGGCAGTATGGATATTTTAACTATGTTAATTTTTCTTATCCATGATCATGATATGTGTTTCCACCTATTTGTAGCTTCTTTAGTTTCTCTCTTCAGTGTCTTATAATTTTCTCAGTACAGATCTTTTACTTCTTTGGTTAAATTTATTCCCAGGCATTTTATATTCTTTGAAGCAATTGTAAATGGGATTGTTTTCTTAATTTCTCTTTCAGATACTTTATTATTGGTATATACAAATGCAACTGATTTCTGAATATTAATTTTGTGTCCTGCTACTTTATTAAATTCATTTATCAGTTCTAATAGTTTTTTGTGCAGTCTTTTATACTACTAAATACCTGTGGGATAGCATCAAGTGCAACAACATTCGCATCATAGAAGTACCAGAAGGAGAAGAGAGGGAGCAAGGGATCGAAGATCTATTTGAAGAAATAATGACTGAAAACTTCTCTAACTTGGTGTATGAAATAGACATATAAGCTCAGGAAGTGCAGAATCTCAAACAGGCACACAAGAAAACATCTCATAATTAAAATGCTAAGGGTTAAAATCAAATAGAGAATTATAAAAGCAGCAAGAGAAAGACAAGTAGTTTTCTACAAGGGAGCTTCCATAAGACTATCAGCTGACTTTTCTACAGAAACTTTCCAGGCCAGAGGGAGTGGCAAGATATATTCGAAGTGATGAAAAGCAAGGGCCCCAACCAAGACTGCTTTACCCAGCACAGCTGTTATTTAAAATTGGAGAGATAAAGAGCTTCCCAGAAAAGGAGAGGCTAAAGGAATTCATTACCATCAAGCTAGTATTACAAGAAATGTTAAAAGGACTTCTTTAAGCAGAAGAAAGGAGAAAACAAACTGACTAACAAAGACCAGTAATATGAATAACAAAATGGCAATAACTGTGTATCTATCAATAATCACTTAAAATGTAAATGGATTAAATGCTCCAATCAAAAGACATAGGGTGGCTGAGTGGATAAGAAAACAAAACCCATGCATATGCTGTCTACAAGAGACCCATCTCAGATGAAAAGACACACACAGACTGAAAGTGAAAGGATGGAATAAGATATTTCACGCAAATGTAAATAAGAGAAAATCTAGGGTAACAATACTTATATTGGACAAAGTACACTTTAAAATGAAGACTATAATAAAAGCAAAGAAAGGCACTACATAATAATAAAGGGATCAATTTAACAAGAGAATATAACCCTAGTAAACATCTATGCATCCAACATAGGAGCACCTAAATATATAAAACAAATATTGACCGACATAAACACAGAGATCAAAAGTAAAACAATCAAGGTTGGCTGGTTAGCTCAGTTGGTTAGAGTGTGGTGCTCTTAATAAGGTTTCCAGTTCAATCCCCTCATGGTCCACTGTGAGCTGTGCTCTCCGCAACTAGATTAAAACAACTACTTGACTTGGAGCTGATGAGTCCTGGAAAAGCACACTTAAATAAATGAAAGTTTAAAAAGTTCCTTAAAAAAACGGAACACAATCATATTAGGGGACTTCAACACCCCATTGACACCAATGGACAGATCCTCCAGAGAGAAAATTAACAGAGAAACAATGGCCTTAAATGACACATTAGACCAGATGGATTTAATTGATATTTTTTAGAACACTTCACCCCAAAGCAGAAGAATATACATTTTTTTGAAGTGCACATGGAACATTTTCCAAGATAGATCACATGCTAGGCTAAAAAACAAGTCTCAATAAATTTAAGAAGATTGAAATTATATCAAGCACTGGCCACAGTGCTATATAAAATTAGAAATTGGTTACAAGAAAAAACTGAAAAACACAAAAACACATGGAGACTGAGTAACATGCTACTAAATAATGAAAGAGTCAACAATGAGATCAAGGAAGAAATCAAAAGATACCTTGAGACAAATGAAAATGAAAACATGATGACCCAAAATATATGAGATGCAGTGAAAGCAATCCTAAGAGGGAAATTCATAGCAATACAGGCCTACCTCAAAAAACAAGAAAAATCTCAAATAAACAATTTAACTTTACACTGAAAGGAACTAGAAAAAGAATAATAAACAAAACCTAAAATGAGTAAAAGGAAAGGAATAATAAAGATCAGAATGAAAATAAATGTATTAGAGTCTAAAAATATATACATAAAAAGATTAATGAAACCAAGAGCTAGTTCTTTGAAAACAACAAAGTTGACAAACCTTTAGCCAGACTAATCAAGAAAAAAAAAAGATATAAGTCCCAAATGAGTTCTCAGAAATGAAAGAGAAATGACAGCTGACACCACAGAAATACAAAGGATTATCAGAAAATACTATGGACAATAATATGCTGACAAATTGGACAACCTAGGAGACATGGATAGACTCCTAGAAACATATAATCTTCCATGACTCAATCAGGAAGAAAGAGAAAATCTGAACAGACCAGTAACTACTAAGGAAATCAAATCAGTAATAAAAGAAAAATACTCCCAATAAAGAAAAGTCCTGGACCTGATGGCTTCACAGGCAAACTTTATAAACCTTCAAAGAAGAATTAACACTTATCCTTTTAAAACTATTCCAAAAAAAATTGAAGAGGAGGAAAGGCTGCAAAACTCACTTTACAAGGCCAGCACTACTCTGATACCAAAACCAGACATAGACACTACAAAGAAGAAAAAGTTATAGACTAATAACCCGAATCAATGGAATATTAGCAAACCAAATTCAGCAATACATTAAAAAGATCATACACCATATTCAAGTGGGGTTTATTTTCAAGATGCATGTTCAGCTTAGTATCTAAAAATCAATTAGTGTGATACACCACATAAATAAATTGAAAGATAAAACTCATATGATCATATCAATAGATGCAGTAAAAGCATTTGACAAAATCCAGTATCCATTGATGATAAAAACTCTCATCAAAGTGGGAAGAGAGGAAACATACCTCAACATAATAAAGGCCATATGTGACAAACCACACCTAACATACTCAATGGTGAAACTCTGAAAGTTTTTTCTTTAAGATCAAACAAGACAAGAATGTCCACTTTCGCCACTTCTATTCAACAAAGTATTGGAAGTCCTAGCTGCAGCAATCAGACAAGAAAAATAAAAAGTATCCAAATTGGAAAGAAATATGTATAGTTGACGTGGCACTATATAGAGAGAACCCTAAAGATTTCTTCAAAAAAACTATTATAACTGATAAAGGAATTCAGTAAAGTAGCAGGCTACAAAACTAACATTCAGGAATTGGTTGCATTTTATACAGAAATAATGAACTCTCAGAAAGAGAAATTAAGAAAACAATCCCATTTACAACTGCATAAAAAAAAAATACCTAAAGAATAGATTTAATAAGGAGGTGAAAGACTGGTACTCAGAAAATTATACAACACTAAAGAAATAAATAGAAGACACAAATAAATGGAAGCATATATTGTGCTTATGGATAGGAAGAATTAACATTCTTAAAATGTCCATAGTACCCAAAGCAATCTACAGAGTCAATGCAATCTGTATCAAAATACCAATGGCATTTTTTCACAGAACTACAACAAATAATTCTAAAACTTATGTGGAACCACGAAAGACCCTGAATAGCCACAGCAATCTTGAGAAAGGAGAACAAAGTTGGAAGTATCATGCTTCCTGATATCAAACTGTAACACAAGGCTATAGTAATCAAAATAGCATGGTACTGCCATAAAATCAGACACGTAGATCAGTGGAACAGAATAGAGAGCCCCCAAATAAACCTATATGGTAATTTAATCTACGACACAGGAGGGAAGAATATACAAAGGGGTAAAGACAGTCAATTCAATGAATAGTGTTGAAAAAGCTGAATAGACACATACAAAAAAAAAAAAAAAGAAAATAGACCACCTTGTTATATTATATACAAAAATAAAATCAAAATCGATTAAACACTTAAATGTAAGACCTGAAAGTATAAGACTCCTATAAGAAAACATAAGGAGTAAAATCTTTGACATTACTCTGAGCAATATTTTTTTTTTTTAGGTATGTCTTCTTGGACAAGGGAAAAATAAGAAGAAATAAACAAATGGGACTACATCAAACTAAAAAGTTTGTGCAGTGAAGAAAACCATCAACAAAACACAAAGACAAGCTATGGAATGGAAGAAGATAATCACCAATGATAAATTCTGATACTAGGTTAATATCCAAAAAATACAAAGAGCTTACACAACTTACCACTAAAAAAACAAACAATTACAAAATGGGAAGAGGATTGAATAGACATTTGCCCAAAGAGGACATACAAATGGCCACTAGACATATGAAAAGATGGTCAGCATCATTAATCATCAGTGACATGTAAATTAAAACCACAATGAAATATCACTTTATACCTGATAGTCAGAATGACTATCACCCAAAAATTAAGAAACACGTGTTGGCAAGGATGTGGAGAAAAGGGAACCCTCACATACTGTTGGTGGGATTTCAAATTCGTGCAGCCACTGTAGAAAACAGTATGGCATTTCCTCAAAAAATTAATAATAGAACTGACATACAACCCAGCAAATCCACTTCTGGGTATAATCTGAAGAAATCCAAAATACTAATTCAAAAAACATTTGCACTGCTATGTCATTGTATCATTATTCACTGTAGCCAAGATATTGAAGCAACCTAAGTGGCCATAAATAGATTAACAGATTAAAAACGTGGTATATATGTACAATGGAATATTACTCAGCCGTAAAAAGAATAAAATTTTGTCATTTGCATCAAAATGGATGGACCTAGAAGGTATTATGCTAAGTGAAATATGTCAGTCAGAGAAAGACAAATACCATATGATTTCACTTATATGTAGAATCTGAAAAACAAAATAAACAAACAAAACAGAAACAAATTCATAGATACAAAGAACAAATTGATGTTTGCTAGATGGGAGGAGTTTGTGGGGGTAAAAATGGTGAAAGGGGTTAAGAAGTAACAATTGCTGGGCAGCCACATGGCTCAATTGGTTAGAGTGCAAGCTCTCTATGACAAGCTTTCGGGTTCAATTTCCGCATGGGATGGTGGGCTGTGACCCCTGCAACTAAAGATTGAAAATAGCAACTGGGGGACTTCCGGAAAAATGGCGGCGTGAGGTGAGCCTCTGTAAAGCTCCCCTGGAATTTACAAAGAATCGAATAACAAAAACTCCACAAAGGACTCCCTGCACAGCAGACAGGCAAGACGAAGAGGTCCACTACCGACTGAAATCACCTACAGGTGGGAGATTCGCGCGAGTGGAGGGAGGAGGAAAGGGAGAAGTACGCGGAGTCGGAGCCGCGCGGGCGCAGGACGCAGACCTAGCTCAGTGCGCCGAGCTCGCTGCTTCCCGGAACTACCGCAGCAGCGGGAGAGGGAAGAACTTGAACTGCTAGGGCACCGCCAGGGCTCCACAGGGCTGAGGGGACAGCATATAACACGGCTGAACCCAACGCTCACGGCAGAGACCTCGGAGAAAAGACTGAGGGAAAAAAGGCTGAAAACGGTGGTTTAAGCCCGCACTGCCGAGCAGAGAACGGAGCCTTAGGAACTGAGACTAGCTGCCCCCTCCCTCCCCTCCCAGAGCTCGCCCCGCCCCCACCTGCCCGGTGCTAGAAGCGAAACAGTAGCAGTGTCAGACCAAAACAACAGAAAATTTGCTGTTTTGAGAACTGTGGACCGCAAACACAAATTCACAGCCCAACTAGTTCCAGCAAAGGGGAGAGAGCTGTGGAAGCAGGACCGGCTGTGGTGGTGGTCGCCGCCATTGCTCTGGGCCACCTCTCACAACTCACCCCGCCCCTGACCCCACCTATCTGGGCGGATGCCTACAGGAGTAAACAGAACTGCTGAAATATACGGGCTCTGAATCAGGAGCTGGAAGAGCTTTGGAAAATCAAAAGCTCTCCACATACCCACCGGGACACTGCGCCCTGTGACCTAGACGAACTATTAACAGAGGAGAAGCCCGTCTCCCAGGGAATCCCCCCATTGTGTGAGAAGTTGGAATAGTGCAGAGAAAACATAGCACTACCGTGTGGGAGAAGAAAAATAAGTTGCAGTTGGAGAAATAATAAAACATTCTACCAACAAGTACTGTCTAGGAAGAGAAATAGTAAACCAGTAATCGCCATGAATAACCAAGGAAACAAGATAGCTCAGAAAGAAACTGAAAATCTCCAGAGAAGGCAATTAAAGATACAGAAATATGTGACTTAAATGACAGAGAATTCAAGATTGCAGTTCTGAAAAAACTCAACGAGATACAAGAAAACACAGATAGGCAGTTAAAGGAACTCAGAAACTCAATCAAAGAACAGCATGAGCATTTCACGAACGAGATTGAAATCTTAAAAAAGAACCAAATAGAATTTCTGGAGATTAGGAACTCAATAGAAGAAATTAAGAATGAAATAACCAGCTTAGGTAGTAGAGTTGACCAGATGGAGCAAAGAATCAGTGACATCGAAGATAGAAACCTGGAAATGACACAAATTGAAGAAGAAAGAGACTTGAGACTTAAAAGAAATGAAAGAACTCTACAAGAACTTTCTGACTCCATCAGAAAGAGCAATATAAGAATAATGGGCATACCAGAAGGAGAAGAAAGAGAGAAGGGAACAGAGAATATATTCAAACAAATTGTCCATGAGAACTTCACAAATTTGTGGACAGAACTGGACCCTCGAATCCAAGAAGCAAATAGAACACCTAGTTACCTCAATCCCAACAGGCCTTCTCCAAGGCACATTGTATTGAAGCTGTCTAAAATCAACGACAAAGAAAGAATCCTCAAGGCAGCCAGGGAAAAGAAGACGGTAACTTACAAAGGAAAGCCCATTAGATTATCATCAGATTTTTCAGCAGAAACTCTACAAGCCAGGAGGGAGTGGAAACAAATATTCAAACTATTGAAAGAGAGAAACCATGAGCCAAGAATAATATATCCAGCAAAGATATCCTTTAGATATGAAGGAGGAATAAAGACCTTTCCAGACATACAGAAGCTGAGGGAATTTTCTAATACACGACCTGCACTACAAGAAATACTAAAGGAGGCTATTCGACCACCATCAACAGGGACAATTTGTGGCAACCACAACTCAAAAAGGGGGAGAGTAAAGACCTGAACCGGAATATGGGAATGGAGAAAGTAAGCGTGCTGAAGAAAATGGAATACTCTAAATATCAAACTTCTTTTACATAAACTTAAGGGTAACCACTCAAAAAAAATCCAGAACTGAAATATATACTGAAATAAAAGAAGAAACAGAGGGAAACATCATAGAATACCACCACACAGAAAAATAGACAACAACAAAAAGGCAAAGAAACAATGGAGACACAGCCTTACCAGAAAACTAAAGATAGAATGACAGGAAATCCTCACATATCAATAATCACCCTAAATGTAAATGGACTGAACTCACCAATAAAAAGGCACAGAGTAGCAGATTGGATCAAAAAACTAAACCCAACCATATGCTGTCTCCAAGAGACACATCTCAGCTACAAGGACAAGCATAGACTCAAAGTGAAAGGGTGGAAATTGACACTCCAAGCAAATGGTACCCAGAGAAAATCAGGTGTAGCCATAATGATATCAGATGAAACAGACTTCAAGGTGGAAAAGATAACAAGAGACAAAGATGGACAATTCATAATGGTGAAGGGGACTATACAACAAGAAGACATAACAGTCATCAATATTTATGCCCCCAATCAGGGAGCACCGAAATACACCAAGCAACTACTAACAGAACTAAAGGGAGAAATTGACCAAAACACAATTATACTAGGGGACTTAAATACATCATTGACAGCTATGGATAGATCATCCAAACAGAAAATAAATAACAAAATAGCAGCCCTAAATGACACATTAGATGAAATGGACATAATTGACATTTATAGAGCACTTCATCCTAAAATATCAGAGTATACATTCTTTTCTAGTGTACATGGAACATTCTCAAAGATAGACCATATATTGGGACATAAAATCAGCCTCAGCAAATTTAAGAAGATTGAAATCATACCATGCATATTCTCTGATCACAAGGCTTTGAAATTGGATATCAAGTGTAAAAAGAAAGCAGGAAAAAACACAAATACATGGTGATTAAACAACATACTTTTAAAGAACGACTGGGTCAAAGAAGAAGTTCGAGGAGAGATCAAAAGATACATCGAATCTAATGACAATGAAAATACATCCTACCAAAATTTTTGGGATGCAGCGAAAGCAGTTTTAAGAGGGAAATTTATCTCATTACAGGCCTATCTCAAGAAACAAGAAAACTCCCAAATAAGTAACCTCATGTTACACCTTAAAGAACTAAAAAAAGAAGAACAAATGAAACCCAAGGTCAGCAGAAGAAAGGAAATAACGAAAATTAGAGCAGAACTAAATGAAATAGAGAACAAAAAGACAATAGAAAAAATTAATGTGACAAAGAGCTGGTTCTTTGAGAAGATTAACAAAATTGACAAACCCTTGGCTAGACTTACTAGGATCAAAAGAGAGAAGACACTGATTAACAAAATCAGAAATGTAAAAGGGGAAGTTATCACGGACACCACAGAAATACAAAGGCTCATTCAAGAATACTATGAAAGACTATATGCCAACAAATTCAACAACCTAGAAGAAATGGATAAGTTCTTAGAAACATATAGCCTTCCAAGGCTGAACCATGAAGAACTGGAAAATCTAAACAGACTGATCACCAGTAACGAAATTGAATCAGTCATCCAAAACCTTCCCAAAAGCAAAAGTCCGGGACCAGATGGCTTCACCAGTGAATTCTACCAATCCTTCAAAGAGGATCTAATACCAATCCTGCACAAACTCTTCCAAAAAATTAAACAAGAGACAGTACTTCCTAACTCATTTTATGAGGCCAACATTACCCTGATACCAAAACCAGGTAAGGACAGCACAAAAAAAGAAAACTACAGACCAATATCTCTGATGAATACCGATGCAAAAATCCTGAATAAAATTCTAGCAAATCGAATACGACAATGCATTAAAAAGGTTATTCATCATGACCAAAAGGGTTTCATCCCTGGGGCACAAGGATGGTTCAACATATGCAAATCCATCAATGTGATACATCACATAAACAAAATAAAGGACAAAAATCATATGATTATATCAATTGATGCAGAAAAAGCATTTGACAAGATACAACATGCATTTATGATTAAAACAATAAAATAGGTATAGAAAGAAAATACCTTAACATAATAATGGCCATATATGACAAGCCCTCTGCTAATCTCATAATTTATGGTGAAAAACTGAAGCCCTTTGCTCTACCTTCAGGAACACGACAGGCCTGTGCCCTATCACCTCTGCTTTTCAACATAGTGTTGGAAGTCCTTGCCAGAGCAATCAGGCAAGAGAAAGAAATAAAAGGCATCCAAATTGGGAATGAAGAAGTTAAATTATCACTCTTTGCAGATGACATGATGCTATATATAGAAAACCCTAAAGACTCCACCAAAAAGCTATTAGAAACAATCAATGAATACAGTAAAGTTGCCGGCTACAAAATCAACGCACAAAAGTCCATTGCCTTTCTATATACTAACAATGAAATCTCAGAAAAAGAAATACAAAAAACAATTCCTTTTGCAATTGCAACAAAAAGAATAAAATACCTAGGAATAAATTTAACCAAGGATGTGAAAGACCTATATGCTGAAAACTGTAAGACATTTTTGAAAGAAATTGAAGAAGACACAAAGAAATGGAAAGACATTCCGTGCTCATGGATTGGAAGAATCAACATAGTTAAAATGGCCAAATTACCCAAAGCAATATACAGATTCAATGCAATCCCCATCAAAATCCCAATGGCATATTTTAAAGAAATAGAACAAAAAATCATCATATTTGTTTGGAACCACAAAAGACCCCGAATAGCCAAAGCAATCTTAAGAAAAAAGAACAATAATGGAGGTATCACACTTCCTGACTTTGGCTTGTACTACAGGGCTACAATAATCAAAACAGCATGGCATTGGCAGAAAAACAGACACATAGACCAATGGAATAGAATTGAGAACCCAGAAATAAAACCACATAAATATGGACAGATAATTTTTGACAAAGTAGCAAAAAACATACAATGGAGCAAAGACAGCCTCTTCAATAAATGGTGCTGGGAGAATTGGATAGCCACGTGCAAAAGAATGAAACTGGACTGCTATTTGTCACCATGTACCAAAGTTAATTCAAAATGGATCAAAGACTTAAGCATAAGACCTGACACAATAAACTGCATAGAAGAAAACATAGGTACTAAACTTATGGACCTTGGGTTCAAAGAGCATTTTATGAATTTGACTCCAAAGGCAATGGAAGTAAAAGCTAAAATAAACAAATGGGACTATATGAAACTTAAAAGCTTCTGCACAGCAAAAGAAACCATTGACAAAATAAAGAGGCCACCAACTGAATGGGAGAAGATTTTTGCAAACAGTGCCTCCGATAAGGGGCTAGTATCCAGAATATACAAGGAACTCATGCAACTCAACAACAAAAAAACAAACAACCCAATTGAAAAATGGGCAGAGGACTTGAAGAGACATTTCTCCAAAGAGGACATACAAATGGCAAATAGACATCTGAAAAAATGCTCAACATCACTAATCATCAGAGAAATGCAAATCAAAACCACAATGAGATATCGCCTCACTCCAGTCAGAATGGCGATCATCAACAAGACAAATAGTAACAAATGTTGGAGAGGCTGTGGAGAAAAAGGAACCCTCATACACTGTTGGTGGGAATGCAGACTGGTGCAGCCGTTATGGAAGGCAGTGTGGAGGTTCCTCAAAGAATTACGAATAGAATTGCCATATGACCCAGCAATCCCTCTCCTGGGTATCTACCCAAAAAATCTGAAAACATTTAGAGATAAAGACACGTGTGCTCCAATGTTCATTGCAGCTTTGTTTACGGTGGCCAAGACATGGAAACAACCAAAATGTCCTTCGATAGATGAATGGATAAAGAAGTTGTGGTATATATACACAATGGAATACTATTCGGCAGTAAGAAAAGATGATATAGGAACATTTGTGACAACATGGATGGATCTTGAGAGTGTAATGCTGAGCGAAATAAGTCAGACAGAAAAAGCAGAGAACCATGTGATTTCACTGATATGTGGTATATAAACCAAAAGCAACAAAAGAACAAGACAAACAAATGAGAAACAGAAACTCATAGACACAGACAATGGTTTGGTGGTTGCCAGAGGGTAAGGGGGGCGGGGGGTGGGGGGTGGGAGATGAGGGTAAGTGGGATCCGATATATGGTGATGGAAGGGGAACTGACTCTGGGTGTTGAACACACAATGGGAATTATAGATGATGTAATACAGAATTGTACACCTGAAATCTATGTAATTTTACTAACAATTGTCACCCTAATAAATTTAATTAAAAAAAAATCAGGAAAAAAATAAATAAAATGGGGAAAAAAAATTAGGTTATGGCAATCAGCTCGTGCTGTATTCACTCTGCTCCTCACTCCACCTTCTCTTTTTCCAACTATAATCCAATTAACACCCTATTATGCTGAATACCTGCACAGAAGCCATTAGTGGGTTTCTCTACAACACTCTCATTGTCACCTCACTAAACCAGAGCCCCTTGAGTCCACTGCTAGTTTGGCAGGTGTTTGCCAGCAGGAAGTCTTTAGGGTTTACTGAGCTTTCCCTGGGACAAGAAATTAATGTGGTAATTAATGCAATTATATTTGCAGAAGCTTCTCTCCTTGGCCCTAATCAGAAGAAATGATCTTCACATTTCTTTAACTTTGAAAAGGGATGTTTGTGTGTGTGTATGTGTTGTGGGGTGGGCAGGGTGAGAGCACCTTGGGTAAGGGAATGAGGGGTGTCATGCAGGGTGTCACGCCAGGTCTCAGCTCCCGCTCCCCACATCAGAACGCAGGATATGGTGAGGCCGAAAAGGAACTCCCACGGAGCCATAGGTAGGGGAGTCATATCACTATATTCTCGCTGGCGTCCAGGCTGATCCACTTGATCCGCAATCTGCCATCTGCTTTTTCTGCCTGGCAACCAGCCAACCAACCAGCGCAGTCACAGCAGTTATATCAGTAGCCAATTGGCCAGCTGGTTATAGCTGACAGCCAACCATCCAATCACAGTTGATGGTCATTTAGTACCTGAACCAGCACCTTTCCATATGAGGCCAAGAGCTTGGAAACTGCACTCCTGGCTCTGTCCCCACAGGGGCCAATGAGAAACAGAGAAATGACAATTGGAGGACAGGGAGTAAACCAGATTCCTAGTCTGTATCAGGCAGTGAGAGGAAAGCTCAATGACACAGCTTTTGAAATCTCACTTCACACCTTCTCAAGTTTAAACTGAGGAAAATGGTAACATCTGATAATCTCACTACTCCTCCAATAAAGTGGACTAACAAACAACTTCCTAAGTATTTTCCATGCGTCTCACATAGTGCTAGATGCACTACAGTTATCGTACTTGTTTTGGTTGACCCACATATGTGTCCAGGATGCCAGTGGTAGATTTGCACTAGCTCCCCAACTTGATACCATGCTGACTAAAGGGTGCTTAACAAGAAGTTGCACTCGTAAAATCATTGCCTATAGAACCTGAAGGATGGAGAACTTCAGAGACGTGCTTCTCAAGCAGAGAATCCAATGAACAACTGGAGGCCCTTGTGAAAATGTAGATTCTGATTCAATACATGTGGGGTGCAGTAGAGATTCTAAATTTTAACCAGCTCCCCGGTGAGGCCCATGCTGCTGGACCATACTTGAGTAGCAAGAAGATAGACCAATTCCATTTTGAGTCAGTCTGAAAGACTGCTGCTTCAACATGGCAACTGCTTCTATTACCTGTTGCTATACTTACCGTGTTTCCCGGAAAATAAGACCTACCCTGAAAATAAGCCCCAGTTAAGGTCTCAGCCAGGTGGATGCATTTATTACATTATGACAATGTTCCAGAAGAAGATGACATGACTGTATTTGAATAATAGATTTTTGTACATGAAAAAATAAGATATCCCCTGAAAATAAGCCCTAATGGAGCAAAAATTAATGTAAGACCTGGCCTTATTTTTGGGGAAACACGGTAGAATAATACAATGTTAGATGATCATAAGTACCGGTATCAATTGGCTCAGAGTTTATTTGTGCATTGAGCCTGTTCACTGAGTAGTCTATAGTCACTGACTGTGACCATGAACCAGTATTTGATGCATGTCTCCTTCTAGTAAGTTTGTTTTATATCTGACAAATCCGATATCCCAAATCAGGTGGTAGCTAAGTTTCTTAAGGGTAGAAACTGCTATTGTTTTAAATTAAAAATGAACAGGAAATGAAGTTGAAATACAAGAGTTGAGTCAGTAGAGACTCTAACATTTACTAGTAAAATAGTTAACCTTCCTGGGCCTCAATGTTACAATCTGTAAAACAGGATAACTTATCTCGAAAGGTTGATGGACAAAGAAGACAATCCCTAAAATCATAAATGGCAAGGGTGAGTAGCAGAGTCTGGGTGTCCTGTACAGGTCTAAAAGATTTATACCAATAGATCTTTCTTATCCAACTATGAGGAACTGGCAAATTAGATGTGCTTATGGGGATGATGGGACAGAACAATTAAAATATGGAATGCCTTGGAAAATCTGAATTTTTTATTTTTCTGCAATTATGCTACTTATCTGTTCACACATAAGTTTCCCTGTCATCAGATGAGGCACTCAGTTCCCACAGCTCCCAAGTCTAGTCCAAGAAACTTATTCAGTTAAGGTTATGGAAATCCAGGGAGTTGCAAATTCCTAGTCGGCCTGGCTCTGAAAGGCTATTCCATGAATCAGATCATGGAATTGGTGAGTCTGAGAGCTGGATGTGTCCTTTGAAATTCTCTCACCCAAGCCCTTCATTTTCTAGATGAGGAGCTGTTGTGCTAGCCAAGACCACACAGCTTGTTACTGGAGAGCTAGGGCTGGGATTTGTGTCTCAGGCTCCGGACCAGTGTGTTTTCCTTTACACCAGGTTGTCAGTCACTCTTTAAGTACTTAGGAAAACTCGGCAGAAGGTTTCTTCCCTCTGGGTAGCAGACTGTGCTAAAAAACAAATGACCTTGGCTGCCTCTGTGCCTGTTGTCAGGACCACTCAGTCACTCAGACTAATGTGCCACTTTTCAGTGAAAATCTTGTGCTGTCATCATTAGGAAATCTAATCGGGTACTCTAGAGATCAAGGTACAGATGGAGAAGGTTTATACAAGAATTCCTCTATGGTGAGGGGCCATCCAGAAATCATCTTTGTTTTCTTGTCTATGGGCAGTGCTGCAGCCAAATGTATATATTACTGTAAATATTAGTGGTAGTAATGAGTTATCAAGAAGATACTGATAATAATGTTAGTAGAATTTGGATGGCATTTTTAAGTCGCCCAAGCATTTTTCTAGGACACCTGAGTTCTTGCAGTTCTGGGACTAGTATAAGTGGACTGTTGACCCTAGCACAATGATTTCATCTTCCTGAGCTTCAGGTTTACCAGTTTTACAATGTAGATTCCACTGTTGCCTTCATGAAGAGGAGCTGTAAAAGGGAATGATAGAAGTTTGCCCAGAGTCAGTATCTCCTTACAAATAATGAATTGGCTTCAAGATTGTACTTGACAGACTAATTTAATAATGAGTTAAATTCCCCAATCCCTCTTTTTTTTCTTTTGCTGAGCATTTCAGAGTTCTTTTGAAAGCTTTGACTTAATCCTGTTTCTTTTTATCTTTGCTCCAGGATGACAAACTAAATTTGAGATTGGCAAAGGGGAAAGGGCCATATTCTGAAGTGATTAGCCTGGCTGTGAATCTTTACAATGGACCCCCATTTACTCCAAATCCCTCCGATTTTGCCATTCAGACAGAAGGCAACATTTAGTGAGAACACCTGCATCTCATGCCTGAGAAGGAGAACCACACAGTTCAGTAGCCTCCAAGTCTGCTGCACATTAGAATCACCCAGGAGCTTTTAGAAATCCTGATGACCAGGCTGCACTCGCTTTCAATCAGAGTGGCTGGGTGGGGGCCTAAGCATAAGCATTTCCTAAGGATCCCAGGGGAGTTTCAATGTGCAGCAAGTTTGTGACTTACGTAGATGGGAGGCAGGCCCATGTCCAAAAAGCAAAGCAGAACAGGATCTTTGGTCTGCCTTTTCGCTTCCTTTAGATTGATTTATATGGAGGATGATGAAGAAAAAAAAAGCTGTGAAAGTTTCAAGTTGGACAGATCAGAATGAGGAAGATGGTTAGATTAGAGAAGGTATAAAGGAGGAGGGAGGATGAAGAGGAAACCGAGGGAGGGAAAAAAGAAGTAGAGAACCCCAGATGTGGCTGTTTCAAGAAGATGCTTTTATCTTCACCGTTAAAGGACTTTGGATGACATAGGTGGTAGGTGGAAGGGCTTAGTTGGAGAACAGTGTCTTCAAGAAATAAGGTAGGATGTGGGTATATAGAGGTAAACATATCAGCTGCTGTTCTGTAGCGATCTCCTGGGGATAGTTCTATGTCGGAGGACTCATTCTTTGTAACTCATTAAGGAATGGGAATGAATCCTTTCTGAAACGCTAAAGTTCCCCAAGTGGAATTTATACACCAGGTTCACTATATCCATTTATTTTTAGACAAGTAAAATTTTAAGTGTTTAGTCTGCTTGAAAGCACTCCCCAGGTGCTTGTGTTGTCCAAGCCTGGATAGAAAATGACTCCTTTCTGCTTGGATGCCCATATCACCTGAAGCTCTTCTGCTGGGAAGCTTAGAGAGAGGTTATTAGGTGCTTTGGGAAAAGTATTTGAGGTTGCACCGGCTTTCTTCCTGGATGGTTCAGCACCAGTGGGGACAGGAGGCTCTGAAGCCAGGCAGGCACTCCCCACACATTGGTTACTTGGCCCCACAGTGGCTCCCAAGGTACTTCACTGTAATTGTTCTCGTGTCTGTTCCCTCCATGGATTATATGCTCTGTGAGGTGGAGATGGCTCTTCTTGGCCCCACTAGCTCTTCAGCACCTACACGCACCTGATGCTCTGTAAATGCCAAGTACATATCGGTTGAATGCATGAATACTGATTTTCTAAGTTACAGCTGAGTAAGCTGGGTTGGGTCACTCACCATATCTCTGAGCTCTAGCTCCCCTTATCTGAAAAATGAGGGTAATAATACATGCTTCATGGCAGGGGGTGTAGAGACAATTAATTAGAAACGTTCCACGTAAAGTACCTTTAGAATGTCTGGCGCAGAGTGGGTGCTCTTTGTGTGATCACTATTGAAGTTCTGGTCCAACAGGTTGGAATGGAATTCACCTCCAATCCCAGTCCCTGCTGAACGTGCAGTTGTTACCCTCCACAAATTTCCAAATATTTCAGCTGTTTCAGCTGGGCTTCCAAATATTTTCGTTTTAAAATGAATTACAGTGGACACATTTCATATAAGCTTGATGTATAATTGTGAGTTTCCCAAATATAAAAACATGGCACAGAAGGCCAGTAATCGGCCATGTTCTTCATGATGTTTTTATGCGCTAACACTGTTCAAATGCTTTATGTTCTTTAGGTGCTAATTCAGATTTAAGTTTTATGTGCTAATACTTTTCCTCCAAAAGAACAAACTTAGAAAACTTTTCTATGTTAATGCAGGGCTGTGTCAGACTTGTTTGAGGACATCATAACATATATTTACACGTGAGGCCAGCTGTTGGGCCATTGCCCTTTTGTTCTGGAACTTTTGTGGCTGCAGAACATGGGTCAAATAACAAACATTCTAACCAAATTTTCTCATGCTCATTATATTGCTATGAAGATCAGTTTCCTGATTGTTCCTAGGGTTTGGTTTAATCTCATGTTTTCTATCAGGAAATGCATCATTCAGGGCAGGCATCTTTCGGGTTCCTCTTTCCATCCCAGCTGTTGGAAGGAAGGAAATTCCTTTTTTTAAAAATTTTATTTTATTAAATTTATTGGAGTGACAATTGTTAGTAAAGGAAATTCCTTTTTCAATCTTGGACTTGGCGCCAGAAGATCTGCATTCTAGCTCTGGCTTTGAATTAGTGATTTCCCTGCATAGGACCTCAAATTTTTTTTCCCTATAAAAGGGGAAGATTGTACTAGAATAATTGGTTTACAAACTATGTGCTTCAGAAGACTAAGATGTTTTGTAGAAATTTCAGAGGCCTTTATTATTTTTTTATTTTATTTTAAACTTTTTATTTATTTAAGTGTGTTTTTCCAGGACCCATCAGCTCCAAGTCAAGTAGTTGTTTCAATCGAGTTGTGGAGGGCGCAGCTCACAGTGGCCCATGTGGGGATCAAACTGACAACCTTGTTGTTAAGAGCACTGCGCTCTAACCAACTGAGCTTACCAGCCGCCCCAAGAGGCCTTTATAAATAAGAACATGAATGCCTCATTTCTTCAGGCAAAACAGCTCCCCTTTACTCTGCTTTATGTATTGAGTAGTGATTACCTTTTCCTTCCTTCTCTTTCTCTTCCCCTCTCTCACTTCCTCCCTCCCTTCCTTCCTTAAAAATTATAACTTTTGTAGCTAAATAAAGTTAGAAAAAACTGGACTATGAGAGTCTTTGTCGTTCCAACATTCTGTGGTTCTGATTACCCTTTGTATTAGCGTTGAACAATAATAAAAACCATAAGAGATTTGACAATTAATGAAGAGTTCTGATAATTCATCAAAACAGAAAACATTCACAACTTGCTCAGACCCCATTGGCTACTGAGTTCCACCAGTGAGAAGGAGATGGATGGCTAAACATTTGCATTATAAACTTTCTGTTGGTTCTTATACATTTTATTGTCCTTATATATAATCATTTTTTCCCCTTCAGTGTCATCTCCTTGAAAATAAACAGCTTCACCTATAATAACATAGAGGGACTGGCTTTTTACAAAAGACTGAACTTATTGGTAGCCTCATACAAGGTATGACAATTAAGTTTGCGAACTTGTTGCAATGACGTTGCTTGCTAACATTTTTTTTTATTTTTTTTTAATTAAATTTATTGGGGTGACAATTGTTAGTAAAATTACATAGATTTCAGGTGTACAATTCTGTATTACATCATCTATAAATCCCATTGTGTGTTCATCACCCAGAGTCAGTTCTCCTTCCATCACCATATATTCGATCCCCCTTACCCTCATCTCCCACCCCCCACCCCCCGCCCTCCTTACCCTCTGGCAACCACTAAACTATTGTCTGTGTCTATGAGTTTCTGTTTCTCATTTGTTTGTCTTGTTCTTTTGTTGTTTTTGGTTTATATACCACATATCAGTGAAATCACATGGTTCTCTGCTTTTTCTGTCTGACTTGTTTTGCTCAGCATTACTCTCTCAAGATCCATCCATGTTGTCACAAATGTTCCTATATCATCTTTTCTTACAGCCGAATAGTATTCCATTGTGTATATATACCACAACTTCTTTATCCATTCATCTATCGAAGGACATTTTGGTTGTTTCCATGTCTTGGCCACCGTAAACAAAGCTGCAATGAACATTGGAGCACACGTGTCTTTATCTCTAAATGTTTTCAGATTTTTTGGGTAGATACCCAGAAGAGGGATTGCTGGGTCATATGGCAATTCTATTCGTAATTCTTTGAGAAACCTCCACACTGCCTTCCATAACGGCTGTACCAGTCTGCATTCCCACCAACAGTGTATGAGGGTTCTTTTTCTCCACAGCCTCTCCAACATTTGTTGCTATTTGTCTTGTTGATGATAGCCATTCTGACTGGGGTGAGGTGATATCTCATTGTGGTTTTGATTTGCATTTCTCTGATGATTAGTGATGTTGAGCATTTTTTCATATGTCTATTTGCCATTTGTATGTCCTCTTTGGAGAAATGTCTCTTCAAGTCCTCTGCCCATTTTTCAATTGGGTTGTTTGTTTTTTTGTTGTTGAGTTGCATGAGTTCCTTGTATATTCTGGATACTAGCCCCTTATCGGAGGCACTGTTTGCAAAAATCTTCTCCCATTCAGTTGGTGGCCTCTTTATTTTGTCAATGGTTTCTTTTGCTGTGCAGAAGCTTTTAAGTTTCATATAGTCCCATTTGTTTATTTTAGCTTTTACTTCCATTGCCTTTGGAGTCAAGTTCATAAAATGCTCTTTGAACCCATGGTCCATAAGTTTAGTACCTATGTTTTCTTCTACGCAGTTTATTGTGTCAGGTCTTATGCTTAAGTCTTTGATCCATTTTGAATTAACTTTGGTACATGGTGACAAATAGCAGTCCAGTTTCATTCTTTTGCACGTGGCTATCCAATTCTCCCAGCACCATTTATTGAAGAGGCTGTCTTTGCTCCATTGTATGTTTTTAGCTTCTTTGTCAAAAATTATCTGTCCATATTTATGTGGTTTTATTTCTGGGTTCTCAATTCTATTCCATTGGTCTATGTGTCTGTTTTTCTGCCAAAACCATGCTGTTTTGATTATTGTAGCCCTGTAGTACAAGCCAAAGTCAGGAAGTGTGATTCCTCCATTATTGTTCTTTTTTCTTAAGATTGCTTTGGCTATTTGGGGTCTTTTGTGGTTCCAAACAAATCTGACGATTTTTTGTTCTATTTCTTTAAAATATGCCATTGGGATTTTGATGGGGATTGCATTGAATCTGTATATTTCTTTGGGTAATATGGCCATTTTAACTATGTTGATTCTTCCAATCCATGAGCACGGAATGTCTTTCCATTTCTTTGTGTCTTCTTCAATTTCTTTCAAAAATGTCTTATAGTTTTCAGCATATAGGTCTTTCACATCCTTGGTTAAGTTTATTCCTAGGTATTTTATTCTTTTTGCTGCAATTGCAAAAGGAATTGTTTTTTGTATTTCTTTTTCTGAGATTTCATTGTTAGTATATAGGAAGGCAATGGACTTTTGTGCGTTGATTTTGTAGCCGGCAACTTTACTGTATTCGTTGATTGTTTCTAATAGCTTTTTGGTGGAGTCTTTAGGGTTTTCTATATATAGCATCATGTCATCTGCAAAGAGTGATAATTTAACTTCTTCATTCCCAATTTGGATGCCTTTTATTTCTTTCTCTTGCCTGATTGCTCTGGCAAGGACTTCCAACACTATGTTGAAAAGCAGAGGTGATAGGGGACATCCCTCTCGTGTTCCTGAACGTAGAGCAAAGGGCTTCAGTTTTTCTCCATTAATTATGAGATTAGCAGAGGGTTTGTCATATATGGCCTTTATTATGTTAAGGTATTTTCCTTCTATACCCATTTTATTAAGTGTTTTAATCATAAATGGATGTTGTATCTTGTCAAATGCTTTTTCTGCATCAATTGATGTAATCATATGATTTTTGTCCTTTATTTTGTTTATGTGATGTATCACATTGATGGATTTGCGTATGTTGAACCATCCTTGTGCCCCGGGGATGAACCCCACTTGGTCGTGATGAATAATCTTTTTAATGCATTGTTGTATTCGATTTGCTAGAATTTTATTTAGGATTTTTGCATCGGTATTCATTAGAGATATTGGTCTGTAGTTTTCTTTTTTTGTGTGATCCTTACCAGGTTTTGGTATCAGGGTAATGTTGGCCTCATAGAATGAGTTAGGGAGTACTGTCTCTTCTTCAATTTTTTAGAAGAGTTTGTGCAGAATTGGTATTAGATCCTCTTTGAAGGTTTGGTAGAATTCACTAGTGAAGCCATCTGGTCCCGGACTTTTGCTTTTGGGAAGGTTTTGGATGACTGATTCAATTTCGTTACTGGTGATCGGTCTGTTTAGATTTTCCAGTTCTTCATGGTTCAGCCTTGGAAGGCTATATGTTTCTAAGAACTTGTCCATTTCTTCTAGGTTGTTGAATTTGGTGGCATATAGTCCTTCATAGTATTCTTGGATGATCCTTTGTATTTCTGTGGTGTCCGTGATAACTTCCCCTTTTACGTTTCTGATTTTGTTAATCAGTGTCTTCTCTCTTTTTATCTTAGTAAGTCTAGCCAAGGGTTTGTCAATTTTGTTAATCTTTTCAAAGAACCAGCTCTTTGTCATATAATTTTTTCTATTGTCTTTTTGTTCTCTATTTCATTTAGTTCTGCTCTAATTTTTGTTATTTCCTTTCTTCTGCTGACCTTGGGTTTTACTTGTTCTTCTTTTTCTAGTTCTTTAAGGTGTAACATGAGGTTATTTATTTGGGAGTTTTCTTGTTTCTTGAGATAGGCGTGTAGTGAGATAAATTTCCCTCTTAAAACTGCTTTCGCTGCATCCCAAAAATTTTGGTAGGATGTATTTTCATTGTCATTTGTTTCTATGTATCTTTTGATCTCTCCTCTAATTTCTTCTTTGACCCAGTCCTTCTTTAAAAGTATGTTATTTAATCTCCATGTATTTATGTTTTTTCCCGCTTTCTTTTTACAGTTGATATCCAATTTCAAAGCCTTGTGATCAGAGAATATGCTTGGTATGACTTCAATCTTCTTAAATTTGTTGAGACTGATTTTATGTCCCAATATATGGTCTATCCTTGAGAATGTTCCATGTACACTAGAAAAGAATGTATAGTCTGATGTTTTAGGATGAAGTGCTCTATAAATGTCAATTATGTCCATTTCATCTAATGTGTCATTTAGGGCTACTATTTCGTTATTTATTTTCTGTTTGGATGATCTATCCATAGCTGTCAATGATGTATTTAAGTCCCCTAGTATAATTGTGTTTTGGTCAATTTCTCCCTTTAGTTCTGTTAGTAGTTGCTTAGTGTATTTCGGTGCTCCCTGATTGGGGGCATAAATATTGATGACTGTTATGTCTTCTTGTTGTACAGTCCCCTTCACCACTATGAAATGTCCATCTTTGTCTCTTGTTATCTTTTTCACCTTGAAGTCTGTTTCATCTGATATCATTATGGCTACACCTGATTTTCTCTGGGTACCATTTGCTTGGAGTGTCAATTTCCACCCTTTCACTTTGAGTCTATGCTTGTCCTTGTAGCTGAGATGTGTCTCTTGGAGACAGCATATGGTTGGGTTTATTTTTTTGATCCAATCTGCTACTCTGTGCCTTTTTATTGGTGAGTTCAGTCCATTTACATTTAGGGTGATTATTGATATGTGAGGATTTCCTGTCATTCTATCCTTAGTTTTCTGGTAAGGTTGTGTCTCCATTGTTTCTTTGCCTTTTTGTTGTTGTCTATTATTTCTGTGTGGTGGTATTCTATGATGTTTCCCTCTGTTTCTTTTTTTATTTCAATATATATTTCAATTCTGGATTTATTTTGAGTGGTTACCCTTAAGTTTATGTAAAAGAAAGTTTGATATTTAGAGTACTCCATTTTCTTCAGCACGCTTACTTTCTCCATTGCCATATTCCGGTTCAGGCCTTTACTCTCCCCCTTTTTGAGTTGTGGTTGCCACAAATTGTCCCTGTTGATGGTGGTCGAATAGCCTCCTTTAGTATTTCTTGTAGTGCAGGTCGTGTATTAGAAAATTCCCTCAGCTTCTGTATGTCTGGAAAGGTCTTTATTCCTCCTTCATATCTAAAGGATATCTTTGCTGGATATATTATTCTTGGCTCATGGTTTCTCTCTTTCAATAGTTTGAATATTTGGTTCCACTCCCTCCTGGCTTGTAGAGTTTCTGCTGAAAAATCTGATGATAATCTAATGGGCTTTCCTTTGTAAGTTACCGTCTTCTTTTCCCTGGCTGCCTTGAGGATTCTTTCTTTGTCGTTGATTTTAGACAGCTTCAATACAATGTGCCTTGGAGAAGGTCTGTTGGGATTGAGGTAACTAGGTGTTCTGTTTGCTTCTTGGATTCGAGGGTCCAGTTCTGTCCACAAATTTGTGAAGTTCTCATGGACAATTTGTTTGAATATATTCTCTGTTCCCTTCTCTCTTTCTTCTCCTTCTGGTATGCCCATTATTCTTATATTGCTCTTTCTGATGGAGTCAGAAAGTTCTTGTAGAGTTCTTTCATTTCTTTTAAGTCTCAAGTCTCTTTCTTCTTCAATTTGTGTCATTTCCAGGTTTCTATCTTCGATGTCACTGATTCTTTGCTCCATCTGGTCAACTCTACTACCTAAGCTGGTTATTTCATTCTTAATTTCTTCTATTGAGTTCTTAATCTCCAGAAATTCTATTTGGTTCTTTTTTAAGATTTCAATCTCTTTCGTAAAATGCTCATGCTGTTCTTTGATTGAGTTTCTGAGTTCCTTTAACTGCCTATCTGTGTTTTCTTGTATCTCGTTGAGTTTTTTCAGAACTGCAATCTTGAATTCTCTGTCATTTAAGTCACATATTTCTGAATCTTTAAGTGCCTTCTCTGGAGATTTTTAACTTTCTTTCTGAGTTATCTTGTTGCCTTGGTTATTCATGGCAATTACTGGTTTACTATTTCTCTTCCTAGACATCTACAGGAGTGGCTTCTGCAACAGGTTGATAGAAAGCGGTCTTTCTTTTGTTTGCCAGTACTTGTTGGTAGAATGTTTTATTATTTCTCCAACTGCAACTTATTTTCCTTCTCCCACATAGTAGTGCTATGTTTTCTCTGCACTATTCCAACTTCTCACGCAATGGGGGGATTCCCTGGGAGACGGGCTTCTCCTCTGTTAATAGTTCGTCTAGGTCACAGGGCGCAGTGTCCCGGTGGGTATGCGGAGAGCTTTTGATGTTCCAAAGCTCTTCCAGCTCCTGATTCAGAGCCCGTATATTTCAGCAGTTCTGTTTACTCCTGCAGGGATCCGCCCAGATAGGTGGGGTCAGAGGCGGGGTGAGTTGTGAGAGGTGGCCGAGAGCAATGGCGGCAACCACCACCACAGCCGGTCCTGCTTCCACAGCTCTCTCCCCTTTGCTGGAACTAGTTGGGCTGTGAAATTGTGTTTGCAGTCCACAGTTCTCAAAACAGCAAATTTTCTGTTGTTTTGATCTGACACTGCTACTGTTTCGCTTTTAGCACTGGGCAGGTGGGGGCGGGGCAAGCTCTGGGAGGGGAGGGAGGGGGCGGCTAGTCTCAGTGCCTAAGGCTCCGTTCTCTGCTCGGCAGTGCGGGCTTAAACCACCGTTTTCAGCCTTTTTCCCTCAGTCTTTTCTCCGAGGTCTCTGCCGTGAGCATTGGGTTCAGCCGTGTTATATGCTGCCCCCTCAGCCCTGTGGAGCCCTGGCGGAGCCCTAGCAGTCCGAGTTCTTCCCTCTCCCGCAGCTGTGGTAGTTCCGGGAAGCAGCGAGCTCGGCGCAGTGAGCTAGGTCTGCGTCCTCCGCCCGCGCGGCTCCGTCTCCGCGCACTTCTCCCTTTCCTCCTCCCCCCACTCGCGCGAATCTCCCACCTGTAGGTGATTTCAGTCGGTAGTGGGCCTCTTCGTGTTGCCTGTGTGCTGTGCAGGGAGTCCTTTGTGGAGTTTTTGTTGTTCGATTCGTTGTAAATTCCAGGGGAGCTTTACAGAGGCTCACCTCACGCCGCCATTTTTTGTTGTGTATTCATTTGTGTGTTCACCACCCAGAGTCTAGTCTCCTTCTGTTACCTTATATTTTACTCCTTTCACCCCCTTCAGCCTCCCCTCCACCCCGTTCCCCAGGTTGTCACCATGCTGTGGCCTGTGTCTATGAGTTTGTTTGTTTTGCTTGTTCACTTGTTGCATTCTGTTTTATATCCTACATATGTATAAAATTATGTGGTTCTTGTCCATTTTCATTTGACTTACTTCACTTACCATGATGCACTCAAGATGCATCCATGTTGTCACAAATGGCAATATTTCATTCCTTTTATGGCTGGATAGTGTTTCATTTTATATATGTATCACATCTTCATTATCCAATCATCCATTGAAGGACACTCAGGTTGTTTCCATGTCTTAGCTATTGTAAACAATGCTGCAATGAACATAAGGGTACATATATCTTTAAGAATAAGTGTTTCCAAATTTTTTGGGTTGGTACCTAAAGTGGAATTGCTGGGTCATATGGTAGTTCCAGTATTCATTTTTTGGGAACCTCCATATTGTTTTCTATAGTGGCTGCACCAACTTACATTACCACCAGCTGTGTATGAGGGTTCCCGTTTCTCCATATCCTCTGCAACGCTTGTTCTTTCTTGTCTTATTGATAATAGCCATAGGGAAATTGAGCAACTTTTCATAAATCTGTTGACCATTTGTGTGTCTTCTTGGAATAAGTGTCAATGAACTCTGCTCATTTTTTAATTGGAGTGTTCATTTTTTTGTTGTTGAGCTATATGAGTACTTTATACATTTTTTAAAACATTTTTTCATTAGTTTCAGGTGCGCAAAACAATGTAATAGTTAGACATTTAACATTTATATCCCTCATAGAGTGACAACTCCCTTCCCCTCACCCACTACCCCTTTGACATCACACACAGCCATTACATTTACACTGTCTCTATTGCTAATGCTGTACTCCGCTTCTTTATATATATATATATATAAAATTGTAGTTGACATTCATTATTGTTCAGCTTCAGCTTCAGGTGTACAGTGCAGTGATCAGGCATCTACATCATCCCTGAGGTTGTCTCCCTAATGAGACAAGTGTCCATTGGATACCCTACAAAATCTTTACAACATTACTGAGTGCTGGCGAGGATGTGGAGAAAAGGGAACCCTTGTGTACTGTTGGTGGGATTGCAGATTGGTGCAGCCACAATGGAAAACAGTATGGAGGTATTTCAAAAATCTGAAAATGGAACTACATTATGACCCAGCAATTACACTCCTAGGTATCTATCTGGAAAAATCCAAAACTCTAATTCAAAAAAATTTATGCACCCCTATGTTTACTGCAGCACTATACACAATAGCCAAGACAACTGAAATGCCCATCGGTAGACAACTGGATTAAGAAATTGTGGTACATTTATACAATGGAATATTATGCAGCCATAAAGAAGAGTGAAATCTTTTCGTTTGCAACAATATGGATGGACCTAGAGAACATTATGTTAAGTGAAATAAGTCAGAGAAAGACAAATACCATATGATCTCACTTATATGTGGAATCTAAAGAAAAGAATAAATGAATGAACTAATCAGATACTTTATTCATTTTGGATAGTAGTTAGTCCCTTATTGGAGGTGTTCGCAAATATTTTCTCCCATTTGGTTGGTTGCCTTTTTGTTCTGTTGGTGGTTTATTTTGATGTGCAGAAGCTTTCTGGTTTGATACAGTCCAATTCATTTATTTTAGTTTTTAGTTCCCTTGCCTTTGGGGTCAAGTTCACAAAAACACCTCTGAGACCAAGGTTCATAAATTTAGTATATATGTTTTCTTGTATGTATTTTATTATTTCAGGTCTTATCTTCAAGTCTTAAATCCACTTTGAGTTAATTTTTGTGTATGGTGTCAGATAGCAGTCTAGTCTCATTCTTTTGTGTGTGGCTTTCAGTTTTTCCAACACCACTTATTGAAGAGTCTTCCTTTCTCCATTGTATGTTATTGGCTCCTTTGTCAAAAATTAGTTGCACATATATGTGTGGGTTTATTTCTGTGTTCTCAATTTTGTTCTATTGTTCTGTGTGTCTATTTTTCTGCCAATACCACACTGTTATCACATTATAATTTTGTAGTATAAGGTCAGGGAGTGTGATACCTCTAGCTTTGTTCTTTTTTCTCATGATTGCTTTAGCTATGTGGGGTCTTTTATGCTTTTATGGTTTAATACAAATTATATATATATACACACACATACATATATATTTTCTATTTGAAAAATGCCATTGGGATTTTGATGGGGATTGCATTAAATCGGTACAGATTTGTAGGTAATATGGCATTTTTTAAAAAATTTTATTTTATTAAATTTATTGGGGTGACAATTGTTAGTAAAATTACATAGATTTCAGGTGTACAATTCTGTATTACATCATCTATAAATCCCATTGTGTGTTCATCACCCAGAGTCAGTTCTCCTTCCATCACCATATATTCGATCCCCCTTCCCCTCATCTCCCACCCCCCACCCCCCACCCCCTTTACCCTCTGGCAACCACTAAACTATTGTCTGTGTCTATGAGTTTCTGTTTCTCATTAGTTTGTCTTGTTCTTTTGTTGTTTTTGGTTTATATACCACATATCAGTGAAATCACATGGTTCTCTGCTTTTTTTGTCTGACTTATTTCGCTCAGCACTATTCTCTCAAATATGGCATTTTAACTATATTGATTCTTCCAATCAATGAACATGGAATATCTTTACATCTCTTTTTGTCTTCTATTTCTTTCAACAATGTCTTGTAGTTTTCAGTGTTTAGGTCCTTCCTGTTCTCTGTGAAGTTTATTCCTAGGTATTTTATTCTTTTTGTTGCAATTGCAAATGGGATTATTTTTCTTCATTTCTTTTTCCAACATTTCATTGTTACTATATAGGTATGCAATGCATTTTACACTGATTTTATATCCTGCACCTTTACTGCATTTGTTTCTTGTTTCTAATAGGTTTTTATTGCGTTTTTAGGGATATATATATATATATATATATATATATATATATATATATATATATTCATGTCTTCTGCAAATAATGACAGTTTTACTTCTTCATTACTAATTTGGATTCCTTTTATTTATTTCTTCTGCCTTATTGCTATGGCAGTACTATGTCCAGTACTATGTTGAATAACAGTGGTGAGCGTGAACATCCTTGTGTTGTTACTGATCTTAGAGAAAAAGATTTCAGATGTTTTTTTACATTGATTATAATATTAGCTGAGAGTTTTGGCCACTATTATGTTGAGGTACTTTCTTTTATATCCATTTAATTGAATATTTTAATAATAAATGAGTGTTGTATCTTTTCAAATGCTTTTCTGCATCTATTGATATGATCACATAACTTTTATCTTCTATTTTGTTAATGTGATGTATTACAGTGATTGATTTGCAGATGTTGAACCATCCTTGCATCCCTGGAGTGAACTGCACGTGATCACAATGTAATCTCTTTTTAATGTATTATTGTATTTTATTTGCTAATATTTTATGGAGGATTTTTGCATCTATGTTCATCAGTGATATTGGCCTGTAATATTCTTTTTTTGAGTTGTCTTTGCCAGGTTTTGGTATCAGGGTAATTTATGCTTCATAAAATGATTTGGGGAGTATTCCTTCCACTTCAATTTTTTTTAAAGAGTTTGAGAAGGATAAGTATTGAATCTTCTTTGAATGTTTGGTAGAACTCACCCATGAAGCCATCTGGTCCTGGAATTTTGTTTTTTGAGAAGTTTTTTTTTTATTATTAGTTCAATTTCCTTACTGTTGATTCATATATTTAGGTTTTTTCAATTCTTCATGGTTCTGTCTAGGAAGGTTTTATATTTCTAAGAATTTGTCCATTTCTTTGAGGTTATTGAATTTTGTGCAGTATCACCTTCATAGTATTCTTGTATAAACCTTTGTATTTCTGTGGTGTCCCTTGTAACTCATCTTTCATTTTTTATTTTATTTGAGTGTTTTCTCTTTTTCCTTCAGTAAGTCTAGCCAGACGTTTGTGAATTTTATTTATCTTTTCAAAGAAGTAGCTCTCTGTTTCATTAATTTTTCTATTGCCTTATGTTCTCTATTTCACTTAATTCTGCTCTAATTTTTATTATTTCTTTCCTTCTATTGACTGTAGGCAATGTTTGTTATTCTTTTTATAGTTCTGTAAGGTGAAATATTAGATTGTTTATTTGAGATTTTTCTTGTTTCTTGAGATAGGACTATAATGCTATAAACTTCCCTCTTATTACCACTTTTGCTGCATCTCTCAAATTTTGATATGTCGTAATGATATTTTATTTTGCTTCTGTGCATGTTTTTATTTCTTCTTTGACTCAGTAGATGTTCAGTAGCATATTGTTTAATCTCCACATATTTGTGGTTTTTTCAACTTACTTCTTGCAGTTAATTTCTAGTTTCATATTGCTGTAGTTGGAGAATATCTCAATTTTCTTAATTGTATCGAGATTAATTTTGTTCCCCAACATATGGTCTATTCTTGAGAATGAATATGGTCTATTCTCGAGAAGAATAAACATTTTGTTGTTTTGGTGTGGAAAGCTCTGTAAATATTGATTATGACCTTTTGGTCTTATGTGTCATTTAATGATGATATTTCCTTATTGACTTTCTGTTTGGATGATCTAGCCATTGCTGTCAATGGAGTATTTATGTCCCCCTACTATAATTGTATTGTTTTCAGTTTCTCCCTTTAGTCCATTAGTTGTTTTATATGTTTCGTTGCTCTCAGGTTGGGTGCATATATGTTGATAAGTGTTATGCCTTTTTGATGTATTGTCCCCTTTATCATTATAAAATATCCATCTTTGTCTCTTCTTATCTTTTTAACCTTGAAATCTATGTTGTCTGATATAAGTACAGCTATACCTGGTTTTCTCTGAATGCCATTTGCTTGGAATAGCACCCTCTACCCCTTCACTTTGAGTGTATGTTTGTTGTTGTAGCTGAGATGTGTCTCCTGAGAACAACATATAGTTTTGTCTTCTTTAATTCATCCACTACTCTGTACCTTTTAATTGGTGAATTCAGCCCATTTACATTTAGGATGATTATTGATATCTGAGGACTTTCTACAGCCATTTTATCTGTGTTGATGATTGCTTAGTATCTCCATTGTTTTTTTTCTCTTGTGTTTCTGTCTGCTATTTTAGTTTGGTGGTATTCTATGATATTTTCCTCTTTGCATATTAAATGTCTCATTTCTAGAGTTTTGTTCTGTGATTATCATTAGATTTATGAAAAAAAAAAGAGTTTCATACATATAATAGTCCTTTATCTTCAGTTGGAATCTTATTTCCATTCACCTATGTAAGCCCAGTCCTTTTCTTCCTCTTCTTTATGTTTTCGTTGTCACAAATTATCCCTTTTTATCCTGTGCATTTGTTTCCAAATGGCAGAAGCTACACTCTTTTGTTAAATTGCTTTTATCCCCTTTAAACTTTATGTTATATTTAAGTATTTAATACCCTATTCTGAAATAGAGTTGCAATTTCCTTTTTATGTCTGTTTGCCATTTTATTCAGTATTGCATCCTTTTGTCTTTTTGTTTCAAGTAAAAGAGCATCTTTCAACATGTCTTATAATGCAGATTTCTTCCTTCCTTCCTTTCTTCCTTCCTTTCTTTCGTTTCAGGTGTACAGAGCAATGTAATAGGTAGACATTTAAATCTCTCATAAAATTATAACGCACCCCCCCAAGCTACAACCCCTCTGGCATCTTATATAGCTGTTACAATACCATCAACTATCTTCCCGATGTTGTATGCCACAGCCTGTGACTATATATATATATATATATATATATATATATATATATATATATATATATATATATATAGTTAGAGTTGACATTCAATATTATTCTACCTTAGCTCTTCAGATGTATAGCACATTGGTCAGGCATCTACACAGTCATTGATGTGATCCCCCTGATAAGTCCAATGTCCATCTGGCACCTTACATTATCTTTACAACATTGCTGATTGTATTCCCCATGCTGTATTAACTATCAATTTATATTTCTTAATGCCTTTACCTTTTTCACCCTGCCCCCAAAAGCCATTCCTATCTATCACCATGATAGGTCTAGTATCTATCTGGCACCATACCTAGTTATTATGGTATTATTGACTATATTCCTTATGCTATACCCTACTTCCCCATGACAACTATATAACACCAATTTGTACTTCTTAATCCCTTCCCCTTTCATTCATCCTTAACCCCCCTCCAATCTTAAAGAAGTCCCTCTAAGATTCCTTGTAATACTAGTTTGGTGGTGATGAACTCCAGCCTTTTCTTGTTTGGGAAGCTCCTTATCTGTCCTTCAATTGTAAATGAAAGCCTTGCTAGGTAGAGCAATCTTGGTTGTATGTCATTGCTTTTCATCACTTGAAATATTTCCTGCTACTCCTTTCTTGCCTGCAAAGTTTCTGTTGATAAATCAGCTGACAGTATTATGGGGGCTCCTTGTAGGTAACTAACTGCTTTTTTTCTTGTTGCTTTTAATATTCTCTTTTTGTATTTAACTTTTGGCATTTTAATTATAATGTGTGTTGGTGTGGGCCTCTTTGGGTTTATCTTGTTGGGACTCTCTGTGTTTCCTGGGCTAGTATGTCCATTTCCTTCACCATGTTAGGGAAGTTTTCTGTCATTATTTCTTCAAATAGATTTTCAACTCCTTGCTCTCTGTCTTCTCCTTCTGGTACCCCTATAATGTGAATGTTGGTATGCTTGATATTGTCCTGGAGGCCACTTAAACTCCCCTCAATTTTTTTGATTCCTTTTTCTTTGTGCTGTTCTGGTTGGGTGTTTTCTGTTACATTGCTGGTTGGATCCTCTGCTTCATCTAATCTACTGTTGATTCCTTGTAATGTATTCTTCGTTTCCATTATTGTATTCTTTATTTCTGACTGGTTCTTTTTTATGGCCTCCATCTCCATTTTTATGCTTCCTATCTCTCTGTTGAAGTTCCCCCTGAGATCATTGAGCATTCTTATAACCAGTGTTTGGAACTCTGCGTCTAATAGATTGCTTATCTCCTTTTGCTTAGTTCTTTTCCTGGAGCTTTGTTTTGTTCTTTTATTTGGGACATAGTTCTTTGTCTCCCCATTTTGGCTGCCTCCCTGTGTTTGTTTCCATGTATTAGGTAGAACTGCTATGTCTTCTAGTCCTAGTAGAGGGACCTTATGTAGTAAGTATGCTGTGGCATTCAGTGGCACAGTCTTTCTGGTCACTTGAGACACAGGCTCCAGTTGTGTCCCTTGTGTGGGTTGTGTGTGCCCTCCTCTTGTAATTGAGCCTTGGTTGATAATTGCATATAAGTGAGAAGGACTGACCATCAGGCTCACTGGTTGTGAGGACTGCCTTGACTACAGTGGAAGGGTTGTTGTGCAGGGGCTGATCCTACAGAGCAGGATCTGTCTCATCAGGACTCAGGTGCCTGCCTAATCCAGCCCTTGTGTGTGTTGTACTTGGAGGTGGTTGGGTGATGCTCCCACTCATTTTGAAGCTGGCTACTGGGGGTGCCATGGGAACTGGCCCAGGACCACTTTGGAGGGGATTTACTGTAGGTCTACTTTAGCCACAGGCCATGTGCCACCCGGGGCCACCCAGTGGGAGCCTGAAAGAAACATGCAGATGGCTGTCACTTGTGCTGTGCTTGGAAGTGCCTTGAGAGGCCAAGGCCACCTGCCATTAGTGCTGGCTTAGGTCTGCTCAGCCAGAGGTACAGGACACGCTCAAGCCAGATGCTGTTTGTCTGGGTTCCATGAATCTTTGAGAGACCCTAGGAAAGTCTGCAGTTTGAGTCAAGGCAGGCGGTCTGCACAAAAAAGCTGCTAAAAGCAGCCTGGTTGTGCCTGAATGTTGGCTGGAGCCAGACCTCAAATAGCTAGGGCATGGGGAGTTAACTGCTGAGACTCAGAAATGTCAGTCTCCTGTGTTCACACACCGGGAAGTGGGAGGGCTCAACAAAGAAACAATGGCCTCTGCCAGCTTCCCTGTCCAGGAGAAAGCTACCTCTCCAGTCCCTGTCCCAAGCCACACAACTCAGTTCCCTACCATCTGTCACTGCTATCTTTCCAGCTGCTTCATCAGTGCTGCAGCTCAGAGTGAGTGATTCTGTTGGTGGGTAAGTATGCGTGCAGTCCCTTTAAGAGGCGTGCCTATGAGTGCAGCCGAACTTAGTCTCACTCAGTCACAGTCTCTGCTGGTATTCACAACCAAAAATTATGGGGATTTCTCTCCCTGGCACTGGAACCCTGGGCGGGGGTGGGGCTTGAATATCTCGGTCCTTTAGGGGATGGGGAGACCTGCACAGCTGAAATAGCCCTCCGGATCTTTAATGGTTACACATGGGTGTGGGACCAGCCCATTCCCCATCTCTGACCTTCCTACCGGTCTTGAGGTAGCTTCTGCAAATCCTCAGTTGAAAAACTTCAGTTCAGCTTGATTTTAGGCAATTCTCAATAATGGTTGTTTTGTAGATTAGCTGTAATTTTGATGTGGTTGTGAGAGAAGGTAAACACAGCATTTACCTACTGCGCTATCTTGGTTAAGCTGATGTTGTGGTGATAAATTCCCTAAGCTTTTGTTTGTCTGGAAAAGCCTTTATTTATCCTTCATATACAAATGATAACTTTGCTGTATATATTATTCTTGGCTGCTGATTCCTTTCTTTCAATATTTTTGATATTTGATTCTGCTATCTCCTGGCTTGCAAGTTTTCTGCTAAAAAATCCAATAATTTAAGGGTGGGTTTCCTTTATAGTTTACAGTATTCTTTTTCCTGGATTTCTTGAGAATTATATCTTTATCATTAACTCTTGACCGCTTTAATATAATGTCCTTGGAGAAGGTCTTTTTCCATTGAGATAATTAGGTGTTCTATTAGCTTCTTGCATTTTAGGGTCCAGCTCTTCTTGTAGGTTTCCAAAGTTCTAATCAATTATTTCTTTGAATAGGCTTTCCATCCCATTTCCCCTCCCTTCTGTTTCTTATATACTCATTATTCTTATATTGCTCTTTTCAGTAGCATCAGATATTCCTTATACAGAGTTTTTTCATTTTTTCTCTCAATTCTCTCTCTTCTTCCACGTGAGTCATTTCTAGATTTCTATCTTTAAAATCATCAATTCTTTCTTTTACCTGCTCTGCTCTCTTTCTTAAGCTTTCTAATTCATTCTTCATCTCATTTATTGAGTTCTTCAGTTCCAGAATTTCTGTTTGGTTCTTTTGTATAGTTTCCATCTCTTTTATAAAGCACTCCTTTGTTCATTGCTGTTATTCCTGAGCTCATTGAACTGCCTTTCTGAGTTTGCTTGTATCTCACTAAGTTTTTTCACAACTGCACTCTTGAATTCTCTGTCATTTAAATCATAGTCTTACATATGTATGAGTTTATTTTCTGGGGAATTTTCATTTTCTTTCGGAGCTACCTTGTTACCTTGGTTATTCATGGCACTTGATGGATAACTTTTCTGCCTTGCTTGGATGGGTTGAAATCTTTTCTAAGTACTGTGTTGCTTTTAACAATTTAGCAAGTTGGTAAATCGAGATCTTTCTTTAATTTCCAGTAGATGGTGCTATAGTGCAACTTTTTGTTTTCTCTTCCCTCTATGACTGGGACGTCAGGTAGTCATACCTGTGGGGCAGTATTGCCTGGGCTATGGCTAATGCTCTATATTCCCTGTGGAGATGGGCAACCCCTCTGTGACTTGGTTGCCCTGGTGTCAGGGCACTATCCCCATGGAGGGATGTGGTGGGTGTCGATGCTCTGAGCCTGTTAATTTCTGGTGCTTCTACCCTGCAACCAGAGGTCACCAGTCATGCTGTACTATCTGAGGTGTCCTAGCTGCCTCTGTTAGGGTCCTCACTTTGGGTGGGGGAGGAGTGGGCACAGAGAGGTAGGTTCGAGCATGTGGGGCTTTGTTGAGCTGCAATGAGTATGGGCCTCTCAGGCTGGAATGTTGTTTCTGCCCCTTTGAGACCTGCTAACTGCATGCTGTAATCTGACACCTACATGCTGTTGTGTCTGCTAGAGCCGGGCAGGCTACAGGAGGGTGAGGTGTGGTGGATTTGAACATCTTCAGCTTCGTTTTGTTTTCCTGGTGATGACCTCCCACTGCTCTCTGGGCTGCCAACTGGGTGTTGCAACTCAACTCTCTACTGTTACCACATCCACTGATGCCATGGTGAGCACTGGCCTGTGTCTGTCCCTCTAGTCTCTGTCCTTCCTACTATCTGCTTGCTTTAATACACCATCCTTCACATGGCACAATGTATGTTTTTGTGTTGAGCAGGGAATCCTTTGCTGAGTTATAGTTATCCAGTTCATTGTAACTTTAAGGGAAGGAGCAAGACGTTTTCTCACACTGCCTTGATGTTAATGTCCTTCTCCCAACTTGCTTTTTAAAAATTTCACTCAATACTGAGAGATTTTCCTTCTCCATTCTTTAGCAAAGCTTTCAGAAAACAAATACATATAATTTCTTGGCAAAGATGGACTTTTCACAGGAAATTTGCAAACATATTATGTCCTGCCTTTGTTGCAATCTATAGCTTCTCCCCTGGGAAGTCATACACAGTTCCTTCTAGTGCTTCACTTAAGAATAATAAACAATTGTTAAGAGTCTGTTAATCTTGCCTGATTCCCATAAGAATGAAGAACTGTTATATGATGATATTAGTGGGTCATTAAGACATCCACCTAATTGGCTTTCCATGGTAATAGTAGAAGGCATGATTGGGGAGGCTGCTGGGGAGTTAATGTAAAATCTTTTGAAAAACTTACTATGTAATTTAGCCTGAAACTGAAACATTACCTAATTTCCGTGGTGTATTTTTCCAACACAATCTCATAAATCCCCTGACCAAAAGGTCTTGGTCTTTTAACTCATCCCAGGATTGCCTAAGAGTCATAGATACCAAAACTTTGGAAATGGGTCCTGGTAGCCAAAGTGATAGGTAACATTTGTCAAACATTCGATCAAAGCCCTGTCTATAAGGTTTCTTAGGATTTGACTTAGGGTCTCTATTTTGGGTGAATTGTGTCCTCCTCACATTCATATGCTGAAGCCCACACTTCCAGGACCTGAGAATATTAAATTTAGAAATAAGGTCTTTCAACAGGTAATTAAGTTAAAATGAGGCTATTAGGATAGGTCTTAACCCAATATGGCTGGCATACTTAAAGAAGAGGAAATTTGGATACAGACATGCATGTGTGGAAGGAAGACCATGTGAGGACACAGTGAGAAGGTGACCATCTGAAAAACAAGAAGACAGGCCTCAGAAGAAAACAATACTGCTGACACTTTGATCCTGGACTTCTGGTCTCCAGAACTCTGAGAAAATAAATTTCTATTGTTTAAGCCAATCACAGTCTGTGGTATTTTGTTATATCAACCCTAGAAAACACATAAGTCTCTGATAAGTTCTTATGCCATTAGATTTTTTAAATTATAAAAATAAATCACATGGTGAAGTATTAAAGATTAGATTGAACTGAACTTACTATACAGTCAAAATCTATTCAACAAACTACAAAAAATAAAATGTTATTTTTTAAAATTTATTTTTTGAATTTATTGGGGTGACAATTGTTAGTAAAATTACATAGATTTCAGGTGTACAATTCTGTATTACATCATCTATAAATCCCATTGTGTGTTCACCACCCAGAGTCAGTTTTCCTTCCATCACCATATATTCGATCCCCCTTACCCTCATCTCCCACCCCCCACCCCCTTACCCTCTGGAAACCACTAAACTATTGTCTGTGTCTGTGAGTTTTTGTTTCTCATTTGTTTGTCTTGTTCTTTTGTTGTGTTTGGTTTATGTACCACATATCAGTGAAATCATATGGTTCTCTGCTTTTTCTGTCTGACTTATTTTGCTTCGTATTATAATCTCAAGATCCATCCATGTTGTCACAAATGTTCCTATATCCTCTTTTCTTACCGCCGAATAGTATTCCATTGTGTATATATACCACAACTTCTTTATCCATTCATCTATCGAAGGACATTTTGGTTATTTCCATGTCTTGGCCACCGTAAATAAAGCTGAAATGAATATTGAAGCACACGTGTCTTTATCTCTAAATGTTTTCAGATTTTTTGAGTAGATACCCAGGAGAGGGATTGCTGGGTCATATGGTAATTCTATGGGTTCCTTTTTCTCCACAGCCTCTCCAACACTTGTTCCTCTATGTCTTGTTGATGATAGCCATTCTAACTGGGGTGAGGTGATATCTCATTGTGGTTTTGATTTGCATTTCTCTGATGATTAGTGATGTTGAGCATTTTTTCATATGTCTATTTGCTATTTGTATGTCCTCTTTGGAGAAATGTCTCTTCAGGTCCTCTGCCATTTTTCAATTGGGTTGTTTGTTTTTTTGTTGTTGAGTTGCATGAGTTCCTTGTATGTTTTCGATATTAGCCCCTTATCGGAGGCACTGTTTGCAAAAATCTTCCCCCATTCACTTGGTTGCCTCCTTATTTTGTCAATGGTTTCTTTTGCTGTGCAGAAGCTTTTAAGTTTGATATAGTCCCATTCATTTATTTTAGCTTTTACTCCCTTTGCCTTTGGAGTCAAATTCATAAACGGTCTTTGAACCCAAGGCCCATAAGTTTAGTACCTATGTTTTCTTCTATGCAGTTTATTGCTTCAGGTCTTATGCTTAAGTCTTTGATCCATTTTGAATTAATTTTGGTACATGGTGACAGCAGTCCAGTTTTATTCTTTTGCATGTGGCTTTCCAATTCTGCCAGCTCCATTTGTTGAAGAGGCTGTCTTTTCTCCATTGTCAAAAATTATCTGTCCATATATATGTGGTTTTATTTCTGGGTTCTCAATTCTATTCCATTGGTCTATGTGTCTGTTTTTCTGCCAATACCATGCTGTTTTGATTATTGTAGCCCTGTAGTACAAGCTAAAGTCAGGAAGTGTGATACCTCCAGCATTGTTCTTTTTTCTTAAGATTGCTTTGGCTATTCGGGGTCTTTTGTGTTTCCAAACAAATCTGATGACTTTTGTTTTATTTGTTTAAAAAATGCCATTGGGATTTTAATGGGGATTGCATTAAATCTGTATATTGCTTTGGGTAATATGGCCATTTTAACTATGTTGATTCTTCCAATCCATGAGCACGGAGTGTCTTTCCATTTCTTTGTGTCTTCTTCAATTTATTTTAAAAATGTCTTATAGTTTTCAGCATATAGGTCTTTCACATCCTTGGTTAAGTTTATTCCTAGGTATTTTATTCTTTTTGCTGCAATTGCAAAAGGAATTGTGTGGTTTTTTTTTAACATCTTTTTCTGAGATTTCATTGTTAGTATATAGGAATGCAATGGACTTTTGTACGTTGATTTTGTAGCCGGCACATTTACTGTATTCGTTGATTGTTTCTAATAGCTTTTTGGTGGAGTCTTGAGGGTTTTCTATATATAGCATAATGTCATCTGCAAAGAGTGACAATTTAACTTCTTCATTCCCAATTTGGATGCCTTTTATTTCTTTCTCTTGCCTGATTGCTCTGGCGAGGACTTCCAACACTATGTTGAAAAGCAGAGGTGATAGGAGACAGCCCTGTGGTGTTCCTGAACGTAGAGCAAATGGCTTCAGTTTTTCACTGTTAATTATGAGATTAGCTGAGGGGTGTCATATATGGCCTTTATTATGTTAAGGTATTTTCCTTCTATAGCTATTTTATTAAGTGTTTTAATCATAAATGGATGCTGTATCTTGTCAAATGCTTTTTCTGCATCAATTGATATAATTGTACGATTTTTGTCCTTTATTTTGTTTATATGATGGATCACATTGATGGATTTGTGGATGTTGAACATTCTTGTGCCCCTGGGATGTACCCCAGCTGGTCGTGATGAATAATCTTTTTAATGCATTGTTGTATTCGATTTGCTAGAATTTTGTTTAGGATTTTTGCATCTGTATTCATCAGAGATATTGGTCTGTAGTTCTCTTTTTTTGTGTTGTGCTTACCAGGTTTGGCATCAGGGTAATGTTGGCCTCATAAAATGAGTTAGGTAGTACTGTCTCTTCTTTAATTTTTTGGAACAGTTTGACCAGGATTAGGATTTAGTTTTTTGATCCAATCTGCTACTCTGTGCCTTTTTATTGGTGAGTTCAGTCCATTTACATTTAGGGTGATTATTGGTATGTGAGGATTTCCTGTCATTCTATCTTTAGTTTTCTGGTAAGACTGTGTCTCCATTGTTTCTTTGCCTTTTTGTTGTTGTCTATTATTTCTTTTTTTTAAAAATTATATTTATTGAGGTGACAATTGTTAGTAAAATTACATAGATTTCAGGTGTACAATTCTGTATTACATCATCTATAAATCCCATTGTGTGTTCATCACCCAGAGTCAGTTCTCCTTCCATCATGATATATTCAATCCCCCTTACCCTCATCTCCCACCCCCCACCCCCCACCCCCCTTACCCTCTGGCAACCACCAAATGTCTATTATTTCTGTGTGGTGGTATTCTATGATGTTTCCCTCTGTTTCTTCTTTTATTACAGTATGTATTTTAGTTCGGATTTTTTTTGAGTGGTTACCCTTAAGTTTATATAAATGAAAGTTTGATATTTAGAGTATTCCATTTTCTTCAGCATGCTTACTTTCTCCATTCCCATATTCTGGTTCTGGTCTTTACTCTCCCCCTTTTTATGTTTGGGTCGCCACAAATTGTCCCTGCTGTTGGTGGTCGAATAGCTCCTTTAGTATTTCTTGTAGTGCAGGTCGTGTATTAGAAAATTCCCTCAGCTTCTGTATGTCTGGAAAGGTCTTTATTCCTCCTTCATATCTAAAGGATATCTGTGCTGGATGTATTATTCTTGGCTCATAATTTCTCTCTTTCAATAGTTTGAATATTTGGTTCTACTCCCTCCTGGCTTGTAGAGTTTCTGCTGAAAAATCTGATGATATTCTAATGCGCTTTCCTTTGTATGTTACCATCTTCTTTTCCCTGGCTGCCTTGAGGATTCTTTCTTTGTCGTTGATTTTAGACAGCTTCAATACAATGTGCCTTGGAGAAAGCCTGTTGGGGTTGTGGTAATTAGGTGTTCTACTTGCTTCCTGGATTCGAGGATCCAGTTCTGTTCACAAATTTGGGAAGTTCTCATTGACTATTTGTTTGAATATACTCTCTGTTGTCTTCTCTCTTTCTTCTCCTTCTGGTATGCCCATTATTCTTATATTGCTCTTTCTGATGGAGTCAGAAAGTTCTTGTAGAGTTCTTTCATTTCTTTTAAGTCTCAAGTCTCTTTCTTCTTCCATCCATCGGACTGAACTTGTGACTCAAAGCTCAGGTTCCAAGCTCTCTCCACTATATCCATTCCCACAGGCTTGTTTCTCCAGGATGGGAGAAGCCACCTTCCATGGTGTGTGTCACTCACATGCAGCAGGAGGCGTATACATTTCAGGTGCTGTGGAAGCTGCTGGTTGGTATGAGGGAAATGTTTGATTGTGACTCTCATCTCCTTCCCCTGTGTACTGAGGGCAACAGAGAAGCCAGTGGGAGGGCCCATAGGAGAGCAGAGGTGGCTGGGCATTTTGGTCACATGAAAACTCTGGAGCAACCTGGGGTCTTGCTTTACTCATCACTAGAACACTAATCGGCTTAAAAAATAATTTTCAAGTAAATTCATTTTTCTGCTATCAACACACATATAGGTCTTTCTTCTGTGTAAGTTTTCTAGGTAACACTTCCACCACGTCTCCACCTAATTTTTCCCTATAATCTGGGTCTGATAGCAAGTCCTTATCATTCCTCTTGATCCCAAGATCGTGTTCTTTCATAAATATCTTTAGATGTATGGAGGCCTGAGTGAATCTGGTAATGCTTATTTTTTTTTGCTAAACATTTTTTTCTGCCCTAATATGTGTTTTTGGGCCTAGCTTAAAATAGTCCACTGAATCCTGTAGTTTAAAAAGTCAGGAGAGAATTATAGAGCAGAGAGCTATCTTAGGGAGCATTTTGTTCAATCCATTACTCTAAAACTTAACAGCTGAAAACTCCAAACATTTATTATCTCACATGATACTTGGGTCAGGAATCTCACACTATACATGGGATAGTTAGGTGGTTCGATCACTGGTAAAGAATAGTTCCGTTCCCTGCTCCTCCCATCTCCTAGGAAACACTACCTTTTCTCTCTGTGAATCTGACTGCTCTAGTACCTCATATAAATGGTAATACAAATACACAGTGTTTGTCTTTTTGTGTTTGGCTCATTTCACTTAGCATGTCTGACAATTAAGTTTGAGAACTAATCCTAGAAAAAGTGCTACGTACCTCATTGCTGAATATCACTACATCATCTTCTAAGTACCCCCCTTGGGAAGCTATGCATTGATACCAGCGCCTAATCCACCCTTCAAAGCAATTTTGGAACTCTTTTCCTGGCATGGCCATCACAGCTGTTGTTGTAGTACCCTTGATGTCCTGAATGTCATCAAAATGTCTTCCTTTCAATATTTCCTTTATCTTTGGGTAAAGAAAGAAGTCATTTGGGGCCAGATCAGGTGAGTAGGGAGGGTGTTCCAATACAGTTATTTGTTTACTGGCTAAAACTCTCTCACGGAGAGTGCCATGTGAGCTGGTGCATTGTCGTGATGCAAGAGCCATGAATTGTTGTCAAAAAGTTCAGGTCGTTGTCATTTAACTTTTTCATGCAGATTTTTCAGCACTTCCAAATAGTAAACTTGGTTAACTGTTTGTCCAGGGGTACAAATTCACAATACATAATCCCTCTGATATCAAAAGAGGTTAGCAACATTGTTTTGACTCTTGATTTGGACTAACGAAAGTGTTTTGGCTGTGAAGAGTTGGCTGATTTCCATTGTGCACTTTGACTCTTTGTTTCAGGGTCCTATCTGTACACTCATGTTTCATTACCAGTGATAACATGGCCAAAAACATCGTCTTGCCTCTCCAAAAGGTCTTGGCAAACTTTGACTCTCCTTTGCTTTTGTTAATTGGTGAGCTCCTGCGGGATCATTTTTGCACACACCTTTCTCATACCAAGATTTTCAGTTAATATTTTCCTAACTGTTTCTCTATTGATGTTTACTTGGTCTGTTATGCTTCTCACAGTCAGCTGATGGTTTTGATGTACAGTTCAACGAATTTTTTCAGTGTTTTCATCAGTTCTGCTTGTTACTGGCCGCCCTGACCTCTCTTCATCAGTGATGTGGTCTCTCCCCTCAGAAAAACATTTAATCCATTTGTACACTGCCATTTTCTTCATGGCATTATCCCCATAAACTTGGACTAACGTGTCTCTGATTTCACATCCACTGTTGCCAAGTTTAACAAGAAATTTAATATTTGTTCGTTGCTCTAATTCAAGTTCAGACAATCTTGTGACAGCACACAAAAACACTCAACAACAATAATGAATGCCACTCAGCAAGACATTGCCACACATTGACATGAACACAGCTGTGAGACACTGATATACCAAGGTTATGAAACCTTACCAAGCTGTTTGTACAGTGCTGTCAATGTAAGCAAATGGTGGCAAGTTTGGGAACCCGATTGTCAGACCTTTTATGAGATTCAACCGTTTTGTGACCTTATCAGGATTTCCTTCCTTTTTAAGATTGTATACTATTCCATTGTATGTATATACTACATTGTATTTATCCATTCATCTGTCAGTGAACGCTTGGGCTACTTCCACCTTTAGTTATGATTCTGCTGTGAACATGTGTGTAAAAATACTTGTTTGAGTCTCTGTTTTAAATTCTTTTCGGTATATATCCAGAAGTGGATTGCTGAATCATGTAATAAATTTAATTTTTTTTTTTTGAGGAATATCATATTGTTTTCCATAGTGGTTGCACCGTTTTATTTTTCCATCAACAATGAAAAAAAGTTCCAGTTTCTCCACACCCTCATCAAAACTTGTTATTTTCGGGGGGTTTTGTTTGTTTGTTAATTTGTTTGTTTTGTAATAGTCATCATAATGGGTGTGAAGTGATAGCTCACTGTGGTTTTGATTTGCATTTCCCTAATTATTAGTGGTATTAAGCATCTTTAATGTCTACTTAAGTCCTTTGTTTTTTATTTTGGGTTGATGAGTTATAGAAGTTCTTTATAAGTGCTAAATATTATTCTCTTACTAGATATATGATTTGCAAATATTTTCTCCCATTCTGTGGGTTGCATTTTTGCTTTCTTGATAGTGTGTATTTTGATGCCCAAAACTTACTTTTGATGACATCTAATTTATCTATATTTTCTTTTGTTGTTTGTCCTTTTAGTGTCATATCCAAGAAATCATTGTCAAATGTAATGTGATGAAGCTTTCCCCCTGTTTCCTTCTAAGTGTTTTATAGTTTTAGCTTTTATGTTTAGGTCTTTAATCCATTTTGAGTTAATTTTTGTATATGGTGTAAGATAAGAGTCCAACTTTATTCTTTTGCATGTGGATATCCAGTTTTCCCAGCACAATTTGTTGAACAAATTGTTCTTTCCCCCATTGAATTGTCTTGGTATCTTTGTCAAACGTCATTTGACCATATATGTGTAGGTTTATTTCTTAGCTCTCTATTCCATTCTGCTGGTATATTTGTCTGTCTTTATGGTCATACCATGCTGTTTTGATTCCTATAATTTTATAGTAACTTCTGAAATAAAGAAGTATGAGTCCCCTGACTTTGTTCTTCTTTTAAGACAGAATTTTTATGGCCTAATCTTGGAAATGACATCCCATATTCCATATTCTATTTGTTAGATGTCAATCAATAAGTTAAGCCCACACTCGAGGGGGCTTAGCAAAGATTGCATAGAATGTGAATACCAGAGGTAGCAATTGTTGGGGTCTTTTTAGAGGCTGCTTACTACAAAATGCCCTTCATTTTCACAAGGACATATACTAATATTTCAGGAGAAACCATTGTTCTATAACTCATAATTTGAGAAACCATGAAACTGAGACACACTAGGCACCCCCAAGAGGGCCCCAGAATTATTTCTTTTCTTCACTTACTACCATACCCAAATAATCTAGACAGGGTGACTCTGACAATGATGGACAACAGGAGAAAACTGACTATTCTTGAGCTCCTCTGACAGTCTAGTTAGAGAGACTAAATGTAGGTGACAGATGAGAAGAATATTTATTGAAAAAATATCAACAAATATTTATCAAGTGCCAGTTAGCTGCCTAGCATTTTTCCAGGTGCAAAACTTTTCAAGGAAACATCAATGCATCTGTAAATCTCAATATTCTGAGAAGTGCAATAAGGCAAGTGAGACAACACAGAGAAGTCACCTAGGTAAAATGGCTTATGAATACTGCTATAACAGAAGAGTATGAGGGAAAATGTTATAGTCATGGATGGAATTTCAGAAAGAGGCATTATTTAGATACACTGGAGGTAGAAGGTGATTTGTGTGCAGTAAAGAGAGAGCCTATTAACCTGGCCAAAGCAGGAGGTCTACAGGAGAGAAGAATGGAGGCTCTGTTGGGGCTTCAGAGGGTTTTGAAAGTCTGGCATGGTCAATATTCTAAGCAAAGGAGAGGCTTTGTAGGAACTTGAGTACTTGCTCACATCTGGAGCTGGATCAGTCTAAGGCCATGGGGCCGGGCCTTCCCAAGCATAGAGCAGGGTATTTCCTTTGGTTCCCCAAATAGTAGATCACTTGAGCTACCTGCCCTGTTTGAAATGACATTTTGAAACATTGCATTGTTTTCTATATTTAGCAAAGTAATACATGTCCATAGTTAAAATCAAATGATTTTTAAAAAGCATATGTCAGTGCTGTGCAAGTTCAGCGGAGGGAGAGAGATCAGCTCTGGCTGAGAGTTCAGAGAAACCACCTTGGAAAAAGGGGTATTTGACCTTCACCTCCAATGATAAGCATGATATTTACAGAAATAGATGGGGGAGGGGGGAAGAAGGGCACAGTGGAAGCCAGTAATTTCTCATCTGAAAGCATATTAATATCACCTGGCATTTAAAAAACTGCCATGGGTTCTGGTTCTGTGTGAGATGGAGTATGCACATTGCATCCTGCCTCTCCCACTGCATCTAAAAATCATGGACAGAAAGAATGGAGCAGATGTTTGAGAACTCTGAAAAGCAACTAGTGACAGGTGAAATAGACATGAAAACCAGAATTTGAAGTACCAATGAACTGGCAGTGATTTTAGCAATATTTTTTCTTCTATATCCCTAGTCCTGAACTCAGCACAGCCCAAAACACAGAAGCAGGCACTGGATTGTAGACAGAGAGAATCCCAGAGACTTCCTAGTTCTGTGCTGAGGAGCATGCAACTTTTAACATTCAGAGAGAATGCAGAAATACCTGCCTGCTCTTTGTCCCTTATTTCCAGTCTCTTGAGCTCCAGCCCCCAAGCAATCTTGTATCAGAAGCAGTGGCAATAGGAGCCAAAACTCTGAGAAAGTAGAACCATCCTCTCTGAATGGTAGAATTGTAGTCCTAAGAGAGTGAGGAAGACCTTCCTTGCTTTTTTCCTTTCTGTTCTCTGCCGTGTTTCCCAGATACAAGGACTATCAAATAAATATTCAGCAGATTTCTGAACAGAGAACTGAAAAGGGAAGCCATAGAAAACCAGAAAGTACTTGAATAATCATGGAATGGGGATATGTCAGGAAGGCAATCCCATGTAGTTATTTATGAGATCCTGGGCCTACCTCTTAGTTGTGCATGTGCATTTTTTATCCTAATCAGCATATTAAAGAAATTGAGAAGTGAACTAACAGATAGATCATTACCTAGATTTCAGTCACAGAGTGCCACACATGTGGGACAGACACAAATAATACTAAAGGCTTTGAAAACAGAATTAACATGGAAGTCCATGAAAGCAGGTTGGAACCTGTGAACAGAACCTAACCAGGTTGATTGCCTATAAAAAATATAAAAATTCTCCATTGCATTTGAGCAAGATACAAAGTCTCATAACATACCGTGTTTCCCCAAAAATAAGACCTAGCCAGGCCATCAGCTCTAGTGTGTCTTTTGGAGCAAAAATTAATATAAGACCTGTCTTATTTTAATATAAGGCCAGTTCTTTAATATGATATGATATGATATAATATAATATAATACTGGGTCTTATATTAATTTTTGCTCCAAAAGATGCATTAGAGCTGATGGTCCGGCTAGGTCTTATTTTCAGGGAAACATGGTAATATCCAAAATGTACAGGATATAATCCAAAATTATCACAAGAGAAAAGACAAACAACAGATGCCAATGCTGAGATGCTGAGATGACCCAAATGTTGGAATTATCTGGCAAAGATTCTAAAGCAGCTTTTATAAAATTATTCCAACAAACAATTATGAACACTCTTAAAGTGAATGGAACGATAAAAACTCTTAGCAGAGAAATAGAAGACATAAAGAGGGGCCAAATTGAAATTTAGAGCTGGAAAATACAATAAATGAATTTGAAAAAAAACTCTGGATTGGATCAGTGACAAAGGAAAGAGTCAGTGAATTTGAAGGTAGATCAATAGACATCCAATCTGAATAACATAGAGAGATAAAGAAAGAAAAAAAAGAAAAGAGCTTCAGGGACTCATGGGACAAAAACAAGCAATCTAACATTTATGTCATTGGTGTCTCAGAAGGAGGGGGAAGTGTGCAGCTTTGCAAAAATATTTAGAGAAATAGTTGAAAACTTCCTAAATTTGATGAAAGATATAAACCTACAGATACAAGAAACTCAGGAACCCCCAAAGCAGGAAAAACCCAGAGAAATCCATCTTCAGACACATCATAATCAAATTCCTGAAAACTAAAGACAAAGAAAAAAAGCTTGAAAGCACCCTGTGAAAAATGATGCATTACTTGTAGAGAAATAATGATTCAAATATCTTCAAATTTCTAGTAGAAACCATGGAGGCCAGATAGAAATGGTACAATATTTTTAAATTACTGGAAGAACTGTTAACCCAGAGTTCTGTATCCAGAAAACTGACAGTTCGGAATGAAGATTAAATAAATGCATTCTCAGACAAAAGAAACACATAAAAGTTCCCTACCAGCAGACTCACTCTAAAAGTATTGTTAAAGAAAGGTCTTAGACAAAAGGTAAATAATACCAGAAGGACACATGGAATATAAGAAATGAAGGAAGAGGAATAAAAATGATAAATATCTGGGTAAGCACAATAGATTATTATTCTCATCTTGAGTTTAAAATGTGTTTGATATTTAAAAGCAAAAAATTCTAACATTGATTGATTATATGTAGATCTAATACAAAGGACCACTATAACATAAAGGTGTATGTGTAAGTAAACCTATTTAGTGGTATGATTTCTACATTCCAGTTAAAGTGCGAAGGATGCTGAAGTTCTAGAATGGGAGAAACGCTTGTAAATCATGTATCTGACAAAAAAACTCGTATCTGGAATATATATATATATATATATATATATATATATATATATATATATATATATATATATATGAAATCTCAAAACTCTGCAGTAAGACAACAAAAAACAAAATTTTAAAGTAGGCAAAAGCTTGAATAAACATTTCATTAATAAGGACATATGGACAGTAAAAAGCCCATGAAAAGGTATTCAACATCATTAGCCATTAAGGAAATGAAAATTAGAACCACAGTGCATACATGTTAGAATAGGTAAAAACAAAATATTGACAATATCAAGTGCTGACAAGGATGCACAACAACTGGAACTCCCATTCATTGCAGGTAGGAATGTAGGCAGGAAAACTTGTACACAAATATTTATAGCAATTTTATTTGTAATAGTCAAACACTGGAAACAACCCAAATATTCTTAAACAGGTTAATAGAGATACAAGTTATAGAGCATGCAAACAATGTAATACTACTCAGTAATAAAAGGGAATGAACTCTTGGTATATGTAACAGCTTGGATGAGTCTCAACGGCATTATGCTAAGTGAAAGAAACCAGTTTCAAAAGGTTAGATAGTGTGTGTTTCGATTTATATGCCATTCTCAAAAAAGACAAACTGTTAATATGGAGAACAGATCAGAGGTTGCCAGAGGTTAGAAGTGAAGAGAGAGTGTGACTATAAAAAGAGACCATGCAGGAGCTTTTGGGTGGTGGAACTGTTTTATATCTTGGCTACGGTGGTGGTTACATGAATATATACACGTGCTCAAATTCAAGACCTATATGCCAAAAGAAGTTATAATTTTAAAAATAAAATTAACAAGGTTAAGGGTGGAATCTAAATGGTGGATATATATACATATTCAGTATGAAATTTTTTCAATTAAACTGTAGATTTCAAAATTTTTGTAATATGCTGTGGAAAAAAATTACCAATGCCTAGGCTGCTGTCTGTTCAGCCTGCAATAATAGAATACCATAGACTGTGTGGTTTAAAAAATAGAAATTAATTTCTCACAGTTCTGGAGGCTGGGAAGTCCAAGATCAAGATGCTGGCAGATTTGGTGTCTGGTGAGAATCCGCTTCCTAGGTCATTGATGACCATCTTCTCTCTGTGTCCTCACATGGTGGAAAGGGTGAGGGAAGGGTCTCATGACCTAATAATTTCCCAAAGGCCCCAGATCCTCATACAATCACAATGGGGGTTAGGATTTCAGCATATGGATTTTGGAGGGGACAGGAACACAAACATTGTCTATAGCAGCCTCACTCCCAGAAATTCTGATTTAACTGGCCAGAGAAGGCCTGAGTCTTCATTTTCTATAAAGTTCCCTGGGGCAATGGGGATGGGAAAGGAAAGATCAGTGGTGAGAACAATGCCTCATAAAGTTGTGTTGTCTAAGCAGTCTTACTTCTCTGCACATCCCCAGAGATTCTTTCTTCTCACTTGCTGCCCAATTTTCTTTCATAATGGACTTACTAGATCCAGCTGCTGAATCCTTAGCCTTATTATTTTATTTTGGTCTTCTTCTGTTATTAGTTGTCATTTTCATATGTGAAAATTAGATCTGATCTGTTTACTTTCAGTTTGTATTTATGTAGTTTGCATTGTCTTAATTCATTGATATAAACACTCCCCACCTGCATACCTTTGCTCATGTAGTTTATTCACATCCAGAAATGTCTTCTACTTGCTCTTACAAAATAACTCCATTCTTAAGTATTTTGAATGTGGAGACTGGAGCCCTTCCTGAAAGAATTCTAAGTATTGAAGTCTGGAAAACGTGAATGAGGTCTTGAGAGATCTCAATGTGCCATGAGAGATGATGATAATTAGGAAGAGGGGAGAGGAGAGAAGAATTGTACTAATGGGTTTAAAAGTGGACAATGGGAGGAATCAGAGGGAATTCCAGAGGCAGAGTGGAATACTGGAGAGAATCTGGGCAGAGATCACCTATCGTGTTCCAGTCTGGGCTCTTCTATGAAATACTTTGAGGACTGGACCACCTACTTAATGCTTCAGGATTATTTGTATCATTTGGAGAATCTGAGATTTGAACCAGATGACCTTTAAGCACTAGCTCCATTCTGCAATTCTGATGCAGAATTATAGAATTCTAGGAGGGAGAGGCTATTATTAGCCATTTTCACATTATTTTAAATTCATTCAAGGAGCTTGTTTTCTCAAAAACTAACATAGACGGACATTGAAAAAGAATGAGTTTTGATTAGAATGCAGAAATAGAGCATGTAATTTGGAATTTTGAGGAAAGGTTAAATTGAGAGGATGTAGCCCCACTAGAGGGCGCTGGTGAGGTCCTGTTATCTTTATTTTACTGAGGGGAAACTGTCATGAAACATGTACAGTGTCGCCTAGCTAGCAAGAGAGGTAGTTTAAATTTGAACCCAAGTCTGTCAGATTTTTAAGTGTAGAAAAGAGGTGTCCTGAGAAGTAGAAGGAAAACACAGAAGGAATTAGTATCAGCTAATTTCAGGTACTCTGAAAATTTCCTCAGGCCAAAGTGAAGTAGGAGGAAAGATGGTGCCTTGTATTTTCTTCTTCTGCACCCAGAAATGTCCCTGGGTTTTTTTCTAGGCTCTGTGCTTTTGGCCCCAGGACAAGGAAGTGATGGCTTCAGCAAGATGCTCTCAGGAAGACTCAGGACTTTTAATGCAGCCAGTCAGTTTCCACTAAAACAAATCGTTAGAGGGAGAATAACAGATTTACTCAGGTTTTCTGAAATGGGGGGTTTTAGAGAAAATTGACTACATATAATGATTATGAGTCTCTTGACCAAATAATAGCAGGTCCGTAAGGTAATGTTTTGGTTCTTAGGTGCGTAAATAGTCTGCTGTGATATTAACTGGTACTGAAGATAGGAAGTTCATAGACTAAGTCCTCACGGGCCTGGCATTTGGACAAGCCTACGAGTGTAACTGGATGACGACGGTATAAGAATATACTGACCCCTTGGCTCACCTAACACCTTGGCTCGCACCAGGTACTGGTAGGCAGACAAGAATGGTATAATATGGAGTCCTTTTAGACCATGGCTTCGGCCACCATGGGAAGCAGAAATAGAAAGAGCTTGCTTGCATGTCTAGAAAGAAACAGTTCACAGCCTGAGACGGCAGTATGACATCCCTCTCTGTTTCCTACGTGGTTATATTTTCTGGACGTAAGGGATCATATTCCTTCTGATCAACCCAATGGTCCTTTCCTTCCTGCCCTGCTCGGGGCGTCCTTGTGCCACACATTCTGAGCTTCCGTGTGTGTTAGGAGGTGGTGATGGGGGTTCAGAAGGAAGAAGGATGCACATTTAAGATGAATTCTGTCCTCTTCCTTCCTCACATCATCTTGCTGCCTCTGAAACACCACATTTAAATCTTTGCTTTATTAATATAGATTTACGATTAATTAAAATAAAAAAAAAGAAGCAAGCCTAATCACAACACCGGGATATCCATTCCCAGGCTGAAATGTAAAATACTTCTGCTCAAAATGTTCCTTGGGGTAAAATCGTAAAAAGAAGAATAAGATGTTTTTTCGAAAGATGAGCTGATGATTTTTACTAAGGACAAACAGGCAGAGGTACAAGTAGGGAGCCTCACAGCGTGAAGTGTAGAGCCGCTCTGCCATCTGGTGTTCTGCAGATTATCATCGCAGAACATTGTGGGTAGGTTCTGTGACTTTAAGCTAAAGGACTTCACAAAAGGACTATAAGGAAACCAGTTTTACCATAGGCTAATTGACATTAAAAAAAAGAAAGAATTAATTTGCTACAATGGCATCCCATCAATGTTATAACGAAAGGAAATGCCCTTGAACAAAATGACATTTTTTGAGGACGTGCTGTATAAAACAAGAAACAGTCAAGCAAAAATTAAAAGTCCACAAAAATCCTGAATAAATAAAACCAATGCATCATTGTCAACTTTTTATTTTGCTAAGTAATATATATATATTTGAATCTAGCATCAATTGTTACCATCATTTTACTTTCAAAGGACAATAATTCCCAGAAAGTGTTTTCTCAGGAAAACAAAGGACAGCCCTTTTACCTGAATATTTAGTTTAACAATAATAATATTATTACATTTTTCTTCTTTTATAATTTTGTTACAAAGGGGTGAGAAACTAATCAAGTTCGATATTTGAGAACTACTGGTCTAAAACACTTCATACAATTAGTTTACATCATTTACAAATATCTGGGGTCTCTAAAATATTTCAACATAAGGCCTTAAAGTTAAACCACCATATTCAAAATTGTCTTTTAGTGGCTATTTTTAACCAAACATTCTTTTTAAAATTTTGTCATTATTTCACTGTTTCTGAGACTTAGAGATTCCTGTGGATTTCTTACATTTGTTCCATCTTTTCATGGTTTAACAATAAATTACCTCATTCTAATATTATCACAGTAATTTAATGATGGTAACATGTTGTGTTTCTCTGGTTCATTTGTCTCTTAATTTGATTGCAAAAGTCATGTGTGAGCACTCATCACTTGTTATATGTGTACTTATTGTATGAAGTGCATAATGTATTAGTACTATCATGTATTATGACATTATAACACACACTAGTCTGGCATTTGAAATTAAGGGCAGTCTTATGGGGGACTATGCCCCTTAACTTGGGGGTTATGTGATAACTGAGGGTAGTAAGTGTCAGAATTGAGTCTTAGGATTGCAGTACCTTAGTTTCCTCACTGGTAGAATAAGACATAATAGTATTTATGTAATACACTAATCAGACCATTAAATGTATTAGTATGTGCCTCACATTAGGGAAACTTGTTTTTTTATTTTTTAAATAAATTTATTAGGATAACATTGGTTAATAATATTATATAAGTTTCAGGTGTATAATACTATAGTACGACATCTATTGTGTGCTTTCCACCCAATGTCTAGTTTCCTTTTGCCAACATATATTTTCTAAAATTTCTAAAATTTATTATTATTTCTGAATTTCTAATTATTTCTAATATTATTATTTTAATAATATTTAAATAATATTTTATTTATTCTAATATATTATTTCTAATATTTCTAAATTATTTCTAAAATTTCCACTCTTGACTATTATACATGCATTTAGCCGCTGGTCCACTCAGTTTTTGTTTTTCTTGGAAAGACTTTATTTTTCCTTCATATCTAAAGGATAACTTTGCCATACATATATTTCATCACCAAAAAGGATTTATTTGGGAACTTTGCTCAAGAAAAATAAGTAGGGCCAGCCCGATGGCTCAGGAGGTTGGAGCTCCATGCTCCTAACTCCAAAGGCTGTCGGTTCGATTCCCACATGGGCCAGTGGGCTCTCAACCACAAGGTTGCCGGTTCAACTCCGGCAAGGGATGATGGTCTGCGCCCCCTGCAACTGGCAATGGCAACTGGACCTGGAGCTCAGCTGCGCCCTCCACAACTAAGACTGAAAGGACAACAACTTGAAGCTGAACAGCAGCCTCCACAAATAAGATTGAAAGGACAACAACTTGACTTGGGAGAAAAAAAAAAAAAGTCCTACAATTACACACTGTTCCCCAATAAAGTCCTGTTCCCCTTCCCCAATAATAATAATAAAAAAAAAATCTAAAAAAAAAAAAAAGTTAAAAAAAAATTAACTGCTGCAATTTGGTAATGAATGCACATAAAAAGGGATAATTTGTGACAAAAAGAAAACAACATAAAAAGGGACGAGGAAAAGAACTGATGTTTACATGTGAATAAAGCTAAGATGCAAGGAAAAGGATTGTTGTGTGTATGAGAAATTTAACACAAACTTAATGGTAACTACAAAACAAAAATCCAGGCAGTCTTGAAATATGAAAATCAGAGAAAATGAAGAAAAAAAATTATAAAAATCCATCAAATTAATATAAAAGACAGAAACACACACGGAAAGAAACAATGGAGATACAACGCAACCAGAAATAAAGGATAAAATGGCTCTAGGAAGTTCTAATATATCAATAACCACCTTAAATGTAAATGAACTGAACTCACCAATCAAAAGTCACAGAATAGCAAGATAGATTAACAAAATAAAATTGAACTTTATATTGCCTTCAGGAGACTCATCTAACCCCCAAAGACATACACAGGCTCAATATGAAGACATGGAATATGATACTCCAAGAAAATGGCATCTGGAGAAACATGGGTGTGGAAGTACTTTGATCAGACAAAATAGATTTAAAGACAAAAAAAGTAATAAGAAACAAAGATGAGCATTTTATAATGATAAAGGGGGCAATTCATCAGAAGAAATACATTTGTCACTATATATATACATTTGTCAATATATATGCACCCAACCTAGGAAACACCAAAATATATAAAGCAATTACTAACAGACTTAAAGGGACAAACCAACAAAAATAAAGCAACCCAGCACACACAGACATGGCTAGTGACGTGCACACTCTGACCTATGTGCCAAGATGGAGGGGCATTTATGGAAGGTAAAAGGAAAATTAGAACTATAGAGCTTTATTATAAATAGAGTTCTCCCTGCAGGATTCTCATGTGTAGGGTTGTCACAATTACATAGAATACAAGAACTTCCATAAGCCCTAGCTCTTCCCATAGACATTCCTGATTGATTATGCTTAAAGTTCCATTCATCCTCATTCCTCTCTTTTGATTGAGATCTGTCTCTGACAGCATCACTCATCAACAGTCAGGTATTCCAACTTCAGTATTTTTGTCCCTCAGTGTCAGGAAGGACCTCTTTTGGGTATTGTCTCTTATACCAGAGGGAAAGATAAGGTACAACTTGTGTCCAGGATTAACAAGCAATAGGTGCAGGGCTTAATAACAAGAATTCAAACAGAATTAAAAACAACATAGCAACCTAGTCTATATGATGAATTCAAACCAGGAGCTCAAACCTGTAGATAATGAAACAAAGACAATTATTACCTTAGATAGATCAAAGTTCTTGATGACAGATTCAATAACCCTAAACGTTACCCCTTTCATAGTAGGAAATGTGGACAATAGTATATTCCTTCCAAGGAAAAGAGAAAAGTGAAATAATAATTGATAGTAAGAAAAGAGTTGTAAAGAATTCAGTCATTTTGGCAATTCATTTCCTTCAGAAGTCACCGGCTTTAAATTTTGACAGCTTTAGTTTCAGGTCATCAGACTGTGTGCAGTCAGGTTTGGTGATTTCTTTAGGGTGACACATGTATCCAAGAACATACTCCCTCGAGTTTAGCAGCACAGGGGTTAGTCAACAGTATCTGGTAAGGGCTCTTCCAGTGAGGCCGGAAGGAATCCTTTTTTGTGGTGTCTTTTCCAGTAAACAAAATCCCCAGGTTGTAGCATATGGATTTTGAGTTTTTCATTTCCTTGGAGTGCACTGCGAAAAGATTGTTGTACCAAAACATGATTATTTTCAATAGGAGCAATTAAGCTTGTACAACATTGAAGTATGTCTCCTTTCATCAACTGTGGATCAAAAGAAGCAGAAGCTAAATGCATGGGGCGTCCTGTAATTATCTCAAAAGGTGAAAGCTTCTGTGTCCCAAAAGGAGTAGACTTGAGGTTTAAAAAGACTAATGGCAATGCTTTTGGCCACAATATTTGAAGAGTTTTTACAAATTTTTCTTTTTTTTTTTTTTTTTTTTTTTTTTTAAATTAAATTTATTGGGGTGACAATTGTTAGTAAAATTACATAGATTTCAGGTGTACAATTCTGTATTACATCATCTATAAATCCCATTGTGTGTTCATCACCCAGAGTCACTTCTTCCATCACCATATATTCGATCCCCCTTACCCTCACCTCCACCCCCACCCCCCTTACCCTCTGGCAACCACTAAACTATTGTCCGTGTCTATGAGTTTCTGTTTCTCATTTGTTTGTCTTGTTCTTTTGTTGTTTTTGGTTTATATACCACATATCAGTGAAATCACATGGTTCTCTGCTTTTTCTGTCTGACTTGTTTCGCTCAGCATTACTCTCTCAAGATCCATCCATGTTGTCACAAATGTTCCTATATCATCTATTCTTACCGCCGATTAGTATTCCATTGTGTATATATACCACAACTTCTTTATCCATTCATCTATCAAAGGACATTTTGGTTGTTTCCATGTCTTGGCCACCGTAAACAAAGCTGCAATGAACATTGGAGCACACGTGTCTTTATATATAAATGTTTTCAGATTTTTTGGGTAGATACCCAGGAGAGGGATTGCTGGGTCATATGGTAATTCTATTCATAATTTTTTGAGGAACCTCCACACTGCCTTCCATAACAGCTGCACCAGTCTGCATTCCCAACAACAGTGTATGAGGGTTCCTTTTTCTCCACAGCCTCTCCAACACTTGTTACTATTTGTCTTGTTGATGATAGCCATTCTGACTGGGGTGAGGTGATATCTCATTGTGGTTTTTATTTGCATTTCTCTGATGATTAGTGATGCTGAGCATTTTTTCTTATGTCTATTGGCCATTCTATGTCCTCTTTGAAGAAATGTCTATTCAGGTCCTCTGCCCATTTTTTAATCGAATTTTTTGTTTTTGTTGTTGTTGAGTTGTATGAGTTCCTTATATATTTTGGATATTAGCCCCTCATCAGAGGCATTGTTTGCAAATATCTTCTCCCATTTCATTGGCTGCCTCTTTATTTTGTCGATGGTTTCTTTTGCTGTGCAGAAGCTGTTTAGTTTGTCATAGTCCCATTCATTTGTTTTAGCTTTTACTTCCCTGGCCTTTGAAGTCAAATTCATAAAATTCTTCTTGAACCCAACGTCCATAAGTTTAGTACCTATGTTTTTTTCCCTGCTGTTTTTTCCCCTGCTGTTTATTGTTTCAGGTCTTCTGTTTAGGTCTTTGATCCATTTTGAGTTAATTTGGTACACGGTGACCGATAAGAGCTTTAGTTTTATTCTTTTGCATATGGCTTTCCAATTCTCCCAGCACTGTTTATTGAGAAGGTTGTCTTTTCTCTAGTGTATGTTTTTGGGTTCTTTATTGAAAATTATCTGTCTTATTTATGTGGGTTTATTTCTGGATTCTCAATTCTATTCCATTGGTCTGTGTGTCTGCTTTTCTGTCAAAACCATGCTGTTTTTATTATTGTTGCCCTGTAGTACAAGCTGAAGTCAGGAAGTGTGATACCTCCATTATTGTTCTTTTTTCTTAAGATTGCTTTGGCTATTCGGGGTCTTTTGTTGTTCCATACAAATCTGATGATTTTTTGTTCTATTTCTTTAAAAAATGCCATTGGACTTTTGATGGGGATTGCATTGCTTTGGGTAATATGGCCACTTTAATTATGTTGATTCTTCCAATCCATGAACATGGAATGTCTTCCCATTTCTTTGTGTCTTCTTCAATGTCTTTTAAAAATGTGTTATAGTTTTCAGTGTATAGGTCTTTCACATTTTTGGTTAAGTTTAGTCCTAGGTATTTATTCTTTTTGTTGCAATTGCAAAAATGATTTTTTTTAAATTTCTTTTTCTGAAATTTCATTGTTAGTAAATAGAAATGCAATGGATTTTTGTACATTGATTTTGTAGCAAGCAACTTTACTGTATTCGTTGATTGTTTCTAATAACTTTTTGGTGGAGTCTTTGGGACCTTATATGTATAGCATCATGTCATTTGCAAAGAGTGACAATTTAACTTCTTCATTGCTAATTCAGATGCCTTTTATTTCTTTCTCTTCCCTGATTGCTCTGGCTAGAACTGAAGGAAGCATTCATAGTAAAACTATAAGCAAGATTATTTCCTTTAGCTTCCAGTGAGTCAAGTTTAGAATGTCCTATAATCTTAACAATAGCTAAAACATCAGGGAAAAGTATAGCATCTAATAATTCCTGAACATATGGACCATTTTTAAATTTATATCCATTTGACGTGAGGAAACCACATTGCTCCCATTTTCCTAGCTATATTATCATTGGCTGATGGTTCCTCTCTTTAAATATTTTCAATATTTTCTTCCACTCTCTCCTGACTTGTAATGTTGCTGTTGAAAAATCTGATTTTCTAGTGGGGTTTCCTTTATAGGTTACATGTTTGTCTCCTCACTGCCTTGAGAATTATTACTTTGTCATTCACCATTTTAATATAATGTGTCATGGAGGAGGTAGTTTGCATTGAGATAATTAGGTGTTTTGTTAATTTCTTGGATTCTAGCATCCAGCCTTTTCCACAGGTTTGGAAAGTTCTCATCAATTATTTATTTGATTAGGCTCTTTGTTCCCTTCTCCCTTTCTTCTCCTTCTGGTATACTCATTATTCTTATATTGCTCTTTCTAATGAGGTCACATTGTTCTCATAGAGTTCTTTCATTTTGTTTTACACTCTTAGTTCTCTTCTCTTTTTCCTCCTGGGTCATTTCCGGTTTTCATCTTTGAACTCATTAATTCTCTCTTCTGTCTGGTCTCCTCTATTTCCATTGCTCTCTAATGCATTCTTCACTTCTTTTACTGAATTATTCAGCTCCAGGATTTTTGTTTGGTTCTTTTTTGTAATTTCAATCTCTTTAGTAAGGCACTCCTTTTGTTCATTAATGTTATTTATGAGCTCATTGAACTGCCTTTGTGATTTTTTTTCTATCTTGTTGATTTACTTCATAACTGCAACCTTAAGTTATGTCATTTCAATTGCAGTCTTCCATGATTTTGAGTTTGATTTATGGAGACTTTTCATTTTCTTTCTGTTCTCCTATGTTACATTGGTTGTTCACAGTATTGATGGAATTCTTCTCTGCTTGTCAATTTGAGGTACTGAACACTTTTCTTGTTTAGATACTATTTTGCTCTTAACAATTTATCGTTATAAATAGGATTCTTTCTTATGTTTTCCAGTAGCTAGCACTATAGAGCAACCTTTTGTTTTCTCTTCCACTCACTGTTTGTGCCCTTGTGGTGATAATGGAGTGGTACAGGTGCACTTGAGGAAAATGCCATGTGCCCTCGCAGCGGGAGGTGTCCCCTCTGTACCTGGTTACCTCAGTTACAGGGCACCACAGCTGTGGTGGGGAAATGAGGCAGGTAGTGGGAGCCAGGTTTACAGACTCCCAGCACTTCACCCTCGTTTCTATGGCCACTGGTCCTGCTGTGCTGTTTGATGCTTCTCAGCCGCCTCTACTGGTCTCTGCTGGGATGTATGGTAAAAGGAAGCAAGTTCAAGATTTTGTGGGTCTGACTCCTTGCCAGCAATAGTTGCCATTCTCTCTGTGCTGTTTAAGGCATATTAGCACCTCTACTAGGCTCTGATGTGATGGAGAGGACAAAGGCAGCTGCATTTTCCCAGGAAGACACTGCTTCTCTTGCACTCCAGGCCATAGTGTGAGGGCTTCAGATCAACTTCTTCACCACACTGCACTCACTGGGGCCACACTAAATGCTAAACTGCATCTATGGCCACCATCCCTGTCCTTCCCCCCACCCTGCCCTCCCTACTTATTCCAATATGCCCATCTTAGGTTGTACCAAGTTGTGAAACTCTCAGGTATGCTAATGTATTGGTCAGGGAATCCTTTGTTGAGTTATAGTTGTCTGACTTGTTGTAAATTTAAGGGGAAAGAAAAGAAGTCTTCTCACTCCATCATGTTGCTGACATCACTCTTAGATATTGCTTGAATGCGTCTTAGATATTGTTTGATGCATCTCAGTTGCCTCTACTGGTCTCTGCTGGGATAGGTGGTAAAAGGAAGCAAGTTCAATATTTTGGGGTCTGACTCCTTGCCAGCAATAGTTGCCATTCTCTCTTCCAAAATTAACATATAAACAAAATCACAAAGCAACTCCTTTTCAGTTCTAAATTTTATCTAGGGGAAGGAGGTGAAAATATTAAGGGAAATTTGAAGAGTGGAGCAATACAAGAAATTCCCTAGCAGGGAATAAAACATATAATGCTAATACATTAAAAATAGTGTGGCACTAATGACAAATTACAATAATCACATAGAATAGACTCTACAGACAGGCAAATATATTTATTTTTGGTGTATTTATTTATTTATTTATTTATTTATTTATTTTTAATGAGACAAGCATAGCAAAGTTTATTGTGAACCCCAAAGTTCTATAATTTCATAACAAGGTTGACAAAATGCATAAGAAAAGTATAAATAGGAGTGACATGAGTAGCATGGTGGTGTGAAAAGAGCTCCCCTAAGTTACAAGTCTGACAACTCTAATTCAACAAAGGATTCCCTGCTTATGACACAAACATGTCTGAGAGATATGTGCTTTGAGACATCTGACATGGGTATTTTGGAGTGACCAGGAGTGGAAGGATGGGAAAGACAGACATGAGTGTCACAGATACAGTGTGGCACTCGCAGTGGCCCCCACTGTCCAGGTCGTAATGAAACATTTGATTGCAGTAATCACACAGCAACCCAGAGAAGACCAGAGGGGTGGAGGCAGCATTCTGGCCTGAGTGGACAGTACTCATTGTGGCAAAGCGAACAGACAGAAGTGGAGATGCAGTTCAAACGTGTAATGGCTGTGGCAGAGCAGCCACCATCAACCATCAGGGAAAAAACAAACACATAAATGTGTAATTCCACCCCCTCTCATTCTCTTGTTGCCTGCCTGGCTCCAGCAGTTGTGGTAGCAGTGGAGTTGTCAGATTATAGCCATCACTTGACAGAAGCAACCTTCCATATTGAGTGGCCTGTACAATTGCAGCTAAACCAAGTAGAAAAACAAAGTCACACATGTACAAACCCACTGCCCCCAGCTCACCTTTGCCCCACCCATCATGCTGAAACTGGTGGAGGTAGCTGAGACTCTTTAGAGAATACAGCACAGCCAGCAGCTTCTGGTTGCAGGAAATCAGCACCAGGGAACTTGCAGACCTGAAGTCCCATCGCCTGCCACATTTCACCATGGGGGTGGTGCCCTGAGACTGAGGTGACCAGGTAGAAAACGGGATGTCCACCTCCTCAGGCAATACAGGGCACTTTCTACAGCCATAGCAATACGAAGCCCAAGTAGTGCAGGTAAGAGAAAACAAAAACTTGTGCTATAGCACCATCTACTGGAAAACAAAAGAAAAACCTCTACTTAATAACCTAAATTGTTTTTTAAATAATTGTTTCCTTTTTCTTTTCTTTTTTAATTTATTTTTTAAGTTTATTGGGGTGACAATTGTTAGTAAAATTACATAGATTTCAGGTGTACAATTCTGTATTACATCATCTATAAATCCCATTGTGTGTTCACCACCCAGAGTCAGTTCTCCTTCCATCACCATATATTCGATACCCCTTACCCTCATCTCCCACCCCCCACCCCCCGCCCCCCTTACCCTCTGGCAACCACTAAACTATTGTCTGTGTCTATGAGTCTCTGTTTCTCATTTGTTTGTCTTGTTCTTTTGTTGTTTTTGGTTTATATACCACATATCAGTGAAATCACATGGTTCTCTGCTTTTTCTGTCTGACTTATCATTAAAACAACCAAAATGTCCTTCGATAGATGAATGGATAAAGAAGTTGTGGTATATATACACAATGGAATACTATTCGGTGGTAAGAAAAGATGATATAGGAACATTTGTGACAACATGGATGGATCTTGAGAGCGTAATGCTGAAAGAAATATTTTTCAATTACAGTTGACATACAATATTATATTAGTTTCAGGTGTACAACATAGTGATTAGATATTTATATAACTTAGGAGGTGATCACCCTGATAAATATAGTACCCATCTGGCACCATACGTAGTTATTATAATATTATTGACTATGTTCCCTGTGCTGTACTTTATATCCCCATGACTATTTTTAAAAATTATAGTTGACATTCAATATTATTTTATATTAGTTTCAGGTGTACAGCATAGTGGTTAGACATTTATATAATTTATGAAGTGATCCCCCTGATACATCTAGTACCCATCTGACACTGCATAGTTTTTACAATATTACTGATTATATTCCTCATAATTTATATCCCTGTGACTACTTTGTAATTGCCAATTTGTACTTCTTAATCCCTTCTGCTTTATCACCCCTCCCCACAACCCGCCTTTCATCTGGCAACCATCAGTTTGTTCTCTGTATCGATGAGTTTTGTTTTTCTGTTTTTTGTTTTTTTTAGATTCCACATATACATGAAATCATGGCATTTATCTTTCTCTGTCTGACTTACTCCACTCAACACAATACCCACTAGGTCTAACTATGGTGTTGCAGATGGCAAAATTTCATTCTGTTTTATGGCTGAGTAATATACCATTGTACATGTGGACCACCTACTCTATCCATTCATCCATTGATGGAGACCAAAGTTGCCTCCATATATTGGCTATTGTAAATAATGTTTCAATGAACATATGGACACCTATGTGGAGACATGTTTCTTTGTCTTCCCATTTTGGCTGCCTCCCTGTGTATGTTTCAGTGTATTAGGGAGGACTGCTATGCCTTCCAGTCTTAGTAGGGTAGCCTTATGTAGTAGATGTCATATGAGGCCCAGTCCCACATTGTTCATGGTCACAAGAGCCAGGTGCTCCAGGGGTGTCCCTTGTGTAAAACGTGTGTACCCTCCTGTTGTAGTTGAGCCTTTGCTGCTGTTTGCACAGAATGGAGAGGGACTGAACCTCGGGTTGATGGGTTTGAGGACTAGATGTGACTACAGTGCAGGAACTGTTATACAGGGCCTGACCCTATGGAACAGGATTCGCTTTAGCAGGGCTCTGGTCCCTGCCCGTCTGTCCTTGGGGTGTGTCGCCTGTGGAGGCATCTGTGTGGTGCTCCGACTTGACCTGAATTTGCGCACTAAGTGTGCCAGCCCTAGATCCTCCTGGGAGAGACCCCATCACAACCAAATTCTGCCATAGCCTGTGGCCTGCCTGGGGACACCTGGTGTGAATCACAAAGCAATCTGCACATGGTAGCCACCTGGCCTGGACTTACAGGTGTCCGGGAGAAACCAAGCCACAAATTGAGGCAAGGTGCTGCTAGTGCCAGACTTGGGGTTTCTCACCACCATGTACAGGGCATGATGAGGCCAGATGTTGCTTGTTTGGGTTTTGTGAATCTTTAAATGATTTTAGGAAAGTCCACAACATGAGTCAAGACAGGCCATTTGCATGGAAAAGCCACTGGAAATGGCATTGGTGGGCCCACAAGTTAGGATGGGTGGGGTCTTAGGGAATTACCAGTGTGTGGAAAACAGTGTTAGTCAGGTTGATGGAGACTCAGAAATGGAGCCGCCTGCATCTGCACGCTGGGAGTGGGGAGGGCTCAACAAAGAAAGAGTCAATTCTTCCAGCATTCCTCTGTCTGGAAGAAAGCTGCCCCTCCAGTCCTTGCCCTAAATCCAGACAATTCAGTTCCTCTCCTTACGTCCCTGTCACTTTTCAAGCTGCTGCCTCAGTGCTGGAGCTCAGAGTGAGTTAGTCCATTAGCAAGTAAGTTTACGCACAGGCCCTTCAAGAGAGACTCCATTATCACTCAGCTACAATCGCCGCTGGTTTCCACAGACACAAGTTGTGGGGACTTCGTTTCCCACCACCGGGACCCTGGGCTGGGCAGCCTAGTGTGGGGCTGGTACCCCTTGCTCCTCATTCTTTTGCACGTGGCTATCCAATTTTCCCAGCACCATTCATTAAAGAGGCTTTTTTTTCTCCATTGTGTTTTTAGCTCCTTTGTAAAAAATTATCTGCCCATATATATGGGGGTTTATTTCTGGGTTCTCAATTCTATTCCATTGGTCTGAGGGTGTGTTTTTCTGCCAATACCATGCTGTTTTGATTATTGTTGCTTTGTACAATAAATTGAAGTCAGGAGGTATAATATATCCAGGCTTGTTCTTTTTTCTCAGAATTGCTTTGGCTATTCAAGGTCTTTTGTGATTACATACAAATCAGATTTTTTTTTGTTCTATTTCTTTAAAAAATGCTATTTGGACTATGATAGGGATTACATTAAATCTGTATATTGTTTTGGGTAATATGGCCATTTTAACTATTCTAATTCTTCCAATCCATGAACATGGAATATCTTCCCATTTTTTTTGTGTCTTCTTCAGTTTCTTTTAATAATATCTTGTAGTTTTCAGTGTATAGAGCCTTCACATCCATTGTTAAGGTATTTTATTCTTTTTGTTGCAACTGGAAAAGGAATTATTTTTCATTTCTTTTTCTGGAATGTCATTGTTAGTATATAAGAATGCAATGGATTTTTGTACATTGATTTTGCATCCTGCAACTTTACTGTATATGTTTATTGTTTCTAATAGTTTTTCAGTGAATCTTTGGTGTTTTCTATATAAAGAATCATATCGAGATGTCACCAAATGGTGGCGTGAGGTGAGCCTCTGTAAATCTTCCCTGGAATTTACAACTAATCAAACAACAATAACTCCACAAAGGACTCCCTGCACAGCAGGTTGGCAAGACGAAGAGGCCCACTACTGAATTCACCTAAAGGTGGGCGAATTGCGTGAGCGGGGGAGGAGGGAAGGGAGAAGAGCAGAGACGGAGCCGCGTGGGCGCAGGACGCAGACCTAGCTCAGTGCTCTGAGCTTGCTGCATCCAGGAACTACTGCAGCTGCGTGAGAGGGAAGAACTCACACTGCTAGTGCTCTGTTTATGGCCCACAGGGCTGAGGGGGCAGCATATAACACGGATGAACCCAACGCTCATGGCAGAGACCTCGGAGAAAAGACTGAGGGAAGAAGACTGAAAAGGGTGGTTTAAGCCCTCACTGCGGAGCAGAGAACGGAAGCCTTAGGCACTGAGACTAGCCGCCCCCTCCCACTCTCCCACAGCTAACCCGGCCCCCATCTGCCAGGTGCTACAAGAGGAACAGTAGCAGTGTCAGATCAAAAGAACAGAATATTTGCAGTTCTGAGAACTGTGGACTGCAGACATGGATTGGCAGCCCAACTAGTTCTGGCAAAGGGGAGAGAACTGTGGAAGCAGGACCGGCTGGGGTGGTGGTCGCTGCCATTCCTCTGAGTCACCTCTCACAAATCACCATGCCCCTAGACCCACCTATCTGGGCGGATCCCTGCAGGAATAAACAGAACTGCTGAAATATACGGGATCTGAATCTGGTGCATTAAGAGCTTTGGAACTTTAAAAGCTCTCTGCATACCACACGGACACTGCACCCTGTGACCCAGGTGAACTGTTAACAGAGGAGAAGCTCGTCTCCCAGGGAATCCCTCAATTGTGTGAGAAGCTGGAATAGCGCAGAAAAAACATAGCACTACCATGTGAGAGAGAATAAAAGGCTACAGTCAGAGAGAAAATAAAGCATTCTACCAACAAGTGCTGGAAAACAAAAGAAAGAACTCTTCCTATAAACCTATTGCACAAGCCACTCCTGGAGATGTCTAGGGAGATAAATAATAAATCAGTAATTGCCATGAATAACCAAGGGAACAAGACAGTTCAGAAAGAAAGTGAAAGGTCTCCAGAAAAGGAACTTAAAGACATGGAAATATGTGATTTAAATGACAGAAAATTCAAGATTGCAGTTCTGAAAAAACTCAACGAGATGCAAGAAAACACAGAAAGGCAGTTTAATGAACTCAGAAACACAATCAAAGGACAGCATGAGCATTTACGAAAGAGTTTGAAATTTAAAAAAATAACCCAATAGAATTTCTGGAGATTAAGATCAATAGAAGAAATTAAGAATGAAATAACCAGCTTAGGTAGTAGAATTGACCAGATGGAGGAAAGAATCAGTGACATCGAAGATAGAAACCTGGAAATGACACAGATGGAAGAAGAAAGAGACTTGAGACTTAAAAGAAATGAAAGAACTCTACAAGAACTTTCTGACTTAAGAATAATAAGCGTACAAGAAGGAGAAGAAAGAGAGAAGGGAACAGAGAATATATTCAAACAAATTGTCGATGAGAACTTCTGAAACTTTGGAACAGAACTGGATCCTCGAATCCAAGAAGCAAATAGAACACCTAGTTACCTCAATCCCAACAGACCTTCTCCAAGGCACATTGTATTGAAGCTGTCTAAAATCAACAACAAACAAAGAATCCTCAAGGCATCCAGGGAAAAGAAGACGGTAACTTACAAAGGAAAGACCATTAGATTATCATCAGATATTTCAGCAGAAATTATACAAGCCAGGAGGGAGTGGAAACAAATATTCAAACTGTTGAAAGAGAAAAATTATGAGCCAAGAATAATATATCCAGCAAAGATATCCTTTAGATATGAAGAAGGAATAAAGACCTTTCCAGACATACAGAAGCTGAGGGAATTTTCTAATACTCGACCTGCACTACAAGAAATACTAAAGGAGGCTGTTCGACCACCATCAACAGGGGCAATTTGTGGCAATCGAAACAAAAAAGGGGTAGAGTAAAGGCCTGAAACGGAATATGGGAATGGAGAAAGTAAGCATGCTGAAGAAAACAGAATAATCTAAATATCAAACTTTCTTTTACATAAACTTAAGGGTAAACACTCAAAATAAATCCAGAATTGAAATATATACTGAAATAAAAGAAGAAACAGAGGGAAACATCATAGAATACCACCACACAGAAATAATAGACAACAACAAAAAGGCAAAGAAACAATGGAGACACAGCCTTACCAGAAAACTAAAGATAGAATGACAGGAAATCCTCACATATCAATAATCACCCTAAATGTCAATGGACTGAACTAACCAACAAAAAGGCACAGAAAAGCAGATTGGATCAAAAAACTAAACCCAACCATATGCTGTCTCCAAGAGACACATCTCAGCTACAAGGACAAGCATAGACTCAAAGTGAAAGGGTGGAAATTGACACTGCAAGCAAATGGTACCCAGAGAAAATCAGGTGTAGCCATAATGATATCAGATGAAACAGACTTCAAGGCTAAAAAGATAACAAAGACAAAGATGGACATTTCATAATGGTGAAGGGGACTGTACAACAAGAAGACATAACAGTCATCAATATTTATGCCCCCAATCAGGGAGCACCGAAATACACCAAGCAACTACTAACAGAACTAAAGGGAGAAATTGACCAAAACACAATTATACTAGGGGACTTAAATACATCATTGACAGCTATGGATAGATCATCCAAACAGAAAATAAATAACAAAACAGTAGCCCTAAATGACACATTAGATGAAATGGACATAATTGACATTTATAGAGCACTTCATACTAAAACATCAGACTATACATTCTTTTCTAGTGTACACGGAACATTCTCAAGGATAGACCATATATTGGGACATAAAATCAGTCTCATCAAATTTAAGAAGATTGAAATCATACCATGCATATTCTCTGATCACAAGGCTTTGAAATTGGATATCAACTGTAAAAAGAAAGCGGGGAATAACACAAATAAATGGAGATTAAAGAACATACTTTTAAAGAAGGACTGGGTCAAAGAAGAAATTAGAGGAGAGATCAAAAGATACATAGAAACAAATGACAATGAAAATACATCCTACCAAAATTTTTGGGATGCAGCGAAAGCAGCTTTAAGAGGGAAATTTATCTCATTACAGGCCTATCTGAAGAAACAAGAAAACTCCCAAATAAATAACCTCATGTTACACCCTAAAGAATAGAAAAAGAAGAAAAAGTAAAACCCAAGGTCAGCAGAAGAAAGGAAATAACAAAAATTAGAGCAGAAATAAATGAAATAGAGAACAAAAAGACAATAGAAAAAATTAATATGACAAAGAGCTGGTTCTTTGAAAAGATTAACAAAATTGACAAACCCTTGGCTAGACTTACTACGATAAAAAGAGAGAAGACACTGATTAACAAAATCAGAAACGTAAAAGGGGAAGTTATCACGCACACCACAGAAATACAAAGGATCATCCAAGAATACTATGAAGGACTATATGCCACCAAATTCAACAACCTAGAAGAAATGGACAAGTTCTTAGAAACATATAGCCTTCCAAGGCTGAACCATGAAGAACTGGAAAATCTAAACAGACCGATCTCCAGTAACGAAATGGAATCAGTCATCCAAAACCTTCCCAAAAGCAAAAGTCCGGGACCAGATGGCTTCACTAGTGAATTCTACCAAACCTTCAAAGAGGATCTAATACCAATTCTGCACAAACTCTTCCAAAAAATTGAAGAAGAGACAGTACTCCCTAACTCATTTTATGAGGCCAACATTACCCTGATACCAAAACCTGGTAAGGACAGCACAAAAAAAGAAAACTACAGACCAATATCTCTGATGAATACCGATGCAAAAATCCTAAATAAAATTCTAGCAAATCGAATACAACAATGCAGTAAAAAGATTATTCATCACGACCAAGTGGGGTTCATCCCCGGGGCACAAGGATGGTTCAACATACGCAAATCTATCAATGTGATACATCACATAAACAAAATAAAGGACAAAAATCATATGATTATATCAATTGATGCCGAAAAAGCATTTGACAAGATACAACATCCATTTATGATTAAAACACTTAATAAAATGGGTATAGAAGGAAAATACCTTAACATAATAAAGGCCATATATGACAAACCCTCTGCTAATCTCATAATTAATGGAGAAAAACTGAAGCCCTTTGCTCTACATTCAGGAACACGACAGGGATGTCCCCTATCACCTCTGCTTTTCAACATAGTGTTGGAAGTCCTTGCCAGAGCAATCAGGCAAGAGAAAGAAATAAAAGGCATCCAAATTGGGAATGAAGAAGTTAAATTATCACTCTTTGCAGATGACATGATGCTATATATAGAAAACCCTAAAGACTCCACCAAAAAGCTATTAGAAACAATCAACGAATACAGTAAAGTTGCCGGCTACAAAATCAACGCACAAAAGTCCATTGCCTTCCTATATACTAACAATGAAATCTCAGAAAAAGAAATACAAAAAACAATTCCTTTTGCAATTGCAGCAAAAAGAATAAAATACCTAGGAATAAACTTAACCAAGGATGTGAAAGACCTATATGCTGAAAACTATAAGACTTTTTTGAAAGAAATTGAAGAAGACACAAAGAAATGGAAAGACATTCCGTGCTCATGGATTGGAAGAATCAACATAGTTAAAATGGCCATATTACCCAAAGAAATATACAGATTCAATGCAATCCCCATCAAAATCCCAATGGCATATTTTAAAGAAATAGAACAAAAAATCGTCAGATTTGTTTGGAACCACAAAAGACCCCAAATAGCCAAAGCAATCTTAAGAAAAAAGAACAATAATGGAGGTATCACACTTCCTGACTTTGGCTTGTACTACAGGGCTACAGTAATCAAAACAGCATGGTATTGGCAGAAAAACAGACACATAGACCAATGGAATAGAATTGAGAACCCAGAAATAAAACCACATAAATATGGACAGATAATTTTTGACAAAGAAGCTAAAAACATACAATGGAGCAAAGACAGCCTCTTCAATAAATGGTGCTGGGAGAATTGGATAGCCACGTGCAAAAGAATGAAACTGGACTGCTATTTGTCACCATGTACCAAAGTTAATTCAAAATGGATCAAAGACTTAAGCATAAGACCTGACACAATAAACTGCGTAGAAGAAAACATAGGTACTAAACTTATGGACCTTGGGTTCAAAGAGCATTTTATGAACTTGACTCCAAAGGCAATGGAAGTAAAAGCTAAAAAAAATGAATGGGACTATATGAAACTTAAAAGCTTCTGCACAGCAAAAGAAACCATTGACAAAATAAAGAGGCCACCAGCTGAATGGGAGAAGATTTTTGAAACAGTGCCTCCGATAAGGGGCTAGTATCCAGAATATTCAAGGAACTCATGCAACTCAACAACAAAAAAACAAACAATTTAATTGAAAAATGGGCAGAGGACTTGAAGAAACATTTCTCCAAAGAGGACATACAAATTGCAAATAGACATAAGTAAAAATGCTCAACATCACTAATCATCAGAGATATGCAAATCAAAACCACAATGAGATATCACCTCACTCCCATCAGAATGGCTATCATCAACAAGACAAATAATAACAAATGTTGGAGAGGCTGTGGAGAAAAAGGAACCCTCATACACTGTTGGTGGGAATGCAGACTGGTGCAGCCGTTATGGAAGGCAGTGTGGAGGTTCCTCAAAGAATTACGAATAGAATTGCCATATGACCCAGCAATCCCTCTCCTGGGTATCTACCCAAAAAATCTGAAAACATTTAGAGATAAAGACATGTGTGCTCCAATGTTCATTGCAGCTTTGTTTACGGTGGCCAAGACATGGAAACAACCAAAATGTCCTTCGATAGATGAATGGATAAAGAAGTTGTGGTATATATACACAATGGAATACTATTCGGCAGTAAGAAAAGATGATATAGGAACATTTGTAACAACATGGATGGATCTTGAGAGAGTAATGCTGAGCGAAACAAGTCAGACAGAAAAAGCAGAGAACCATGTGATTTCACTGATATGTGGTATATAAACCAAAAACAACAAAAGAACAAGACAAACAAATGAGAAACAGAAACTCATAGACACAGACAATAGTTTAGTGGTTGCCAGAGGGTAAGGGGGGTGGGGGGTGGGAGATGAGGGCAAGGGGGATCAAATATATGGTGATGGAAGGAGAACTGACTCTGGATGATGAACACACAATGGGATTTATAGATGATGTAATACAGAATTGTACACCTGAAATCTATGTAATTTTACTAAAAATTGTCACCCCAATAAATTTAATAAAATGAAATTAAAAAAAAAAAAGGAAAATAAATAACGAAATAGCAGCCCTAAATGACGCATTAGATGAAATGGACATAATTGACATTTATAGAGCACTTCATCCTAAAACATCAGACTATACATTCTTTTCTAGTGTACATGGAACATTCTCAAGGATAGACCATATATTGGGACATAAAATCAGCCTCAGCAAATTTAAGAAGATGGAAATCATACCAAGCATATTCTCTGATCACAAGGCTGTGAAATTGGATATCAACTGCAAAGGGAGCAGAAAAAAGCACAAATACCTGGAGATTAAACAACATACTTTTAAAGACCAACCGGGTCAAAGGAGAAGTTAGAGGAGAGATCAAAAGATACATAGAAGCAAATGACAATGAAAATACATCCTACCAAAATTTTGGGATGCAGCGAAAGCAGTTTTAAGAGGGAAATTTATATCATTACAGGCCTATCTCAAGAAACAAGAAAACTCCCAAATAAATAACCTCATGTTACACCTTAAAGACCTAGAAAAAGAAGAACAAGTGAAACCCAAATTCAGCAGAAGAAAGGAAATAACAAAAATTAGAGGAGAACTAAATGAAATAGAGAACAAAGAGACAATAGAAAAACTTAATGTGACAAAGAGCTGGTTCTTTGTAAAGATTAACAAAATTGAGAAGCCATTTGCTAGACTCAGTAAGACAAAAAGAGAGAAGACACTAATTAACAAAATCCGAAACAAAAAAGGGGAAGTTATCACGGACACCACAGAAATACAAAGGATCATCCAAGAATACTATGAAGGACTATATGCCGCCAAATTCAATAACCTAGAAGAAATGGACAAGTTCTTAGAAACATATAGCCTTCCAAGGCTGAACCATGAACAACTGGACAATCTAAACAGACCGAGCACCAGTAACGAAATGGAATCAGTCATCCAAAACCTTCCCAAAAGCAAAAGTCCGGGACCAGATGGCTTCACTAGTGAATTCTACCAAACCTTCAAAGAGGATCTAATACCAATCCTGCTCAAACTCTTCCAAAAACTTGAAGAAGAGACAGTACTCCCTAACTCATTTTATGAGGCCAACATTGCCCTGATACCAAAACCTGGTAAGGATAACACAAAAACAGAAAACTACAGACCAATATTTCTGATGAATACAGAGGCAAGAATCCTAAACAAAATTCTAGCAAATTGAATGCAACAATGCATTAAAAAGATTACTCATCACGACCAAGTGGGGTTCATCCCCGGGGCACAAGGATGGTTCAACATCCGCAAATCCATCAATGTGATACATCACATAAAGAAAATAAAGGACAAAAATCATATGATTATATCAATTGATGCAGAAAAAGCATTTGACAAGATGCAACATCCATTTATGATTAAAACACTTAATAAAATGGGTATAGAAGGAAAATACCTTAACATAATAAAGGCCATACATGACAAACCCTCAGCTAATCTCATAACTAACAGTGAAAAATTGAATCCCTTTGCTCTGCGTTCAGGTCCATGACAGGGCTGTCCCCTATCACCTATGCTTTTCAACATAGTAATGGAAATCCTCCCCAGAGCAATCAGGCAAGAGAAAGAAATAAAAGGCATCCAAATTGGGAATGAAGAAGTTAAATTGTCACTCTTTGCAGATGACATGATGCTATATATAGAAAACCCTAACACTCCACCAAAAAGGTATTAGAAACAATCAAGGAATACAGTAATGTGGCCAGCTAAAAAAAATCAATGTACATAAGTCCATTGCATTCCTATATACTAACAATGAAATCTCAGAAAAAGAAATTAAAAAAACCATTCGTTTTGCAATTGCAGCAAAAAGAATAAAATACCTAGGAATAAACTTAACCAAGGATGTGAAAGACCTATATGTTGAAAACCACAAGAGATTTTTAAAATAAATTGAAGAAGACACAAAGAAATGGAAAGACATTCCATGCTCATGGATTGGAAGAATCAACATAGTTAAAATGGCCATATTACCCAAAGCAATATTTAGATTCAATAAAATCCCCATCAAAATCCAATGGCATTGTTTAAAGAACTGGAACAAAAAATTATCAAATTTGTTTGGAACCACAAAAGACCCTCAATAGCCAAAGCAATCTTAAGAAAAAAGAAGAATGTGGAGGTATCACACTCTCTGACTTTAGCTTGTACTACAGGGTTACAATAATCAAAACAGCATGGTATTGGCAGAAAAACAGACACATAGATCAATGGAATAGAATTGAGAACCCAGAAACAAAACTACATAAATATCGACAGATAATTTTTGACAAAGATGCAAAAAATGTACAGTGGAGAATAGATACCCTCTTCAAGAAATGGTGCTGGGAGAATTGGATAGCCACGTGAAAAGAATGAAACTGGACTGCTATCTGTCACCATGTACCAAAATTAATTCAAAATAGATCAAAGACTTAAGCATAAGACCTGAAACAATAAACTGCATTGAAGAAAACATAGGTACTAAACTTATGGATCTTGGGTTCAAAGATCGTTTTATGAATTTGATTCCAAAGGCAAGGGAAGTAAAAGCTAAAATAATGAATGGGACTATATGAAATTTGAGAGCTTCTGCACCGCAAAAGAAATCATCAACAAAATAAAGAGGCAACCAAGTGAATGGGAGAAGATTTTTGCAAATAGTGCCTCTGATAAGGGGCTAATATCAAAAATATACAAGGAACTCATGGAACTCAACAACAGAAAAACAAACAACCCAATTGAAAAATGGGCAGAGGACCTGAAGAGACATTTCTCCAAAGAGGACATACAAATGGCAAATAGACATATGAAAAAATGCTCAACATCACTAATCATCAGAGAAATGCAAATAAAACCTCAATGAGATATCACCTCACCCCAGTCAAAATGGCTATCATCAACAAGACAAATAGTAACAAGTGTTGGAGAGGCTGTGGAGATAAAGGAACCCTCATACACTGTTGGTGGGAATGCAGACTGGTGCAGCCGTTATGGAAGGCAGTGTGGAGGTTCCTCAGAGAACCATGTGATTTCACTGATATGTGGTATATAAATCAAAAACAACAAAAGAACAAGACAAACAAATGAGAAACAGAAACTCATAGACACAGACAATAGTTTAGTGGTTACCAGAGGGTAAGGGGGGTGGGGGGTGGGAGATGAGGGCAAGGGGGATCAAATATATGGTGATGGAAGGAGAACTGACTCTGGGTGATGAACACACAATGGGATTTATAGATGATGTAATACAGAATTGTACACCTGAAATCTATGTAATTTTACTAACAATTGTCACCCCAAGAAATTTAAAAAATAAATTAAAAAAAGAAAAGAATTACCATATGCAATCCCTCTCCTAGGTATCTACCAAAAAAATCTGAAAACATTTAGCGATAAAGACACGTGTGCTCCAATGTTCATTGCAGCTTTCTTTACAGTAGCCAAGACATGGAAACAACCAAAATGTCCTTCGATAGATGAATGCATAAAGAAGTTGTTGTATATATACCCAATGGAATAGTATTTGGCTATTAGAAAAGTTGAAATAGGACCATTTGTGACAACATGGATGGATCTTGAGATTATAATGCTAAGCAAAATAAGTCAGACAGAAAAAGCAGAGAACCATATGATTTGACTGATATGTAGAGTATAAACTGAAAATAGTAAAAGGACATGACAAACAAATGAGAAACAAAACTCATATACACAGACAATAGTTTATTACTTACCAGAAGGTAAGGAGGGTGAGAGGCAGTAGATGAGGGTAAAGGGGATCAAATATATGGTGATGGAAGGAGAACTGACTCTGGTGGTGAATACACAATGGGATTTATAGATGATGTAATACAGAATTGTACACCTGAAATCTATGTTACTTTACTAACAATTTTCACCCCAATAAATTAAAAAATAAATTAAAATAAAAAAGAAAAAACTAAAAAATAAATAAACATTTGGGATTACATCAAATAAATGTTTTTTTCACAGCAAAGGAAACCTTCAGTAAAACAAAAAGGCAGCCTACTGAATGGGTGAAGATATTTGTCAATAATGCGTCTGTTAATCGGTTAATATCCAAAATTTATAAAACCCTCATTTAACCACACCAAAAAACAAACAAACAAACTACCCAATTAAAAAGTAGGCAGAGGACGTGAAGAGACATTTCTCTAAAGAGTACATGCAGGTGGCCAACAGATATGTGGGAAAATGCTCAACCTCAGTAATCATTAGAGAAATGCAAATGAAAACCACAATGAGATACCACCTCACTCTGGTCAGACAGCCTATCATCAGTAATTCTACAAACAACAAGTGCTGGTGAGGTTGTGGAGAAAAGGGAACACTCACACACTGTTGGTGGGATTGCAGATTAGTGCAGCCATTATGGAAATCACTATGGAGGTATCTCAGAAAACTGGAAATGGAACTACCTATGACCCAGCAATCCCACTCTCAGGTATCTATCCAGAGAGATGCCAGCGCTAATTAGAAAAAATATATGCATCTCTATGTTTATTGCAACATTATTCACAATAGCCAAGACCTGGAAACATCTGAAATGCCCATCAGTAGATGACTGGATTAAGAAACTATGGTACATTTATACAATGGAGTATTACTCAGCTATAAAGTATGAAATCTTACCATTTGCAACATTATGGATAGACCTACAGAACACTATGCTAAGTGAAATAAGTCAGTCGGAGAAAGACAAATACCATATGATTTCACTTATATGTGGAATTTAAAGAACTGAATAAATGAGCAAATTAAACAGAAATAGTCTCAGAGATACAGAAGGAAAACTGATGGTTGCTAGATGGGAGGGGGTAAGGATTATGGAGAAGGGAAGGGGATTAGAAAGCACAAATTGGTAGCTGCAATATTGCCACGGGGATATGAAAGACAGTTTGGGGAATATAATCAATAATATTGTACAGATTTTGTAGGGTATCCGATGGACACTTGTCTTATTAGGGAGACCACTTCATGGATGGTACAGATGCCTTACCACTGCACTGTACACCTGAAGCTAAAGCTGAATAATATTGTATATCAACTACCATGTTTCCCCGAATATAAGACCTAGCTGGACCTTCAGCTCTAATGCGTCTTTTGGAGCAAAAATTAATATAAGACTTGATCTTATTTTACTATAATATAAGACAAGGTATAATATAATATAATATAATATAATATAATATAATATAATATAATATAATATAATATAATAATACCGGGTTTTATTTTAATTTTTGCTCCAAAAGATGCATTAGAGCTGATGATCCGGCTAGCTCTTATTTTCGGGGAAACATGGTATAATTAAATGTACATATAGTCATGGGATATGAAGTACAACATAGGGAACAGAGTCAATGAAATTGTAATAGATATATGCGATGTCAGAGGGGCAATAGATTGGGGTGGGGGGTTATCATTTTGTGAGGGGTGAAATGTCTAACTATTACATTGTTTTGTACACCCGAAACTAATAAAAAAAGATACATAGAAACAATGAGTTTGTCAATTTTGTTAATCTTTTCACAGAACCAGCTCTTTGTCACATTAATTGTTTCTATTGTCTTTTTGTTCTCTATTTCATTTAGTTGTGCTCTTATTTTTATTATTTCCTTCCTTCTGCTAACTTGGGTTTCATTTGTACTTCTTTTTCTAGTTATTTAAGGTGTAATATCAGGTTGTTTATCTGGGATTTTTCTTTTCTATCTTTTTTTTTGTTTACTTTTTTTCTTTCTCTGAGGCTTCCAATAACTATGTTGAAATGCAGTGTATATAGGGGAGAACTCTGTCTTGTTCCTGAATGTAGAGTGAAGGGCTTCAGTTTTTCACCATTAATTATGATATTAGCTGAGGGTTTGTCATATATGGCCTTTATTATATTAAAGTATTGCCTTCTATACCCATTTTATTAAGTGTTTTAATCAGAAATGGATGTTGTATATTGCCAAATATTTTTTCTGCATCTGTTGATATAATCATATGATTTTTTTCCTTTATTTTGTTTATGTGGTATATCACATGGGTTGATTTGCATATGTTGAACCATTTTTGTGCCCTTGGGATGAACCCCACTTGGTTGTGATAAGTAATTTTTTTAATGCATTGTTGTATTCAATTTTCTAGAATTTTGTTTAGGAATTTTGCATCGGTATTCATCAGAGATATTGGTCTGTAGTTTTCTTTTTTTGTGCTGTCCTTACCAGGTTTCAGTATCAGGGTAATGTTGGCCTCATAAAATGAGTTAGGGAGTACTGTCTCTTCTTCAATTTTTTTGAAGAGTTTGTGCAAGATTGGTATTAGATCCTCTTTGAAGGTTTGGTAGAATTCACTAGTGAAGCCATCTGGTCCCGGACTTTGGCTTTTGGGAAGGTTTTGGATGACTGATTCCATTTCGTTACTGGTGATCGGTCTGTTTAGATTTTCCAGTTCTTCATGGTTCAGCCTTGGAAGGCTATGTGGTTTCTAAGAACTTGTCCATTTCTTCTAGGTTGTTGAATTTGGTGGCATATAGTCCTTCATAGTATTCTTGGATGATCCTTTGTATTTCTGTGGTGTGCGTGATAACTTCCCCTTTTACGTTTCTGATTTTGTTAATCAGTGTCTTCTCTCTTTTTATCGTAGTAAGTCTAGCCAAGGGTTTGTCAATTTTGTTAATCTTTTCAAAGAACCAGCTCTTTGTCACATTAATTTTTTCTATTGTCTTTTTGTTCTCTATTTCATTTAGTTCTGCTCTAATTTTTGTTATTTCCTTTCTTCTGCTGACCTTGGGTTTTACTTTTTCTTCTTTTTCTATTCTTTAAGGTGTAACATGAGGTTATTTATTTGGGAGTTTTCTTGTTTCTTCAGATAGGCCTGTAATGAGATAAATTTCCCTCTTAAAACTGCTTTCGCTGCATCCCAAAAATTTTGGTAGGATGTATTTTCATTGTCATTTGTTTCTATGTATCTTTTGATCTCTCCTCTAACTTCTTCTTGACCCAGTCCGTCTTTAAAAGTATGTTGTTTAATCTCCATGTATTTGTGTTTTTTCCCCGCTTTCTTTTTACAGTTGATATCCAATTTCAAAGCCTTGTGATCAGAGAATATGCTTGGTATGATTTCCATCTTCTTAAATTTGCTGAGGCTGATTTTATGTCCCAATATATGATCTATCCTTGAGAATGTTCCATGTACACGAGAAAAGAATGTATAGTCTGATGTTTTAGGATGAAGTGCTCTATAAATGTCAATTATGTCCATTTCATCTAATGTGTCATTTAGGGCTGCTATTTCGTTATTTATTTTTGTTTGGATGATCTATCCATAGCTGTCAATGATGTATTTAAGTCCCCTAGTATACTTATGTTTTGGTCAATTTCTCCCTTTAGTTCTGTTAGTAGTTGCTTGGTATATTTCGGTGCACCCTGATTGGGGGCATAAATATTGATGACTGTTATGTCTTCTTGTTGTACAGTCCCCTTCACCATTATGAAATGTCCATCTTTGTCTCTTGTTATCTTTTTCACCCTGAAGTCTGTTTCATCTGATATCATTATGGCTACACCTGATTTTCTCTGGGTTCCATTTGCTTGGAGTGTCAATTTCCACCCTTTCACTTTGAGTCTATGCTTGTCCTGTTGCTGAGATGTGTCTCTTGGAGACAGCATATGGTTGGGTTTAGTTTTTTGATCCAATCTGCTATTCTGTGCCTTTTTATTGATGAGTTCAGTCCATTTACATTTAGGGTGATTATTGGTATATGAGGATTGCCTGTCATTTCATATTTGGTTTTCTGTTAGGTCTGTGTCTCCATTGTTTCTTTGCTTTTGTTGCTGTTCTATTATTTCAATGTGGCGGTAGTCTATGATATTTCCTTCTATTTCTTCTATTGTTTATGTTATATATTTCAGTTTTCTATTTTTTTGAGTGGTTATGATTAAGTTTATGTAAAAGAAAGTTTTATATTTAGAGTATTTCATTTTCTTCAGTATGCTTTCTTTCTCCATTCCCTTGTGCCATTTCTGACTTTTACTCTCTCCCCTTTTATATTTTTTGTTGTCACAAATTATCCCTATTTATGCTGTAAGTTGATTTCTGTGCTGCAGTAGCAAGTTGTCTTTTTCCTTTTTTTTAAAGTGTCTTTTTTTCCTTCTTTAACCTGTATGTTATGTTTAAGTGTATAGTGTCCTATTTGGTGTAGGGGTTGCCGTTTCCTCCTTCTGTTTGTTTGTAATACTGGTCATGGTTTTGTATTCTTTTGATTTTTTTGTTTCAGGTCAGATATCCTCCTGCAGTATTTCGTGTAGTGCATTTTATATGTTAGAAAATTCCCTCAGCTTCTGTATGTCTGGAAAGGTGTTTTTTCCTCCTTCATAACTAAAGGATATCTTTGATGGATGTATTAGTCTTGGCTCGTAATTTCTCTGTTTCAATAATTTGAATATTTGGTTCCACTTCCTCCTGGCTTGTAGAGTTTCTGCTGAAAAATCTGTTGCTAAGCTAATGTGCTTTCCCTTGTAGATTACCATCTTCTTTTCCCTGGCTGCCTTGAGGATTCTTTCTTTGTTGTTAAATTTTTTTTTTCTTGAGGTTTCACTTTTAGTATGTTTTACAAAAAGGAAAAAGCAAAACCAAAACAATTCTTTCTTTCCCTCTTCCATTTTTAAAATCTTTAGTTTACTATATCATTTGTAGATTTACTGTTAAATTATATTTATAAAGTTAGAGGTAAATGCCGAGTCCTGAAAACTTAGGGTGGCTTATGTAACTACTTTAACAGAGCAGAAAGATTAACATTTAGTCTTAATTTACCAAACCATTATTCTTTCTTAAAACTGTTATTAAATGTTAGGATTAATACATTGAATATTCCACATATTCACACCCGTGTAACTCAGTTCAATCTTGACAAGTGACAATTCAAGTTGGTGTCTCCAAAACTGGAAGATTTCTCTATTTAGATCTAATTCTAGGAGGTCAGAACAACCTGAAACCATCAGTCTTCATCACTGGTAATTCTTATAGTTGAAAGCAGTTTTTGATCTGGAACTTGTACTCTTAGTACAGCATTTTAATCCAAATAATAGCATCATTTAAATTCACTTATGATGCATTAATAAACATGAGGAGATTTTTTTTTTTTCCATTGAGAGTAACTTTTTATAGTTTGAAGTGTGGAATCATATTAATGTTTTTATTTTTTATTTATTTATTTTTAAAATTTTATTAGTTTCAGGTGCACAAGACAAAGCAAAACTTAGACGTTTATCATTTATATCCCTCACACTGTGTGAACCCCCCTCCCCCCATCCACTATCCCTCTGATATCGCACATAGCCATTACATTTCCACTGTCTCTATTCCTAATGCTGTACTCCGTTTCCTGTAACAATATACATACAAATATATAAACATACATACATATATATATATATATATATATATATATATATATATATATATTTATAAAATTATAGTTGGCATTCAGTATTGTTCAGCTTCAGGTGTACTGTGCAGAGATCAGGCATCTACATCATCCCTGAGGTGGTCTCCCAAATGGAACATGTGTCCATCGGATACCCTACAACATCTTTACATTATTGATTACGTTCCCCAAATTAATTTTCAAAACCCCTTGACCATCTTGTGGTTACTGACTATTTTCTAAACCTCTCACCTTCCCCTTATCCCCACCTCCCCGCCCCTCTAGCAACCCTCAGTTTTTCCTCTATGTCTCCAAAACTGTTCCTGATTAGTTCATTCATTTATTCTTTTCTTTAGATTCCGCATATAAGTGAGATCATATGGTATTTATCTTTCTCTGTCTGACTTATTTCATTTAACATAATGTTCTCTAGGTCCATCCATGTTGTTGCAATTGGTAAGATTTCTTTCTTCTTTATGGCTGCGTAATACTGCATTGTATAAATTTACCACAGTTTCTTAATCCAGTCATCTACCAATGGGCATTTCGGTTGTTTCCATGTCCTGGCTATTGTGTATAGTGCTACAATAAACATAGGAGTGCATAAAGATTTTTGAATTGGAGTTTTTGATTTCTCCGGATAGATACCTAGGAGTGGGATTGCTGGATCATAAGGTAGTTCCATTTTCAGATTTTTGAGATACCTCCATACTGTTTTCCATAGTGGCTGGACCAATCTGCATTTCCCACCAACAGTGCACAAGCGTTCCCTTTTCTCCACATCCGTGCCAGCACTTGTTGTTTGTTGATTTATTGATGATAGCCACCTTGACTGGGGTGAGGTGGTATCTCATTGTGGTTTTTATTTGCATTTCTCTGATGGTTAGTGAGGTTGAGCATTTCTTCATATGTCTGTTTGCCATTGGTATGTCCTTTTTAGAAAAATGTCTCTTCATGTCTCTGCCCATTTTTTAATTGGGTTGTTTGTTTTTTTGGAGTTGAGTTGAGTGAGTTTTTTATAAATTTGTGATATTAATCCCTTATCAGATATATCATTGGCAAATATCTTTTCCCATTCAGTAGGATCCCTTTTTGTTTTATTGATGATTTCCTTTGCTGTGAAAAAGCTTTTTAGTTTGATGTAATCCCACATGTTTATTTTTTCTCTTACTTCCCTCATGCGAGGGGATATATCAGTAAAAATCTTACTCCAGGTAATGTCTGTGAAGTTTCTTCCTATATTTTCTTCTAGGAAGTTTATGGTTTCAGATCTTACATTTAAGTCTTTAAGCCATTTTGAATTTATTTTTCTATGTGGTGTAAGGAGGTGATCCAGCTTCATCTTTTTGCATGTGTCTGTCCAGGTTTCCCAGCACCATTTATTGAATAGACTGTCTTTACCCCACCGTACATTCTTGCTTCCATTGTCATAGATTAAATGCACATATAGGCATGGGTTTATTTCTGGACTCTCTATTTTGTTCCATTGATCTATGGGTCTGTTTTTATGCCAGTACCATGCTGTTTTGATTACCGTAGCCTTGTAGTATAATTTGATGTCAGGTATTGTTATACCTCCCACTTTGTTCTTATTTCTCAAGATTGCTGAGGCTATCTGGGGTCTTTTATGGTCCCATATAAATATTAGGATTATATGTTCTATTTCTGTGAAAAATGTCGTTGGTAGTTTGATAGGAATTGCGTTGAATATGTATATTGCCTTAGGCAGTATTGACATTTTAACTATATTAATTCTTCCTATCCATGAACATGGTATGTGTTTCCATCTATTTATATCTTCTTTCATTTCTTTCTTCAGCGTCTTATAATTTTCTGAGTACAGATCTTTTACTTCTTTGGTTAAATTTATTCCCAGTTATTTTATAGTCTTTGGAGCAATTGTAAATGGGATTGCTTTTTAATTTCTCCTTCTGATGTTTTATTATTGGTATATACAAGTGCAAATGATTTCTGAATATTAATTT